>NC_137105.1:9018420-9523420 GCF_949357685.1 Gobio gobio | reverse complement strand
TCTTCTCAAGTACAGCATCAAATCAAAATTTAACATCCACTATCATTCAAAAGTTTAGTTTAGGTCAGTGATTTAAAAAAAAAAAAAAAAAAGTACTTTTATTCAGCAAGAAAGCATTAAATTAAGCATGTAATCATACATGTACACCTGGTATTAAAGGGGTCCTATAATGGCCCTTTTTAAAACAAATCTCTGATGTTCCCAGAGTGTGTATGTGAAATTTTAGCTCAAAATACCACAGATAATTTTTTATATCATGTTAAAATTGCCACATTTTTATGATTTTTGGACCCATGAAGACCTCTACTCTGTGCTTTTCACTCTGGGCTGTGTCTCTATGCTAATAGGGCCGTCACCGGCTGTGGGCGGGGCTTCTCCCTACAATTATGTCCTTGTAGGTGGAATCTAAAACAGCTCGTTTGAAGAGACTGCTTTTGATTTATGGGAATCATAAAAAAAACTGAGATTTTTACTATTATAGCCTGGTTGTTCTCACACACTGTGGACACACATCAGTGTTCAAACACCTTATAAAAGTGCATTTTGCATAATAGGTCCCCTTTAAAGGGCATATTGCAGGTAGAGACTCACTATCCCAGTGAGTCAATGTATAGAAAAATAATGTAGGAACTAGATTTTCTTTAACCCTCTGGGATTCTTCGGGTCAAAAATGACCCGAAGCGTTTTATAATAAAAAAATTAAAAAATCGTAGCTTCATCGGAATGGTCCGAAACTTTGTGACCTTATTGGTACTTGGTATATGAACACCCAAAAAAATTGGGGAAAGGATTTGAAAAGTCTAAGTGGTTGTAAAAAAAACCACTCAAGACCTTCGGGTCAAAAATGACCCCCATAGGAAATGAATGGGAAATTGGCAAAAATATGAAAATACAGAGTTTTTTTGTGCATACAATCTACAAATCAGCCAGGATGCAGAAAAAAATGACTCAACAGTGAAGGGGTGAATCTCTAAAACATCAAGAGTGCAAAAGAGACAAAAAAAAACTCTCTCACACACACACACACACACACACACAAGCAAGATCCACTATAGTGGTAAAAATGTGCTATTGCGTGATAAAAATGTATATTCTAAATGTATATTCTAAATGTATTCTAAATTAAAAATGTAAATATATACATTTTTTATTATATTCAATGGGAAAAAATGGGTCATAATTATTGCATAAATTATCAATCTTAAAATTACCTTAAAACACCAAAAAAGAAAATAAAAAATATTATTGAACAAAAATATATTTCATTGATTTTACTCAAATCTTTTTTATCTTAATCACGCCCTCCGGGTCATTTTTGACCCGAAGGTCCTGAGTGTGACCCATAAATGAAGAACCCCAGAGGGTTAAAATATACTTAAAAATACGCTATTAAGGCTTTTGGACAACATTTTACTTCCTCATCTAAAAATGCCAAATCCGGAAGTGACGTAATGGGAGTTTTTAAAAAAAAAGTGACGTAACGGTGAATTTCAACGATAGGAAAACAATGGATCGCAATAGTAGTTCGGACGCCGTGGAAATTATAAATGTTTATTAATACTCAATTATGTATGTTATAATACAATTATTGCACACAATTAGGGACAGACCAGGATTAGACAGAACAACGATTAAAGGAGTCTGATTGAGTATTTGTGTGAGGAGAACAGACCAGTGTTAGCTTATAGATAACGCTAGCTAAACGATATGTGTACAGTGCTCAGATTACAATACTGTACATACATGTAGATCATTATCATGTATCAGGCAATAGGGATAATTATGATTTTTAATTACAATTATATATGCATTTATGTTAAAACCTAGACACTTTCAAACATCAAAATGTAATTTATTAATATGTATTCGTGTCAAAATGACATATAAACAGCTTTTCCTATATTCTATTTTGCCTGGAAACGCTTCCAACACGCTTGCGTTTCATGTGATCCTTTATTCATTAATTCTGTGTTATGGGTTTATTTCGTGTCGATTCACCGATAGTTTGAGACTGTGAATACGGCATGAATAAAATATTTACATATTTCATAAAATTTTTGAAAAGCGTGAGACTGTATGCATTTGTGTTAATGTACATACTGAGTATTCATCAATGTTCAAATTGATTCACGTTTAAACAATGGCAAAGAAGCATCAAGTGTAGATGTTTATTCATCCTTTACATGAGTATTACCATGTTAAACACATCATATCACTGCGATGATAATCCTCCGGTCTAAAGTGAACACTATACACGTGATACATATACATATATACATATGAAGTCCCATCTCTTCACCTGCACAAAACTCCACCATGCAGGTTTCCAGGTTTCCTCAACTTTTTTTTAATAGGAAACCTGTGGACTCGATGTCCTGACAGGCTGGACACAATAATTTACCATGACAATGATAAATTGAGATAGAAAAACTACCGAAAACACAGACTCGGACTGAATACCAACCTATTCTGCACTGAGCCAACACAGAGCTCGGCAAACGACTCCCTCTCGTGAAGTAATATGACACGATGTTGAAAAAAAACCACGTTTTTTTACAAGCGGCCAATGAAACTGCCTTTTTATCTACTAAATGTGTGCTCTTATGTCTTTTTAAAACATTTTAAATCCTGCATAACCTTTTCATATGGTATTTTCATACATGGTTATATATTCATTTAGAAAAAAATATGCAATATGCCCTTTAAGATGCGTTTTGGTTGATCGGATCACAAGCGGACGACGCTAAATACAGGTGTAAACGGGCTCTAAAACGTTTTGAGCTTGTCCACTTCCGATCACTTCCAGAGTTAGTTGAAAACGCATTCGACCGGATTGCTTTCAGAGTGTAGATGCTCACGTGGTCGAATGCGTGTGAACAGCCACAAAAGACCGCCTGGTGACCTAATGCATAAACATTATGGGACGCACGCTAGCCAGACGGGATTTAAACTTTGTTGGCTGGAGACCCAAGTTTAGTTTGAAGATGAAAAACATATCAAGCACGATGTTCTGTCCCCATTCCTGATTTCTAACACACACTCACAGCGTTCAGTATGATCTTGCGGCTGTCAGAGCAGAAATGAAAGCTGCTGCTCTCCGTATGTTTTTCTTTCATCTCCGGGCGAGTTCATATGTAAATTGCATGAGCTTATTTTGACCACTAGAGCGAAAGCTCTGAAAAAAACCTATACTTATACCCATCAATTTTAACACAACTCATTATCATTGTGGGTTTCTCTTCTCGTTCTCCAACGCACAACATTCTCGATACCGTTTAATATTCATGCAGCTCAGTCCGTGGATAGTGTCCCAGACATCAGATGGGGGGACAGATTTCAATTTCTTTCTCTGGCTGGTGGGAGAGTCTGTTCATTTTTCTGCTCCGCTCAGAAATCTCAGCGGTGCTTCATGCCTGACCCAGATAAGCTGTATCCGCAGCAGCAGAGGGCTCAGACGGAGGATGGGAGGGAGGGAGCCAGAGGGAGACCCCATCGCTATGACTACAGATGTCTGCATCAGCTGCGGGCTAACCCACCGCACCAGTCCATTAGACCAATAGGTCGCAGAGGGATGGAGGGAGGTTGAAAGGGGTCTTCGGGTAATTAAAAGGAGTAAATGATTCTGTCAGTGGGTGACTGTCTCATTAGAGCGCTCTCACTGCAATAAACACCTGGAGGTGTTTTTGTTGATGACACATTTGAGTAAACGCTAAAGTAAAAGCTTGCAGTAACCGATTTCACTTTATGTATTTATTAAACATGGTTTTTTGGGACATGAACGTTTATGGGATTATCAAGATTAAGGGAGCTTTTGGCTGGTCAAGTCATCTTAATTCTAAAACATGACCACCTTTATGTAGAACAATATAAATAATCTATTTAATGTAACATTGATACAGCTGGAGTCTTCAAATCACATAAATAATTTTACATTTTAAATAGTATTTTATTTGTTTAAAAAAATATTTAGTGCTGTCAATCGATCAAAAAATGTTTCACAAATTTTTCTGTAAATAATCAAGATTAATCACACCTAACAATATCACAATTAGTACAGAAACAACATAAATGCAGTATATTTTAAATATTTGTTTAATGGCATCTTTTTATGAAAGAAGGTCAGTATCACTGATGCCAATACCAATGACATTTAGCCATTAATTACAGCCATTCAACATTACAGTATAATTGAAAGCTACCAATTTTAACATTTATTAGGTTTTAAAAAATTATAACAACTTATAATTTAAGTGAACTTAAAACAATAAATCCATTATAATAAATGCCACGTTTCCCTTCAATATATCCTGGCTCATTTTTTTCTCATGGCCCTGCCAGAACGGTTCAGATTTTTAATTGCCCAGTCAAAATGCACATTAAGTTATTGTTTTTGTTGTTTTTGACCCGTGTGACCTTGTAAACAGTGTTTTTCAGGTAGGTCTAACAAGTAGGAAATTTACAGAAATTGAATAAAATGATCAAACACATTACCGTCTTCACTGCATAAATTATACATTAAATACAGATTAATCGTTATGTAGTCAATAGCAGTGAGTGATTTTTGTTTATTTTGTTCTTTGATTAACTTTAATGACTGAAATCACAGCGGGTTTACGTATTAGGCTGCTGTCACTGAGATCAGAAGCACATGACGTGGATCTCACAAGCATCCCATTTTCTCACAACTCTTCATTTAACGCCTTCTTTACGACTTCAACGAATTGAAGACTTCATTTAACTCATTTAAGACTGTGCTTTCGAGGATACTCAACGAAATGGGCATGTTGGCATAATTTTGTGTTTTTGTCCTATCAAGCGCTGTCTAAAGTGGATTTCTGTGTGCACGAGAGTCACAGCGTTCTCTTTTTTGGGTCTTATCGCACTTGAATGGTTTCAAAGCATTTGCATGAATAAGAGCACTACTGCTAAGTTATTTACTTACTTGTTATGTCAGCCAATTCGTTTTGATGAGGATTTGAGGTTTTCCACAAGTGATTCTTAAACCGTTTAAACCATATTTCGTTTTTGACCCCAAACCAAAAGTTGTGTATATGGGCCACATTCGGCCCACTGGGAAACCCTTCACACAGCTGCCACAGGATCAACCGCCAATCACACTAGCGTCAACCAATGGCAGCTCACAGCTTGCCATTTCCATGGCAACCAGGAGCCGTGTGAATGGGCAGGGCAGCCCGTGTGAGAGTGAGAGGGCGGGATAGAGCTCTATCGAGCACACTGCAGTACTGTACCTGTCTAAATTTAGCTCTGGCCTCCTTCTCCTTCATGCGTCCATGTGCTACGAGGTAGTCAAACACCTCCCCTATGGAGAGAAGAGATGCACATTCTCAGTTTCATATGCTTCATTAAGTAGAATTACAGGCCTGTTTGCACAAGATTACATAACATAAGAAGCGTCACATTGGCTTCATCAAACTCACCACCACTGGCGTACTCCATCACCAGATAAAGTGTCTTGTCTGTTTCTATGACCTCAAAGAGTTTTACTGTAGAAAGAGACAGAGAAAGAGACACATTAAAAACAATGGTCATTATCCTGCTGGTTTTATTGTTCCAACTTAAAGCTGCAGTCCATAACTTTTTGCGCTTTAGCGGTTAATAAACAGAACTGCATGCGTCTTGCAGAAGAACATTGCAGCCGGAGCTACTTCTCTCTGTTTATGTATATGGCGAATCACGCAGGGACTGTGCTCCTCCGCAGCGGTTCCTACCAGTCTGGTCTGAAATAGTCCCAATATAAACACTTTTATAACTTTAACACATTATAATTGTACCATAATGATTCAGGGTAAGACAAAAACACGGTTTGGAAAATTGATTCTTGTTGTACATTCTCATTATATAATTTTTGAAAATCTTGAACACAAAAAAAAGTTACGGAAAGCAGCTTTAAGTGCACAAATACATTTTTGCTTGTATAGCAGACCAATATGACAGCTGTCTGTTATCGTGGATGCAGCGCAGCACAAAATAGAAGTAAAACTTTTAGGTTAATAATGCCCAGTCTCTCTCTCTCTCTCTCTCTCACACACACACACACACACACACACACACACACACACACACACACACACACACACACACACACACACACACACACACACACACACACACACACACACACACACACACACACACACACACACACACACACACACACACACACACACACACACACACACACACACACACACACACACACACACACACACACACACACACACACACACACACACACACACACACACACACACACACACACACACACACACACACACACACACGTCTGGTTTACTTTGTGGGGAATCTCCATAGACGTAATGGTTTTTATAAAATATTTTATATATGTCTTCGGTGTCACATGATTCTTCAGAAATCATTCCAATATGCTCTGATTTGGTGTTTAAGAAACATTTCTTATTCTTATCAATTATGAAAACGGTGGTGCTTCTTAATTATTTTATTTTTTTGTGGAAACAATAATGAATAGGAAGTTTAAAAGAACAGCATTTATTTGAAATAAAATATTTAATGCATCCTTGCCCTATAAAATTAATATATTTTTAAATGCTTTTTAATGGTTGTGTTAATTTATAAACATACTATTGCTCACTGTTAAATTTATGTTCATTCATAATAAATATACTAATGTTCTTTTATACAATTTTCAATGTTAAGATGTAGCCTAAAATTGTAGAAATTAACATTAACGGTGGGGTAAGTGTTATTTAAAAAACTGCTTTGTAAATGTGTCTCTGGCCGAGGACCAAACAAACTTGTAGCCAATCAGACACAGGACGGACATTAGCCGAGCGACGACAGAAAGAGAGAGATGGCAGATAAAAAACACATGTGGATGATGTCTGTGGAGCAAAAGACGGCTTACAATCAGGCAAGAAGTATCAGCTTTCCAGCGCTGGAGAGAACTCAAGGAGCGAAGGCCGAGGTTGCTTTATTTCTTCTCGATAGGCGAGTAACATTGTTTTTTGTTTTGTTACACAGAGCTAATATGCTGGCTTTTGCTTGAATATGCTCATGTGTCATGTTTGCTTGTTTGTCCAATTGCAATTGTATCGTCGTTCACTTCAGCGATGATAAAGACCCATTCATTTCTACATCCTATAATGTTAAACCGCCGTCTGTTTCAAGCGTCAGCTCGCAGTGTGTCCAAAAAGTAAGACAATAAACTCATAATGGGCTCTATCTTGCACCCAGCGCAATTGACTTTGTACACCGACGCATGTGTCATTCCTATTTTGCACCCGCGCAAAGCGCGCTTTTCCCTCCACAGAAGCACGTCGCTAAAATAGTGAATGAACTTGCGCTCCCTGGGCGGTTCAGCGCAAAAAAAGGAGGCGTGTTCCGGCGCAAACAATCCCTGGTGCTATTTTGCTGTTCCATTAAACAATTGCGCCACTGACCAGAAAAAACCTAGTCTAAAGTCAGTGGCGCGTTGAGCGTTGTTCAATATGCTATTTTAAGGGCGCATGCTTGACCATAATGTATAGCGTGGCCAACGCGCATACACTTTGCTCATGTAACCTACACAGATGCAACAGTTATTTTTGCAAATCATAAATTGTTACACTAAAAAAATATTAACACATGAGATGACGGAAATCATTGTGGTGTGCCACGAAGATGTGAAAAAATAGGCATAAATCTAGTGATTCAGGCTAATTGTAATAATTAAGGATAAGACCTGTTTGCCCAATAGTGGCAAGACATATATGTATATAAGGACATCTGACAAATTGGTTTGTCCGTCAAGAACCAGGAAAAAAAATCGACTAAAAAACTGAAAGACTGAAAAAAAAAGACTGTGAAATCACCTTTACCACAATGTACAACATTACAACTTCACTTCTCTGTCTTTCACTGCTCTTACAAGAACATCAGTCTCCTCGGCTGTGAACCGCTCCTGGCGTGCGCCTGGTAAATACGCCATAATAATAGCAATCCATAATGGAACTTGCGCACCTGCTTTTAAAGGGAATGTTGGATGACGCTCTGATTGGTTTATTCACGTTATGCCCAAACCACACCTATGAATAATGAAGCTACTTCAGACCAACCCATTTTAGATTTGCGCCGGGCGCAAGAGCCATTTATCCCGCCGGGAAAATAGCAACTGCGCCGAGACCCGCCCACAAAGTTACTTGCGCTTCGCGCTTTGACACTTGCGTTTCAGATCGTTAAAATAGGGCCCAATATGTGTTTGTTTCCTTTGGTTCCTCTTTTCGTGATCGATATAACCCTCTAATCTTGTAATCGTAATTGTAATATGTTCGTTAGGTGGTCTGTCATGCTCATGCTATCAAGTTGTTCATGAGAACTATGTGTTTTTGAGATGGAAGGGATGACTTTTTCATTGAACATTCGACCTGGATTACCATAGTAACACGCGTTGATGGCATCACACCCTCGGCTGGCTGGCACAGCAGATTCCGCCATAGTCGTTGCCTGCGTTGCATACGTATGTGTGGGGCGGAGCTATCAAAAGAGGGGCTAGACCGTCCACATGTTTGTTTTGGTGATTTGAAATATCAACATCGGTTACCAGAAAGCACTTACCCCACCTTTAACCTACATTAATAAATGCAGTAAAACTAATGAATTAACTAACTGAATTAACTTTAAGGTTGGAATATATCCTGGACATTGCTCCCTAAAACATAGTATTTTCTAAAACCCTTTAATTCAACATTTTAATCACCATTTCTCCAGCCGTACTCTTATAGTATCTAAATGAGCTGAAATATAATTCAGTTCACAGTGTGCCTCCAGAGCTCTTCCCTGATGACCTACAACTGCACAGACATATGCCATGTCTCCAGGAAAACGTTACTGTAACTGAACGCTGTTTGAAATGTGAGTGACGGGCCAGGTTTAAGTAACAGAACCCGACAACACACAACATCAAACATGTTCTCCCAACACACACACTAAATTTAGTAACACCGTAAATGCCAGGGAAGACAGCGCTCTGCTTCTGTGACAGCGATGATTGAGCGCAGACTCTACACAAACACACACTAAAGCTTTAGTGATCTAACTACAAAAATTAACGTGTGCTGAAAATAGATCACCATAAATCTGTCAGGTTAATTAATTATAATCCTGATGTCATTCCAAAACCTTTTCCTCAATAGAACTGCGAATGACATAATAGGGTCGATCCCTCTCGAAATGCATAAATATTTGTATATATGTGGTGTATTAAAATGAGGAGGCGAAGTCCTCACATTTATTTTTATATATCAAATGTAAATGTATGTCCCCGTTACACTTAATTTTCCTGGTTAAATTAACATTACATAAAAAAGAAAGACTAAATACAATTCTATTTTGTATTTTTACACTATGTAATGTTCTATTCATTAAAACCAAGAATAATTTTCATTAAGTTAGTTAGTTTCATTAATTTAGTTAGTAAGTTTTACGCATTTTTTCATTTATTCCAATATAATAACTAAAGGCAGCAACAATTTAAACAATATATATTATTTGTGAACTGCTGTTTAGCTTTTCTTTTTAATAGTCAACTTATTTTCAGCAGTCATCAAGCTTGTACATACATCTCACAGAATTTCCCCAAGCTGATTGCTCACTAAAACCCCCACAATCATCTTGTTTTCACTCCATTTCGTGTTTGATTTTGACGTGACAAAGCGTTGTCAAAGGGGACGGAGGCGAATGACGTCATCTCAGGTGGATCACAAATTTGCCCAGGCTGCAATAAGGGCTCTCCTCTTTTTTCTACGCCTTACAAGAGCAATGTTTTGCTGACCTTTAAAGATTGTGCGGAAAGCAAAACCTTAAAGGTCCCATGGCATGAAATTTTCATTTTATGAGGTTTTTCAACATTAATGAGTTCCCCTAGCCTGAATATTGTCCCCAAGTGGCTAGAAATTTTTATCGGTGTAAACAGAGTTGTGGCTGTCTCTCTCTGCCTTAGAGAAAATGACAGGCCAGACTAGCCAATCCTGAAGTCTCCTGTTATGACGTAAAAACAGGAACGGTTACCTCCCTTTCCTCCGCCCAGAGAATCTGTCACGCCCATGCGAGCGCCATATTTGTTTGTCCTCAAGAGATCATGGCTTGTGAACGAGTGAATGCTGGCAGTTTCTCAGTGTTTGGATGTACAAATGAAAACAGAAGTCTTTTTTCAGTTCCTTCTGATCTGTGATCAGTGATTTCTGATGTGTAGCTAATTATTTATTATTCGTGCACACGCTGCGGCTTCTCTCTCTCCCGACAGAATGGTGTTTTCGTGTTTTCTATCTTGTGAGTCCATGTTTTTGTACGACCTCTTCGCGTCTATCTGTTCTAAAATGTGCATACTGTGCATACCGTTGTGAGTTTCTGCTCAATATCGGCAGAGTCACATCTTTAGAGATAAACTTCACACACACGCCGAGGTTCGGGCTGCACTGGCCGGTCGGCCTTCAACATCCCCGACCCCCAGTACTGCATCTGGCCCACAGCGGAGGCACCAAACGCGGCGCGAGATTAAGCAGAAGGGGGGTAAGCATGAGCATATCCGGGCTAGCCAGCCTAGCCCCACAATAAACTGGATTACATTCGATTACTGGTGTTGTGTCTTTGTTTGCGCTGTGTACTCAATGCACTGACACTTTTCATATGATAGGAAAATATCTAAAAATAATGCTATTATCAACACTTACTAACTCGTTCATCTCGACACCTGTAATGGTACATTGCATGTGTTACAAAGTTGGTAGAATAATGATGAAGACGGACTCGGCGTGACTGAGACTCTTGTTTATTCAGAACTCTCAGATACACACAAAATAAACTCGCACTGCCAGCCCTCTCATAACTCAGTAGTTACCAGTGATGCGCGGGTCAATGTATAAACAACCCGCACCCGACCGACGTTTTCAACTAACCCGCCCGCAACTCGGACCGCAAAAAAAAAAGAAGAAAATATTGTACCCGACCCGCTTCCTGACCCGCATTTTTTAAAAGTAGTAAATGCTCATCGTAGCTCATTGGGCCATTGAGAAAATGTTTCAGGCCCTGACGTGGTGCGCTCAGAGGTGCAGCGGCGAGAGCAGGAAGTTCTTGAGGCGGCCCATCATTTTCCATTTCAGCTCCAGATGCATATTATTGATGAACGCGATGTTTATGTTTCGACCCGGCTTGAATAATTCATCAGCCCACATTTGGAAAAGTGTGAAAGCCCTTAGGAGCGCAAACTGTTATTTTTCTGAATGCTGTATGATATAGCCTAGTGTTATGTAATACAGGCTTGATTTATTCATTTATTTCGTTTAATTTTCTTAACAATTAAGATGCTGCATGTGTTTATCCAGTCTAATCGAAGTGTGCGTCTCTCCCCCGACTTTCCCAACAAAAATCCCGCCCCCTCTCAGAAAATACATAAAACTGACTTTAAATGCGTTTAAAAGTAGCCTATTAAAATGGTACAATGGCATTGCTCAGTTCAAGGTTTTGGGAAATCGGGCATTTTGTCCCGCGTCAGCATTTATTCAAAAGTTAATAACGCTCAACATTCAAAAGGTAAATAAGGATTTATTGACGATCCGACCGACCGTGACCCGAATATCATTAAAAATATTTTTGGATGACTCGTAACCGCGGGTAACCGCGGGTGGCCGCGGGCACCCGCTCATTTTGGATCAACCCGCGCATCACTGGTAGTTACTATAAATATCTTTGTTAGCAATCGCTCCGTCTTTGGTACATTAGTGATGTCCAGTTCGCAAACTAATCATTCTTTTGAACCGGTTCTTTTTAGTGAACCGAATCAGTTCACTAAATCGGACTGAATCATTCTAAACGGTTCGCGTCTCCAGTCAGCGCTGATCCATAATTTACTAAAGTTACTAACTTTCTGACATGAGTGACAGTCCCTCCGGCTAGAAATAAACTAATAACCTGAAGTATATCCTAGTAACTACAACAGTTCACTGAACTGAGACTGACAGAACTGATGAGAAGTGAACTCAGCAGGTCCATCCGTCTCTCTGGCAGCAGGTCGTGCGTCGTAGACCTCGTTAAACCACGCCCCCTCCGCTCATTTCAAATGCAAAGATGTCAGCCAATCACAACAGTGGGCGTTTTTACTGAAGTCTCACAGTAGACACGCCTCTTGAAACAGGGCATTCAGCCAGAGGGCAAACATCAGTATAGAAAAAATGCTTTTATTTCTACATTATGACATTTTATGATGTAAAAATCATACGAACAATATAAGTACACCTCAGGAAACATTATAAAATAATAGAAAAATGCCATGCCATGGGACCTTTAAATATTCATTTTGTCTGCATCCATTGCGTCCATCGCATTTCGCACCGTTTTACTTCCTTTTCCAGGTCAGAACGTCTTGGGCTGTTTCGCCAGTAAATAGCATCTTTTTAGCTTTTAAAAGATGATGTAAGCAGGTTGTCAAAAAAAATCGGATATAGTCACCAAATCAGAATTGTGCATCAAGACCTGCAGTGTAAATGCGGCCAAAGTGGCTAAGTGGAGTTATTTACTTACTTTTTAATTAGTCTTCCCAATAACATCATCATTGCCTTCATTCAGGGAGATTTGAAAATGCCCCCCAAAAACAAGAGGCGGGATTTATTGCATGAACCAATCATATCCAATCATTGCCTCCTGTCACGTGACTTTAACCCATTCATTCTCAATTACTCCCAAGCGGCAACCTCCCCCAGTTTCTCTTGAAGCCAATACGGAAGTGACTTAAACTGCAATTCATCGACTGGCCACTAGGGACAGGCTCCAGAAGGGAGTAGAATCTCATTGAGCCCCATGTTAAAATGCCCAACTTTACAGCAGAAAAAAACAGCCTGGTACAAATTGTGGTTTTGGTCTATACGGCTAATTTTGCCCTTCATGACAACTGTGAGGGGGTGAATTTTTTATAATTCATTCATTTACATTAAATAAATCCTTAAAGTTCTGCATAATTAAGGGCGTGGCCACTTTGAGTGACAGGTGGATTGCCGCTTGTCTACTGTCTGTTATTCATCACGCCAGCCACGTCCCGCCTCTTTGACCATTTTCAGTTATCCGGGAGTGACGCCAAGATGGCAACGGCCGACTTTACGCTTCAAAACTTCTCTTCCGAATCCTAGGGGTGACGTCACGTACACTACGTCCATATTTTTTTACAGTCTATGATTACTCCCCATCAAACCCACCACTCACTTTAGTGGGTCTGTTAAAAGTCAGGGGAGGCAAGAGAGACACGGCGTCCCGCCCTAACTTTACCTGCTGTTGGACAGTGCTACTTTATAAAAACGAGTGACTTTTACACTTTTTAATGTCACATTTTGTAATAATGTCACATTTTGTATATATATGTTGCACAGACAAGTCAATTTTAATGCTCTGCCATGATGCTTTAAGCTTGACGTCTGCTAGTCGGTGATCATGGCCTATAGAGGGCGCAACAGGATAAAAAAAATCTTTGAAGTCTGCTTTTACGCTCTGTTTCCAAACTGTTAAAATGACAAATAAATGCATATTCCAAGAGCGCTCCACAAGACATGTTTGATTATACCATGATCTGGATTATATTGTTTAGGTGAATTCACGTTTTACACCCATTCATTCTGCCCATCACACCCACCGCTCACATTAGTAGGTCTGTTAAAAGTCAGTGGGCTCAGGGGAGGGAAGAGAGACACAGCATCCCACTGTGTGAAATGGAGAATGAATGGATTGCCAAATATTTTTTGCGTCATATCAAAGTTTGTATTAATGTAATTCACTTCGTGGCTGGTTGGCTTGGTTCATGACTAATAATTCTTTAATAAAGATTTTTCAGGAATCCCAATGGGAAAATGAATGGAAAAATACCAGGCTGCTGAAAAAGTTAAGCACATCAGTAAATATAAGTGAGTAAACTTTTTCTTACAAAAGCTATCGAATAGCTTCTGAAGACTTGATATATAAGAGGTATGGTCAACTTTTATGGGAGTTTTTCTTTTGGCGCTTGACAGACATGATTGATAGATTACAAGAACTGCATAACGATTCTTCAAATATGTCTACAGAAATTTTCCAACTGACCAAAAATAACATCATGCAGGTTGGGAACAACACAAGGGCGAGTACTTTCATTTAGCTCTGCCCTGATTGTGCCAGGCTCCGCGTTTGACACAACCAGAGCCACATCGACACCACCCACATCCTCTTCTGGCAATCCACTCCACCTTTTTCCCTCATTTACGAGAATAGGAAAAAAGTAGGTCATCTCTGGGGCAGTGATAACGTGTGACCAGACGGCGCACTCTCGACAGGCAGGATGAGACGATGCCCGAGCATGTGCCGCCACAGTCCGTGCTGATAATTGCAAAGGGCATCGCATGTGGAAGCGTTGTCATGACGACCGCTGCATTCCCCAATTCCCGGAAAGATGCTCTACATTCAGTGAAATAATGACTGCAGATGAAAGAGGGGCTAGTGAGGAGAAAGGCTGTCTTTGAGAGACAGAGGTTACGTGAGGAGGCTGGCAGAGGTAAAATCTGAATGAAGGAGAAAGGTTAGGAAGTGTGTGGGCCGTAGCTGGGAGTTAACAATTACCTTCCCTCCTACTCGCTGGTAACACGTTATCTTCACGACGATGCATCAAACACTTTCACTGGCTCAGCCATTCATACTGTATGTGAAACATGCATAATGTACCAATGGAACAGACACGCATAACGCAACATTACTGTGCATTACACAGTACAGACATACCAAAAACAATCGCGCTGGGAATCGGATTCATTTTAGCAGATCAGTTCGTTTGGATGTTCGTTTCAGTGAAGTGGTTGAAAGAATCTATTTGTACTGGAACAATCCCAGGAGTCTTTTTAGCAGGTTCCCTATTAGCATTATGTTTAAATCCAAAATATTGCCAAATTGGCACTATAACATTTGACTTTGAAACCAAACCCCGCCATTGTCGTGTCAGTTAGCGCGCCTGTGCTGCGACTCTCGTTTGGCTCACGCTGAATTGAGCAGATTGCCTAGAAATCTAGACGTCTAATTTGCAGCCAGGGCGTCTAGCAACTCTCCGTTGGCTAGCGAGCTGGAAAAACCAAACTCTAGTCAAGCCAATCACATCGTGTATAGAGTCGGTGGGCGGGCTTAACTTAATGACGGCAGAGTTGCGGCGGTTGCTAATTGAAAACAAAGCAGCTGGTGAACAGCGGCCTTTCGAATCGGCTTTGGCCGTGACACTGGAAGACTTGGAGTTAAGCTTTTCTTTGAGAAAAGAACAAAGAACGGCACTGAAGTCATTCTTAAGAAAGGAAGATGTGTTTGGAGTTTTGCCGACCGGATACGGCTAAAGTTTAATCTATCAACTAGCTCCGCTTCACCTTCTTCGTTGCTCTGGTTGGTTGTAGCGCTATCCTATTGTGTGCAGAGGGAATATGAAAGACAACCGTTTATCCCGCCACTCGGATTGAGCCCTGCCAATGGTGTGTTCCCAGACCCAACATCTTGATGTGGGTCTGGCTTGTCAGGCTATTGAGCAGAGACATTCAGTTTTTAACTGTAGTGTCTGTTCTCTAACTGAACTAAATTATTTGTATTATAATAAAAAAAAATCAAAACGACAGTGGGGGGCAGTGCCGTCACAGAGAAAAAAAGAGTTCCTGCAAACCTCTCATTGGTTTTATAATCCAATAATTTAAATTCCAATAGTTTTATAATTTCCTTTCAAGCACATGCAAACAAGGAAAACTGTAAATGCAAAGTATATTTGTCATCCAATGCAATAACAAATAATTTGGATGAACTCTGAACTGCAAATTTACAAAGTGCAAAGACATCTGATCAACAAACAATTAAATGGTCACAGACTGAACTTAAATGTATATCTACTGTATATTAGGTGGTCAGCGTTTTATAATTAAGCAAATTCCCGCTCTAGAACAGAGGTTTTCAAATCGGGTGCAAGAATTATTCTATTGTCAGCCAAGATTCTGATCTGCATATAGTCCTGCGACAAAATTATTTCTAATTCTAAGTAAAGAAAAGTTATGCAATTAATGTAATAAAAGTAAATATTTTTAGATATTTTAATTTGTATAAAATATAGTGGCAAAAGAAAAGCCACTTCACATATAATTTACATGTTGTCTTTACAATATCGCGCTATCATTCAAAGTCTCTTATGCTCACAAAAGCAATTATTTCATCAATATTTAATGATATCATAATTAAATATTAAACCTGTTATAAAACCTGTGATCTAAGCTGAATTTTCAGCATAATTTCTCCAGTTTACATGATCCTTCAGAAATCATTCTAATATAATGTGCTGCTTAATATTTTGTGGAAACCATGATTGATTCAAGAATCTTTTTTGAATAGAAAGTAAAAAAAAAAAAAAAGAATTTATTTGAAAATTAATTGTCCTGTCAAATGTAAAAGTGACTTTTTAATCAATTTAAATCATCCTTGCTGAATAAAAGTATTGCACCCAACAGCACCCAACAGTTGGTGCTATAAGAGTCAGTCCCTTATACTTAAGTTTCACGTCATCGCTGACCAGTCAGCATTCAGAACTACAACTACACATATTATAATAGGAAACAAGGGTCTCTCATGAACACAAACACCTGCTCATGTCCGGGAATGGCAGATGGGGGTCGCTGAGGGCTGATAAAGGTATTGGGGCGAGAGAGGGGCCACACAGAGATGACATCATGAGACGGGGGGGCATGTGCAGGCCGTCAGATGATAGATGCTCAACAATGGGACACACAGAGGCATACAGGAGTGCTTTTGTGCTGCCGGGAGGAGCCGGTCAGCCGTCTGAATAGGAGCGGTGTGGCGGCTCTGGGAAAAGCAGAGGGAGTTCCTGCACAGGGGATTAGAGAGGCCTCCACTACAGTCTGCTTTGTGTGCCACATTCCCAAACATCTCCACAGAGAGAGAAAGAGTGAGAGAGCTTCTAAAAACAGATTACTCTAGGACAACTTACCAATATTTGGATGATTTAGAATCTTCATTATTCTTACTTCCCTGAAGAGCTGCAAAAGGAGGCAGAAAAAGAACAATTAGAGGATGAGCTAGATTTTTTTTTTTACATTTACAGAAGAAAACATAAGTGGTGTGCAAAACTCACTGTCACAATTCTAGGGTGATGTATTCTAATTTTCAAAAGTTTGGGGGTCTGTAAGATTTTTTGGAAAATGCACTAAAATTATCAAAAGTGAAAATATTTTTATAATAACACACATTTTTTCTATTTCAAATAAATGATGTTCTTTTGCACGTTCTATTCTTAAGATCATTTTGAAAACCTGTTTCCTACATTGATTAAAACAATGTTTCTTGTGAATCAAATCTGCATATTAGAATGATTTCTGAAGGATCATGTGACATTTCACAATTTTACTGTTTTATATTCTTCATTTTCCATACCCATTGTCCACAACCATATTTGAAGCCCCCCTACAACCCCCCCCCCACTCACAATTTTTACCCAATAAAATATTTTAGAGATTGGCATAACTAAAAAGATGTATTTTTTTGTTATAAAAAGTAATATCTTGATTTTTAGTTGTTTTAACATTTTATTTCTTGTTTTGTCTCATTTTAAAGAGACAGTTCACCTAAAAATGGTTACTCACCCTCAAGTTGTTTCATGGACCCGATTGACTCTCATAGTATGAAAAAAATACTATGCAAGTCAGTGGGTGCCGTCAACTGTCTGGTTACCAACATTCTTTAACATATCTTCTTTTGTGTTCAACAGAAGAAAGAAATGGAACAACTTGAGGGTGAGAAAATGATGACAGTTTTCATTTTTGGGTGAACTATCATAAGTCCTCATAAAGCCCCATTGGGAGTTTGTTGAGGCTCCCTGTTTGAACCATTGATCTACAAAGCTTGTGCACCATTCAGAATTGACTGAGAATTCTATTTCTATTCCTGCTCTATCTTTCTCTCTTTATGCTATCACCACATATCTGTTCACTCCAGTCCAGTCTCCTGACTCTTTCACCCACAAAACACGCATCAATTATTTTCAAGAGTCCAGTACGCACGACACTCTGATGCGTGCAGTCACATACAAAAAAACTGAAAGCATGAGAAAGAGCGATCATAGGTACAAAATGTTTTGTGTCCATTTCACAGAGTTCAATAGTCAGTAGTCACTGCACAAAAATAAACTACAAAGAATCAATGCACGCTTCCGAGTGCAGGGCTAATTAGGCTCTTAGTCAGCCAGCAATGTTCTAAACCCAGCAATCTATACTAAAGCACTAGTACAAACACTTTTCACATGCTTTCTCATACATCAGAACATGTGGACACAATCTGGCACTCTAGAATAACCTGAGCTGACATCAAAGTGGACGTTTGTGGCCGTTGAACCCTAACCCTGTAGTACAGTAGCCGCTCCGAGCGCGGCAGATCTCAATGATGGCATCTCATTTCAACAGGTCAGAGCGTAAAAGACTAAATTTAGCTGTATGCACAGCCTGTGACTTTAAGCATGAAAAGTGGTTCACAATCTGTTCGTACAGCCTGCTGAATCTACATCACCACAGCAAAAGAAATCAGATTTTACCCAAATATGCAGTGAATGTGATGAGACAAAAAATAAATAAAAGGCAATATAACACATCTATAACATTTGATGGCTGCTCTCAAAACAGCCATACAGAAAAATTAGTGTGATACAATTCATGTGCCGGTTCTTGATATGAATCAGCCAAAAGATTCACGAGTTATTGGTTTGAATCAGCCTGACGAATACTTTCCCCATATCCATTAGAGCAGTAATGAATTGTCCAAAGTTACAAACTTATGAGTTATCATTTGAAAACCCTCCCCTGAATTAACTGCACAAATCTGCCAAAATGCTAAATCTCCAGAACTTTTCAGTTTGAGTCAGTATGACTCTTTCACTAAATTATCAGAGTGGTCGGGAATCAGTCGAAAAGACTCACAAACGTATCAGTTTCTGTTTTAATCAGTCTGAGAAAACCATCACTGAACGAACTCCCTGAATCCATTACTGAATGAACAAATCAGCCAAAAAGACTCAAACACTTATGAGTTATGGTTTGATTCAGTTTGATTAACCCTTTGCTGAATTAAAGGAATAGTTCTCTCAAAAAATTGATATTATCCAATAATTGACTCACCCTCAAGCCATCCTAGGTGTATATGACTTTCCTCTTTCAGCCGAATGCAACTGGAGTTATATTAAATATCCTATATTTGCTTCTGTTTGTTATAATTGTAAATTTATCAATTCAAATACAGATATTCTGGTCTATATTTCCTCCCTGAACTATCCTGCATCTCTCTCATTGGCTGTAGGTCATCGCCGATGAAATTTTCAGTCAGAACACATTTCACACAGCAGGATTTAGAATCGCAGACAGACAAGTTCAGATATTTAGTATGCCAAATATTTCATAGGCGTCTGCAACTCATTGGCAATTCTCTTGGATTGCGTCTTTGATAAATCACACTGCGTGATTGTCACTCACATGAATTTGCCATTTTGAGCACTTGATTTGTCGGCGGTTTCGCAAAACCTGTCGTCAAGTGAAAATCGGGGCTAAAATCATGCAGTGTAAATTCGGCATTTGGTGAAAATTGACAAGCGCGGAAGCGATAGACCAAACAAAGACCAAAACCAAATGCCAGTCACGAATTAGAAGTCTAAAACAAGAAGTTTTCAAGGAAAAATTACAGATGATTTTGATATACGAGAGGAGGAGCAACGTCCTACCTCATACGTCAGGTCAGAGGTCACTCTTCCGCCGGAACTCGTCTCTCTCGTGAACGCACGTACGGCCGTTGCCGGAAGCCAGTGATTATAGTTTATAAAGTTTTAAATGTGGATAATTTTCTTCCATAAACTTTGCTTCAGAAGGCCTTTATTGACCCACTGGAGCCATATGGATTACTTTTATAATGGATGGATGAGCTTTTTGGAGTTCTATTCAATGTTATTAGAAAGTTTGTTTGGCTGACAGAAGAAAGTCATACACACCTAGGACGGTTTGAGGGTGAATAAATTATAGAATATTTTTAAAATGTTGGGTGAACTATTCCTTTGACAAATGATTCGTAAAGATTCCCTAACTCATCAGTTTATCTTTGAATTGGACTATACATTTCACTTAATACATAATACATTTTTTCTGACTCAAAATAAAACAAGAATTCTTTCTTGAATTCTATTTAAGATGTGTGAACAGAATTAATACTGGTTAAGACTGATTAAGACTGGTTGTTCATATGACAATATTGAAATATTTAATTACATAAAAAAAATAAAAACAACTAAATCTTTAAAACACATTAAAGTAGCAAAAAAAACGGCACACAAAAATAATACTGTTTTTATATTATGTAAATTGTATTGTATATTTATATGCAAAATTTCGTAGGAAACACCCAAAGCATAAAAACAAGCACAGGCAGCAACAGCTGAAAACTACTCAACTACAAAACACCACCCGCTGGTTCCATGATAATCGGCCCTGATAACACGCTGATGGTGTTTAAACTGGCACAACAGATTACCAAGATCACGGTCTGGGGCTTTTCCTTATGACTTGCAGAAAGCGAGATGCTGGGAGCACATGTTGTAGAAAAGACCGCACAGCAGTAGTTTCAGCCCGCAGCCACAAATTACTGAACGCTAATTAAAGAGAGCGAGGTCTCCACTAATGAGCGGAAGCCATCCAGACGTAGATGGGCATGGCGTCTAGAACAAAGCTGCTCGGAGGTGGAACATCAGCTGTTTAACATCATCTGCGGATTGTAAGTGATGAGTCATCAGTAGTATCGGCGATGGGAATGACAAACTGTGGACGGCCACCCAGAGCTTCCTGTTTAGATGTCAACACAGCACATTGCTGGGAGTGTAAAACAAACACTCATCACTGACGCATTTAGGTGGTTAGGAGAAAAATATGAAATAAGAATCATTACATAAAGTAAAAATGAACTGATCATTTCAATTATTCATTGCATTATTTTTTGAAATCCTAAAAAGTGATAAAAAAAGTTTGGATCATGCGACTGAATTAGTTCAAAATACAGTCTCACAAAAAAAGAACTTAAACAATTACAAATTAATGCTAGTATATGTTATGATCTACTTAAATATAGTAAAATGTAATAAACCAATAACAATTGTTAAATAAATAAATAAATAAATAAATCAAATTTAGCGTATGTGTAGTATCAATCATATCAGACTAGAAGATAACATTTTTTTCAATGAATAAGGACTTAAATTTCAACTTATGAAAATAATAAAACTTAATAAAAATAAAATAATAACTAAAGTGTATGTTTAGTATCAAATGGAACAGACTAGAATAATATTTTGTTTCCAATGAATAATTACTTCAATTTTTACTTATGGGTTTACATTATCTTAACAAGCAAAGCAATTCAACATTACATTAAATAAAATATTTGGGCAAAAGACTATCACAAATGTTTTATGTTTATTGAACACAATATACATTGATATATAGACTGAACATACTTAGGTTCGGTGTAAGCACTGAAAACGTTGAGGTACCATCGTAATTATTTTGTGCGGGTGTGAACGGCATGGCAACGTACAGCACAAAGTACCTCAAAAAACTCTTAACGTAATGCATAAATGCGTGTAACTAATGTAAATCAAGCAAGCCATATGCATAGGCCAGGAAGCAGAGGCGGACAGTACTTAAGCATTTTTACTTTCTACTCCAGTACATTTTTCAAGTATATATTTTATCAGTGTTTTTCTTTTTATTTCATTACATTCCAAAGCATAATTTATGATGTCATACTTTTTACTGCACTACATTTCATAAAAAAAAGTTGTTGTTTTTTTACCTTGAATACTTAATTACATAAAAAAATAGTACTTTCTTACTTGTACTCAAGTACAATTTTAATTACTTTTACTTGAGTAAAAGTATACAATACTACATTTTTTTATGTAATTAAGTATTAAATGATATTCAATATGAAACATAGTGCAGTAAAAAGTGTTTTGGAAGGCTGAGAAGTAAAAGTTCTCCAAAGAAGAACACTGATAAAGTACATATACTTGAAAAATAAAATTACATGGAAAGTAAAAATACTTAAGTACTGTCCGCCTCTGCCAGGAAGTGTTTGCGAAATAACACATTAGCGGACCGGAGGGAATAATATGGATTTTTTCCAGAAAACTTCTAAATTCAAGCACTTTCAAGGACCTGTATCTATGTATGTTTATTTTCAAAAACTTTCCATGACCTTTAATTTTTTTTTCTTCAGATTCACAAACTTTCAAGGATTTCAAGGACCCAAGGGAACCCTGTAATAAGCAGTAATTAAGATTTTATTGAGGCAAAAACTATAGTTAATAGTGAGAATTGGACCCCAATCTAAAGTATGACCGCAGAATGCTTTGTTTACAACATAACTTAAATTTTCATCGGTTCCTCACATCATATGACTTCAGAATCTACAGATTTCTATGATGCATCATTTTTGAAACATGAAAGCTTTAGTCCCCATTGTAAATCACATGGGGGGGAAATGACCAGTAGGTTTGGAATGAGATGGTGACAATCTAACCATCAACTTTATCAATTTCTAGGTGGACTGAATATTCTCCTGTAAATAACACATGGTGTAGATGCCATGCTCTTCAACATCAAGTGCTTGATGCTGGGTGTGTAGGTGTGGAGTAGCAGCGAGACTGACTGCCGAGAAAAGCTTTCACTACCAAACATGCATGCACTTTTGTAAATGGATGCAATCTTGTCTGTAACTACACGCAGTCAGCACAGTATTTTTGATAAGTGCTCCCATGCATGTGCGTTGCCCTGCACATGTTCATTATTGTGGCATTAAAGGACAACTGCAGCATGCACTTTGGTCCATATGCACATCTTTCTAAAATGTGGTTCACATGCCCTGAGGTAGCAGCTACTTCCTGTGTTTCACAATGAATACTCTCAATGGTGTTCTGTGGGAAAAAAACAACAGCACTGCTGAATAATTCACAAGAGTTTCACAAAGTGATGACGCTCCTCTTTGCAATCGTTGAAGACCCTTAGTTCTACGCCTGGGAAAATAAGGTTGCATGAACGTTGTCAAGTCATCAGACACAGTCATGAGGAGGCAGAATGAGTCAGGTTGGTAGTATGTTAAGGGCAAATTACTTTTTGATCATTGGTTGATGCTCTCTGGGAATCTCAGGAGTAACCAAAATGTAACCATAACCAAAAGACTTAACTCACTCAGGTCAGGCTCACTTCTCATGATCCAATTGATTTTACTCAGTACACTGAAAGAATTTGGTGCAGGATTCACTTTGAAAGTGTTTTCACTGCTTTTGATAGAAAATTATAACTAATAAATAAAGAAACTGCAAGTAACACATTGAATTAAGCATTTCATTTTGAAGTATAAAGCCTAATATGGCATTTTCTTGTCAAATGTAGTCTGCTAATCTTTGTTTTATTAACAACTTTAAGAAAGACTGAAATAATATTTTCTTGTATATTTGTTTTAAAAAATATTGATATGCATCAATACTGAAATATCTGAAACCGTTCCAATACTGCTTTTCTGCAGTACCGATACCAGCTGCGCGCTCTTATTATCTCTTCTCTCCGACGTTCAATTGACACACACCCGCCTCGCACTCACTCGTCTCATTCGCTCTGGTTAAATCGTGCTTGTATTGCGCTTAATTTTACTAATTCCCGCAGGTTTCACACTCACACCAGAAGCGCTTGCACCACTGATCTATATCAGTGGCGCTCTCATAAAGACGCCTCTCAAGCTTGCAAGTACCAAACTGACTTATTTTTCGTGGCTTATTTATAGTTTTTACGTGACGTCACACGCTTAGGAACGCCCACCTGGAGGGCAAAACAAGGCTTTCCTCCATTGCCCGCCAGTCATTTTTACCAGGTTTGTAGTCAGTATTAATGCAGTAAGACAGTGATATTAAAACACCAAATTCAATATACACCTTATTGGTGTAGCATACTTTGTACAGGAAAGCAGATGAACACAGAATATTAATGCAACATGAGGTTTCTCGTTCAGTGTATTTTTCCCATCGAAAACCATTATAAAGAAAACGCGTTTCGTTCATATTCTTGGCTCATCTACTCGCCTCTATATAGTATGCATCATGAAAAAGGTGTAAACTGAATTTGATCTTTTAATAAATCACTTTTTTAGTACATTAAGGCACTTTAAGGCTCGGTTGCACTAATAAGGATTCTTTAGCCAGTCGTCACTTCACCCTCCGTCTGCTGTTTGATCAGCTCTATAATTCTAACGGTTTTACTGCGTAATTTATAGGTGTTTAAAAAGAAGTAGTCAAACAACTCGATTTAAAATAAAACCCATATCAGCAAATCCTAGATTAGCGTTAAACTTTGCTTAATTGAATCGTTATTAGTGCAACTCACCCTATAGTGTTTTTCACGTTAAGCGTTTTAAAAACGTCCCGCTGTTTTTAGTGATTGAAATACTGCAGCAGGTGCTGTATATGGATCATAAGTGCCTAAAACGTGCATCTTGTTCACATATTTTAGTTTTAAGATTGAAATTTGACAGGCTTGTGCTGCAGTTCTATGGAGTTCTATGGCGGTTTTGCGGAGCGCAACACTCACGTGACTGAAAACTATGAATTGCACTCAAACAGTCAAATGCAAACAAAATTATGCCAAATGCCTGTATTGCGGAGTATTCAAATAAATATAGTCAGTTTGGGAATGTAAATAGTTGAGAGAAATTGCATGTTGTGTAACAGTATATTGGATCCGTGCACAAACTCTTAAAGTGATAGCAGCCTAATAAAACTGCTTCTGTCTGTCATGTTAATCAAAGAACAAGAGATGAAGAAAGAAATCACTCACTATTTTGACGTCTTTCCACGGTTGAAACACTGCATGACATAGGATACGTTTCAGTAAGTTGTAATGTATCCTCAACATACCATCAGATATTAATTAATGTTTATTCTTTAGGAAGAGATGATCGCGTTCACTCGCGTGCCGTGCCGCAGCTTGAACTGACGCACCTATACAGTGATCAGTCACAACGGCGTCAAAACGGCATTTATCGTTTGAATTTCGTGATAAAATGCACTGAATACTTAATATGTTCGTGTGGGAACTGGGATTGAAGTGTGTTCCGCGCTTAAAACAAGTCGACTGTGAACTGTTAAAGATTGCATTCGAACAGTTCGGTACACACGTGCACCTGTACCAAAATGGTTTCGGTACGGTACGAATACGTGTACCGTTACACCCCTACTATATAGTACTAAAACTGGGTCTTTGGCTAGTAATCATAGGGGAACCACTTTAGATGCTGTATATCACCAAATCTTGGTGCTTCAGTGGTTCTTCAGCGGTTCTTCATCGGTTCTATGACCGAGGTGCTATATAGCACCGCTACCGTATACAGAACCTGTTAAGCCCCTGTATGGTTCTTCAGCGGTTCTTTGGGGTGGTTAAGGTGCTACACACTCTAAAAAAAAAGGTTCTATTTGGCACCAAAAATGGTTCTTGGTTCGTAATCATAGGGGAACCTTTTTAGTGCTATATAGCACCAATTTTGGTGCTTCAGTGGTTCTTCAGCAGTTCTTTAGAGGTTCTTCCGCTGAAGAACCACTGAAGCACCAAAATTGGTGCTATATAGCACTAAAAAAGGTTCCCCTACGATTACGAGCCAAGAACCATTTTTGGGGCCATATAGAACCTTTTTTTTTTAATAGTGTATAGCACCACTGCCATACAAAGAACCTGTAAAGCTCCTTTAAAAGGTTCTTTAAGAGCCAAAGAACCACTGTTGGTGCTGTTTAGCACCATTTTTGTTGAAGACATAAAATGTGAAATGGCACCTCTTATAGGTTCTACATAGCACCATTTGACAAAGGTGCTGCAGAGAACCTTTAAAAGATATGGTGCTATATAGCACCAAAAGTGGTTCCCTGATCACGCGCCAAGAACCACTTTAAGTGCTATGTAGCAACATTTTTTTTTAGAGTGTAGAATGGGAAACCACAGAAAACATCTCATCTCAGAGCTTCTCAAGTGACAGGAAGAGGTTTTTGTCTGCACTGTTCTATTCACTTAAAAGCCAAACAGATTTGCATAATCAGGTTGAGCATTAAATGTAGGCCTGTCAATTGAATACACTAGTGCAATGAATTATAAAATAATATTCGTAAGGAATTTTCCTTCCATCAG
Source organism: Gobio gobio (assembly GCF_949357685.1). NCBI lineage: Eukaryota > Metazoa > Chordata > Actinopteri > Cypriniformes > Gobionidae > Gobio > Gobio gobio. Next base: position 9,497,156 of record NC_137105.1, on the reverse strand, counting down.
AGCAACTGAAGTACTTGAATGAATCACCTGAGCAGTAAATGCCATGTGACTAATCACTCTGGAGACGCAGAAAATGACATGATGACAAACTTGATTGGCTGATGGAACGTGCACAATAATAAACTCCTCGCTAACAACTATACTGAGCTGTGACTTCAAAGACCGCAGACAGGGAGATGACAAGCCCAATTCATGTTTTTAGTTCCAACAAAGAATCAGTCACTGGTAAACATCTAAAATAATATAATGAGATATTAGCTTGCAAAAATAAGCTATTTTTGGCCTGGAAGATTTCTCCAGAGTACAATTTGAGGTTAAAAATACATATATCATTTAAAAGTTTGGGCTCTGTAAGATTTTTTGTAGAAGTCTCTTGCTATTCGATCATAAACACTGTAAAAACAGAAATGTTTAAATGTTCTATTTGAATATATTTTAAAAAGTAATTTATATCTTTGGTGGCAATACTACATTTTTCAGTAGCTCGTCCAGACTTCAGTGTCACATGATCCTTCAGAAATCATTCTAATAAGCTGATTTGATCCTAAAGAAACAGTTCTTATTATCAAAGTTACTATTTTTGTGAAACTGATAAATTTTTTCAGGATTCTTTGTTGAATAGAAAGTTTAAAAGAACAGCATTTGTTTGAAATATAAATCTTTCGCAGCATTCTAAATGTTTTTACTGTTATTTATGATCAATTTAATGCATCCTTGCTGAATAAAAGTACTAATTCCGTTCAAAAAAAACATTCCTACTGAGCCCAAACTTTTGAACGGTAGGGTTTTTGAAGCATAATTATACGTTTTGGAAACGACGGTTTTAGTTATCGCAGACTATCAAGTGATAAAGGATGCTGTGATGATGGGCCTGTGAAGGAAAAGCAAAAATGCAAGCTAATTTCCTGAGGTTAGTAAAATAGCCCCGCCCACCACTGTACAAACACAAATCGCACGCTGGTCACTCTGGATAGCAGTAGGCAACTGGCAGTGGAGAAACAGGAAACACTTCAGCAGTCCCTCAACAATCACCCCACACTCCCCTCCTCTCTCAGCACATCTCATAAACAGGAAGTCGCTCACAGAGATGTAGTCATTTGTACCAACCTAAAAAGAGTCCACAGTGCACTGCACACACAGTTTTTACCAATACAAATACACAGCTGCTGTGGTAATATAGAGGAGCGGTTCACATGGCAACTCAGGTATAAATTATGAACTACATAGACACGATGATAAATAATGGAAATAATTCGATTGAACAGGAAATATCTGTAATTTCAGTAGTTTCAAGCACCCTGCAGCCAGTTATTCGCATTATGTGAGTAGGGATGCTCATGTTAACCGACAGTAAGAATCAGTTAAGGGTGGGTGATATACTGGTAGACAAGATTAACCGGTGGAAATGTGTCAACCAGCAGAGATTGTGGACTATCGTCTCTATGGCGGTTATACTCACGTGACGTTGCGGTGCAATGTAGTCACAAAAGCTTATCGTTTGCATGTGTTTTTAAGTATTACAGATTAAAAACAAGTGATTTTAAGTGGTTTAAGTGCAGAAAGTGCAAAAATGAAGCCTCTGCTTATAAAGCGTGCGAGAACTGAACTGGGAAGACACATATTTAATACATATAACGGTTAAACACACATATTTATGTGTCAAAGTGACATGTATTTGCAAGTAAACATTACGTAGCAAGTAGTCATTTGTCTTAAAGGGATAGGTCACCCAGAAATGAAAATTAGCCCATGATTGAATCACCCTCAAGTAGAGATGCTCCGATCAGTATTTTTGGGGCCGATCACCGATTACCAAGATCATGATCTGCCGATTACCGATCACTGCCGATCACAGAATGGCAGGGGAATGGGAATCTTTTATCTATAATCTTGCAGAGTTTGCACCATTTGTAGAAATGAAACTAACTCTAAATTAACTGTATTGAGAAAAAAAACTGTAGAAATAGGCTAGAGTCAAGATCTTGAAGAACCACCAAGTGTTTATTTTAGAAAATGAGATAACTTAAGGCTACTGTAGGCCTTCTTTCCCAAATAAATGTATATAATAAATGTATATAATTATCTCACCTAAATATTTGATCATGCAGTGCATTTTAGTTTTTAAAGACAAATTTTCAGGTAGGTCTAACATTAGTATTAAGTCATCCTAGGTATATAAGACATTCTTCTTTCGGACGAATACAATTTTAATAAACCTCGAAGTTATATTAAAAAATGTCCTGGCTCTTCCAAGCTTTATAATGGCAGTGAATTGTTGTTTCATTTTTGAAGTCCATAAAAGTGCATCTATCCATCATGTAACTGCTACACACGGCTCTGGAGGGTTAAAGGGATAGTTCACCCAAAAACAAAAATTTGATGTTTTTCTGCTTACCCCTAAGGCATCCAAGATGGAGGTGTCTTTGTTTCTTCAGTAGAACACAAATGAAGATTTTTAACTCCAACCGTTGCTGTGTGTCACTCATATAATGCTTGTCAATGGGGTCTAATTCTATTAGAGTAAAAAAAAAATGGACAGACAACTTCAAATTAAACCCCGCGGCTCGTGACGACACATTGATGTCTTAAGACACGAAACGATCGGTTTCTGAGAGAAACCGAACGGTATTTATGCAATTAATTTCACCTCATATCAGACGAACGCTTCAGCTCTGCAGACTGCCATCACTTCCCGTGTGTGAGGTCAAAATTCTGGCCGGTCATAGATATATATACATAGATTCCTCATTAGTGCCTGCGTGGATCATGGCGTGGATCGCTCGAATGAGGAATCTACGTATACATATCTATGACCCGGCCAGAATTTTGTCCTCACACACGGGAAGTGATGGCAGTCTGGAGAGCTGAAGAGTTCGTCTGATATGAGGTGAAATTAATTGCATAAATACCACGGTTGGAGTTAAAAATCTTCATTTGTTTTCTACTAAAGAAACGAAGACACCTACATCTTGGATGCCTTAGGGGTAAGCAGAAAAACATCAAATTTTCGTTTTTAGGTAAACTATCCCTTTAAAGGGTTAGTTCACCCAAAAATGAAAATAATGTCATTTATTTTGGAACCCATGCCGTTCCACACCCGTAAAAAGGAGCGCCAAAGTCACGTGATTTCAGCAGTTTGACACGCGATCTGAATCATGATTCGACTCATTGATTGGATACGCTCCGATGCTTTATGAAGCAGTGTTTTGAAATCGGTTATCACTATATAAGTCGTTATTTTGTTTTTTTTGGCACACGAAAAATATTCTCGTCGCTTTATAATATTAAACCACTGTACTCTACTCACATGAACTGATTTAAATATGTTTTTAGAACATTAATGGATCTTGAGAGTGTAAATTTCATTGCTGCCTATGCAGGCCTCACTGAGCCTTCGGATTTCAACAAAAATATCTAAATTTTTGTTTCAAATATGAACGGAGGTCTTATGGGTGTGGAACCGCATAAGGGTGAGTAATAAATTACATTATTTTTATTTTTGGGTGAACTAACCCTTTAATAAAGGTCTTCTGAAGCGAAGCGTTTGTGTAAGAAAAATATCCATATTTAAAACGTTATAAAGTAAAATATCTAACTAGATCGCCTTACATATTCAACTTACGGAAAAAGTATAACGCCTCTCGCAGTTCAAAATCTGTCGACATTGCACACCAGTTACGTTTTTTTTTTTCGATCTGACGAAAGCTAGATATTTTACTTCATAAAGTTTTAAATATGGATATTTTTCTTACACAAACGTGCCACTTTACTTCAGAAGGCCTTTATTAACCCCCCGGAGCTGTGTGGAGCAGTTATTCGATGGATAGATGCACTTTTATGGACTTCAAAAATGGAACAAAAATTCACAGCCATTATAAAGCTTGGAAGAGCTAGGGCATTTTTAATATAACTCAGATTTTATTTGTCTGAAAGAAGAAATTCGTATTCACCTAGGATGACTTGATGAAATCAAGGGATAATTTTCATTTTTGGGTGAACTAACCCTTTAAGTGAATGTAAACAGTTGAGAAAATTGAGAATATTGGATCGGTGAAGTCGGCCTTAAAGTGACAGCATCCAAATTTACCTGCTGTCATGATTGTTTACTTTATACAATTTAGGTATTTATTATTTCCAGTGCTTGAAGTTTTTCAGGTGGGTCTATTTCATTTGTGTCTTGGTTCTATTGTAGTTTGTTTTCTTTCCCCTTTCTTTATCACTGTTTACTTGTCTTCAGTAAGCTTGAGTTTTTTTAGGCTAGTATTAGTTTTTTGTGATATTGAAAATGGTGACAAGAATTATGAAATTTCAATGGTATCAAAAATTCTGATATCATAAAAACCTTACTTAAAGCAAAAATAACTATATTGTGATATATATCGTTATTGTGAAATAAAATGACTCGTATCGTGATATAAGATTTTGGTCATATCGCCCATCCCTAAACGGTTTAAAACGTTTTTTAAGCCATTTTTCAAACGTTTGCTGCATGGTTAAAAAAATAGCCTAAACATGTAAAATTGCATTTTCGAGAAAGAAAAAATCAGCTAAGTTGCGTATAAGTCGCATTTTATTAATACATTCAGAAATAATGCAAAATACCGGTAAATAAAGCAAAATGTTTACAAAAATGAAACTATGATGAAAAATGAAAAATGAAAAATGATGGCTATTTTAGTTCTCCTCATGCCACAAAAGATTCCAACAATACTGTCCATATACACACACTCACTACATAGAGAATGAATCAAGAGTATGTACAGTGTCAGAACCTATTAAAGGACAGATATTGTACAATAACTCTACACAAGAACAAACACGCAATATTAAAAGGAACATTTCATGCCAAATTAATTTCCCTTGCATTTTTTAAACAAAACAGGGTCCCTTTAAGACAAACAATATATAAAACCCAACTTTGTTTACTTTAATAAGAGGAACCATCTCTCTTTGAACACTATGACTTTATGATCTATCAAAACAGAATGACCCTAAACCGCAATCCGCAACAGGAAGTCAAACTCAATACACACGTGCTACATAACACACAAACATGTGACTCAAACTATATTTCCCACTTTAGTAAACATTCAGCGCTCAAAGCTCATTTATTTCCTTCTCAAGCAGAAAGGAAAAACATCGTCCACCCAATTCGGATGACTTTTGGACATTTAGAAGAGGATAATGTGAAAGTGGGACACACAGATGCATTTAGGTAGAGAAAATAATCCACAGATGAAGGATATGCGGCTTTAAGCGTTCACCGAATCGCCAGGGCGATATTTATTTCCTAAAAGACTTCATTTTCTTTGCCTCCTCTGATAAATCCAGGCTGCCATCATCCAGGTTATTGGGGCAAGTTATAAAGAGCTTCCCATAAAAAGAAAAAAAAAACTGAGTCAAGATTTACCATCACCTGATAATCAAACAGCTTATGGTAATGAGAATTGCATGAAAGGGGACAGTTAAAAAGTAATATAAAACAAGTTTGGGCAGCGCATACAAGTTTGGACACACTAAAGTGCGAGTGAACACAATAGCTGAACATTATAATTACAGAACATTAGAAGATTCGCTCAGAGGGATCTCTCGGCTGGCCTAATTGGACAAGAGCCCACTTTCCCTCACCAGCATGTTAACGTGTTTGTGTCTTTAACTTCCTCCACGGCTCATTTCCCCGCTTAAGGTGCATGCAAACAGCAGTTACCGTTCCTCGTACCGATCCACTTCTGAGAACATGAAACGCTCTCAAATGGCTCATGAAAAGAGATAGAACAAGTCCTTAGAATGCTTGGCGGCAAAAACAGAATGCCTGCTTGGTTGTCATGACATATTCCTGATTACATTTAAGCGTTTCATTAAGTGCCCGTTTTAGGATCTTTTAGAAAACATGAGGCAATAATTATATTGTATATTTTTCTTGAGGAAATGTGAGTGCTGCTTGTTCTGAGTTTTCTTTTTTAATGCACTACCGTTCAAATGTTTGGGGTCGGTAAGATTTGTTCTCTTCTGCTCACCAGGGCTGCATTTATTTGATCAAATTTTCTATTTGAATATATTTTAAAATGTCATTTATTCCTGTGATGCAAAGCTGAACTTTCAGCATCATTACCAGTCTTCATGATCCTTCAGAAGTCATTCTAATTTGCTGCTCAAGAAACATTTCTTGATTGTTAATGTCGAAAACAGTTGTGCTGAGGGATGTCACAATACCAAAATTCTAGTAGTCGGTACAATACCATAAAAATTTACGCTTCTCTGTACCAATTTCGGTACCACAGCAAAAATATTTTTGTTAATTTTATTTAACAATTAAAACAATTTAAAAAAAGAGTTTATTATTTATGATGATGATCATTATAAGTAAAAAATACACATTTAAAGGCTGTATGATTTTTAAAAGTGAAAATTGTTTATAAAAAAGATCAAGTGTAAAATAAGCAGGCCAGGGGTGGGGAATGTTGATCCTGGAGGGCCACTCTCTTGCAGAGTTTAGCTCCAACCCTAATCAAACACACCTGAAGCTAATCAAGGTCTTCAGGATTACGAAGGCTGCGTCCGAAACCGGGGCTGCGTCCGAAAACCTAGTCAGCTGACTCGTTGCCACGCTGCCTTATCAGACAATGGCTTGTAAGGCAGCGTTTGTGCATGAAGGCACCTCACGAAACTAATTTCGGACAGACTTCTTAGGCAGTTTAACCGTTTAATGATCTACAGCAAAATAGAGAGAGCTTTGGTGAAAACTAAACAAATATTTAATTACTACATTAGTAATTTCGCGCTAGAAATGACATCAGAAGTAGAAAATGTTGGTAAAAAAACGTACATTTACACACAAACTGACCAGCAAAAGCAACTTTCGGACGCCATCTTTTTTCCCCCAGCTCAACTGTCACAGAATGGAAAGCACAGGATTGTGGGATATCAAAGGCAGCGAAGGATACATAAATGCTGCCTTCAAAAATCACTCATTAAAAGATGAAGGTATCTCAGGAGACAGGAAGTGAAACTAACATTAGATTCGGACGTGCCTTGGTGCCTTCCTGCCTTGAAATGTGTCCTCCGAAGGCAGCATTTTTACAGGTTTCGGACGATGCCTAAAGTTACAGGCAGGTGAGTGTTTTTTTCAGGGTTGGAGAAAAAATCTGCAAGAGAATGGCCCTCCAGGATCAACGTTCCCCACCCCTGATCTAGCCACACCTAATCATTTCTGTCAATTTCTTTAAGTTGATATTTTGACAGGTTGCCGTGAAGACCTTTGAGTGTCTGTGTTCATGATATGACAGTTTTCTCAAGTGAAACGGGAAGTTTATGCGTTCATGTCCTCATATAGTGACACGGCAGAGGCTAAAAAGACAGCGAGTGTCACACAAATGAAACCACGTGTCTGCGCCATTCATTCACATAGAGACGCAGAACATGCATGAATAATATTTAAATAGTATTTTGCAGTTTAATATTCACAGACACTAGTACATTTTCGGCTACAGTCTGGAGCCCTGCGCTTAGATAAACACGGAAGCGACTGAAAGCAACTGTCTATTAGTGGGTACCCAATAAACTCTTTATTACCGGTACCACAGAAATGCTGGTATCATCACATTTTTAAAATTTCAGTACCGACCTGTTACCGAAGTACCAGTACTTGTGACATCCCTAGTTGTGCCGCTTCATATTTTCGTGGAAGCGGTAATACATTTTTTCAGGATTCTTTTCTGAACAGAAATTTCAAAAGAACAGCATTTATTTCAAACAGGAATCTTTTGTAACATTATAAATGTCACCTTTGATCAATTTAATGCATCTTTGCTAAATAAACGTAATAATTTCTTATCGACCCCAAACTATGTGGCTACTAAGGTGTTGTCGTTTAGAACCCGTTTAGACCACTTCCAGAGTTAGTTGAAAACGCATTAGACGGGATTACTTTCATAGTGTAGAAGATCATGTGGTCGAATGCGTTCGAAAAGCCATAAAAGACCGCCTGCTGACCTAACACATGATCATTATGGGACATTTTGTGAGAAAGTGCACTATAACAAGCTATTCCAACTTCACGGCGCTGTACCAAAACACAGATTACAATCAAAATTGCAGTTGCCATCCACACACTTTTCATTTGCTTGTTGTCCCGCTCGCTTGTTGTTCAATGCACTCAGCACTCCCACAGCAGTGATGTAGAGTCTGACAAAATAAGAGGGACGCGTCTCAACGAAATCTGAACACAAGTGGTCACAAAAGTCGCATTTGAACGCATGTTAATAATACCAGGTGGAAACGGTAATGTGTCCTGGCTGATCACTTGTGATCGGAACACCAAAAACGCATCTTAAAGGGATAGTTCACCCAAAAATGAAAATTCTATCATCTTTTTCTGACTTCTCAAGTTGTTCCAAACCTGATTTTTTTCTTCTGCTGAACACAAAAGAAGAAGATATTTTGAAGAATGTCAGTATCCAAACAGTTGATGGGCACGACTGACTTCCATAGTAGGAAGAAAATACTATGGGGCTCATCGACTGTTTGGATACTGACATCTTCCAAAATATCTTCTTTTGTGTGCAGCAGAAGAAAGAAACTCATACATGTTTGGAACAACTCGAGGGTGAGTAAATGATGACAGAATTCTCATTTTTGGCTGAACTATACCTTTAATACCAGGTGGAAACAGGGTCTTACTCACCCTCATGTCATGTGACATTTTTTCCCCAGTGGAATACAAAACGAGAATTTATAAACTGGTTGCTCTATTCTGAGCAATGAATGGGACTGAGGCATTCAAGCTTATGTCAAAAAGACATAAAACTAGAGGAGAAGATTATCAGGTTTCCCACAAAAAGCAATGCATGATTATGGACCACTTTAATGAGACAGCGAGCAACCAGCACAATCCTTCCCTTTTCTTTTCGGTTTTTTTTTCACAATTGTAACAACATGCGGGTGAATAAATGACTGAATTTTCATTTTTGGATGAAATTTAGGGTTAGGGGTAATGTCTGTATCATTGGTAAAAATAGCCACGTTCACACATGCAGTCTTTACTAGTAAATTACCGGCAAGAGATCATGTGTGAACATTTCAAAAAGGACCTTTTCCAAAATACAAGTAAATTGGTTCAGGCAATGTACCTGTAAAGGACGTTGATGTATGATGCTGTGTGTGAACGCAGAATGAAGATTACCAGTACAAAGTCAGAACACGCTGACGTAAGAAGTCTGCTTTGGGCCAGTCATAAAGTTCTGGAGATGATGTGATTACTCTGCGCTGTTTACAGTAAGCTCAGCTGCTTTTTAATAGTTTTTCCAATGTAAATAGTGTTCCAAATATGCGCTAGATGGACAACTTTTTCAGAGTGTTGTGCTTGAGATCCAGCCGTCATTTCCATTCATCAGGGCTGCGGAGCGCAGTTGGATATTATTATGCACATGTTTTTAAGAGCAAAAACGCATTCTGCTTGATCATTCCTTATGCCTGTCACTCAGATGTCAATTTTTTTTTGTCAAATTGAAGAGATAGTGCTTCTCCTCATGTGGGGCGAATGACGACAACAGCGTTTAAAGATCATTTCCGAAGACTGACATCACCGAATTTACTGGCATTTTGGTGCACGTGTGTGAATGGCCTCTTACAGTAAAAACCCAGAACGCCATTGCTTGTGTGAACAGCATATTTATTTATTTACCGGTAAAGTCATTCTGGTAATTTTATGGTAATTTACTGGGATTGCTGTGTGAAAGGGGCTAATGATTCGTGCCTTAGCACCACCGCTAAATAAACACAAAAATCCCAAGTCTAAATTTGTTCTCTGAGAAGGCACAAAGTTATTGTAGTTGCACAATCTCTCTCTCTCACTTTTTGACAACAAAGAGCGTGTCACATATTAGAGGCTTAAACAGAGAAAGGTGAATAATTACATTAGGCAGTTTTATGACAGCATATGCAGACATGCTAGGATAAAAAAAAAACTTGAGGGACTCAAAATAGAAACTTCAAAATCTAAATATTTAGATGTTCCTTTGTTCAAAAATATGGAGCTTCTAGGTTTAGATGGCGAGTTGTTTGTGCAGCAATGCTGGAGAATCAGTCTGCTTTGATCACAACCAACTGTTCACAAGTCATTCATTCTGCCAGACGCATACACAAGACAAGACGGAAATAACCAAAAGACACAACAACCTGAATCTAAACAGAGATCAAACACACTAAACATCTAAGCTGAAATGAAAGGCACATTTCAAAGAAATTCTGTACGCTCAAGAATAGTTTTATAACAATGTACAGTATAAAATGACTTCGAAAGAGTTAAAAGATGTCAATCAAGCGAGGAAAGCCACAATTTTGCTTAACAATGGGACACAGCTTCAGCTTAATTTGGACATGACCCATTTGCCATGACGGAATTGAGTTTCACAGACAAACTTTGTGATTTTAATCCTGTCTGAATCAAACAAGGCTGTGTTTTTCCCCTCGCACAACCTTGGGAAAATGAAGGTGAAAATCATCTACTTAATTTTGGGAAATCTAATCTCATGCAAATAGGAATGTCTGTGATTGCATATATTAATCTTTTCACAACGCTTGTCCTAAATTTGCTTGAATACCGTAACTAAAGCTTCAAGATAAATACACAGTGGCTAAATAACATGTTTTCTGCCTGTTGTGCCTTTATTATGACCTTTCTGCCAACATTAGGGGTTAAAAAAACTACTAATGGAGGTTCAAGTAGAGACAGTTGAACTACAGGTACTAGTACATAAATAATTCCTTACATAATTTTATGAATCTCTAAACACTGTTGCCTTTTCATTATTCTTTGATGAATATGAAGTTTAAAAGAACAGCATTTATTTGAAATAGAAAATAGAACATAATAAATGTGTTAACGGTCACTTTTTGATCAATTTAATGCATCCTTGCTTAATAATTAAAAATAAGTAGGCCTATTCATTTTGTCCAAAAAAAGTGTACATAATAGCTGACTGGTTGTTTATAATTGAATGCCATATCAGCTAAAACAACTATTATCCATGGAGAAAAAGTGAAAAATTTAAAAAAAGTAAATAATATTATATATATTATAAAAAACTATACAAATTATAAAGGGTTTTTAACGTTTATCTTTGATTAAAACAAATATTTTCATAAGAATCGACTGAAGAGTAAAGAGTCCTAAACGAGTTTAAGACATAATGGTCCATGAAAATATGTGTCCATAAAGGGTAAAATTACACAATCACATATATGCACATATACAGAGTATATTTAATGCTGCGTGATAAGCCCAAAAGCTCCTATCTTAGAAACAACTACAAATTTCTCTCCCGCCCATATGCATTGCATGCATGTAATGTCTAATGTTGTTCACAATAATTCAAATGTGGTTTTAAAAAATGAATCTTATCTAAATAGTAAGTATCACAGACAATAACTCAAATGTGTCTGAGCAGCTGGCGTTACAACCTAGGAAGCACGACCTGTGCCCTGTAAGGGCTGGCATCTAATAACCATTTCCCAGAGCGAGAGGCAGACAAAATGAAGAATATATTCCATCCTACACACACAAACAGAACAATAACAAGAAGAGGATAGACACCAATGGATAAAAGAGAAGAGAGCTTTCAGCCCATCTGGGTGGTGCTGCACTGGATAGGATGCGATGTGGACCGACCCCTGCATAATCCTGACCCCTTTGCCCCTCTTCTCTTTAAACACGGGTAGACCTGATGATTAAACAAATTTGGGACATGTTGCTTTAAATGCATTCAGGCCATCCTGTGTGTGTGTGTAGACCTGAAAGAGCGTCCTAATGCGACTTCAACATATCCTTTACTGACTTGTGGGATTACATTTTTGGTTATTTGGGATTACATTTATGGTAAATATTTCTGTGAAACAAGCAGCTAAGCGTAGATCACAGCTGGCATGATTTTATACCTTTCCTTCACTTCCTTCACAACAGAAATTCCCCTCAAAATAAACTGGAAAAAAAACAAACCCATAAAAGAAATTATAAGGAATAGATTGATTGATATATTGGTTATTCAGTTAAGATCAGTAAGTGATTCCATTGTTTCTTCTGAATATTAATGACAGACAGCAGCAGGTTTATTATATTAATACCTAATGCACTGATCTAATATAATGTTACACATCAGATTTCCCCCCAACTGTTCACATTCACTTAAAGGTCCCATGGCATGGCATTTTTCTATTATTTTATAGTGTTTCCTGAGGTGTACTTATATTGTTAGTATGATTTTTACATCATAAAATGTCATAATTTAGAAATAAAAGGCATTTTGTCTATACTGCTGTTTGCCCAGTGGCTGACTGCCCTGTTTCAAGAGGCGTGTCTGCTGTGAGACTTCAGTAAAAACGCCCACTGTTGTGATTGGCTGACATCTTTGCATTTGAAATGAGCGGAGGGGGCGTGGTTTAACGAGGTCTACGAGCTGCTGCCAGAGAGACGGATGGACCTGAGTTCACTTCTAATCAGTTCTCTCAGCATGTCTCAGTTCAAGGTGAACTGTTGTAGTTACTAGAATATACTTCAGGTTATTAGTTTATTCCTAGTCGGAGGGGCTGTCACTCATGTCAGAAAGTTAGTAACTTTAGTAAATTATGGATCAGCGCTGACTCGAGACGCGAACCGTTTAGAACGATTCAGTCCGATTTGGTGAACTGGTTCGGTTCTCTAAAAAGAACCGATTCAAAAGAATGATTCGTTCGCGAACCGGACATCACGGAGACGGAGCGATTGCTAACAAAGTTATTTATAGTAACTACTGAGTTGTGAGAGCGCTGTCTGTCAGCGCGAGTTTATTGTGTGTGTATCTGAGAGTTCTGAATAAACACGAGTCCCAGTCACACCGAGTCCGTCTTCATCATTATTCTACCAACTTTGTAACGCATGCAAAGTACCATTACAGCGAGATGAACGAGTTAGTAAGTTTGATTAAAGCATTATTTCTAGATATGTTCCAATCATATGAAAAGCGTCAGTGACGCGCATTGAGTAACTTACACAGCGCAAACAAAGACACAACAGCAGTAATCGAATGTAATCCAGTTTATTGTGGGGAAAGCTGGCTAGCCTAGCCGGATACCCTCACGCTTACCCCCCTTCTGCTTAATCTCACGCCGCGTTTGGTGCCTCCGCTGTGGGCCAGATGCAGTACTGGGGGTCGGGGAAGTTGAAGGCCGAGCTTCGGCGTGCGTGAGGTTCATCTCTAAAGATGTGGCTCTGCCAATGTTAAGCAGAAACTCCCGACTGTATGCACATTTAAGAACAGATAGACGCGACGAGGATGTACAAAAACACTGACTCACAAGATAGAAAACACGAAAACACCGTTCTGTCTGGAGAGAGAGAGAAGCCGCAGTGTGTGCACGAATAATAAATAATTAGCTACACATAAGAAATCACTGATCACAGATCAGAAGGAACTGAAAAAAGACTTCTGTTTTCATTTGTACATCCAAACACTGAGAAACTGCCAGCATTCACTCGTTCACAACCCATGATCTCGCGAGCGTTTGCATGGGCGTGCCAGATTCTCTGGGCGGAGGAAAGGGAGGAAACCGTTCCTGCTTGGACGTCAAACCAGGAGACTTCAGGATTGGCTCGTCTGGCCTGTCATTTTCTCAAAGGCAGAGAGAGACAGCCAGAACTCGGTTTTACACCGATCAACATTTCTATCCACTTGGGGACAATATTCAGGCTAGGGGAACTCATATTAATGTTGAAATACCTCATAAAATGAAAATTTCATGCCATGGGACCTTTAAGACATAACCAACAATTTATGTGAATACTCGCCAAGACAGATATTTTGAAATAATTATCTGTGTATCTGACCGTTCAAGCGCAATATGCCACTAAAGAGAAGTGAATTCAGGAGTGTATGCCTTTATCTTGGCTTAATAAAATAATTGCATTTAACTTCAAGCACGTCCTGCACTTTATTTTCACATTCATGCCAGTTCTGACGCAAGTGCTTTGCTTCCTAAGGACATACGCAACATTTTTATTAAAGGTAGCCTATTTTATTTAAAATAAAACAGTACATTAATATGTATGATAGGCCTATTTAATTAAATTTTTAAAAAAGGATTCATTTGTTTCTATGCATCGATGCAAAATCGTTCACATCAGCATCACGAAGCATCGTAAAACCATTATATTTCACAGCTATTCATATAATAATACACTTCTGTTTCATAAAATGATTATTATTTTTTATTCATACTTTTATTCAGCAAGGACACATTTAAGTGATCAAACGTGACAGAAGACATTTCAATTGTTATAAAATATTTCTATTTCAAAAATAGTGCTGTTATTTTTATTTCTATTCATCAATAATCATCATTGAAATGCTGAAAATTCAGCTTTGAGGAAGACATTTCATTTTTAAATATATTAAAATAGACAACAGTTATTAAAGGGGTGGTAAAACACATTCTTTTGAAGGCTTGACTGTGTTTGTGGGGTGCACTGTAACATGTGTTCATGCTTCGTTTAAAAAAAAATTGCCTTATTTTTCATATATTTGACCTTAATTCTACACTGCTCTGTCCCTCCTTGTAAAACGGTCTGATGCTTTCCGGGTTGTATGAAGCCAGTCCCTCAAAAATACGCAGTGGGCTCAGATTGGTTAGCTGGCCCAGTGTGTTGTGATTCGCTAACCGCAGTGTACGTTTGTCAGAAACGTCACGCCCCTTACTGGAGGCTGTGTTTTGGTCAGCATTAGAAACAACGGCGTCAATAAAACCACACCAATCTGAGCCCGAATCAGACCCAGAACATTTGAGTGAAGATGATCGAGCAGAACCTGTTCAGTCCTCAAGAGTAAAGACTGCGGATCTATAATGATCGCTACTGAATGGCACTTTAACTTTTGTATTTTTAGAACGATTATAGCCAAATATCTGTCGCAAGAACTAACCCAAAACGAACACTAAGCACTGGCTTTAACTAGTAAGTTAGCCAAATCACACACAGAACCATGTTTAGCAAGCCTGTAGATAAACAATACATAAAAGCTCTAATCAAAGAATCATTTACACTAATGCCAAGTTCGCTGTTGAGATTTTAACGTTAGTGTTTGTAACGTTAGGTGTTCGTCGGATAACGTTAAGTATGAATGAGCTTTTAACAGACTGGTTTGCAGAACAGCGTTGTCATCTGTTTACTTCCTTGCTACAACCTATTACAGCAAAACACATCGATGAAAAATAAATCAGACTTACAGGTTGTGGCCCGTAAACAGCTTCTGTTTGTAAATCCAGCTTTCAGGACAAGCCGTTTTGCATATCCTGTATTGAACTGGCAAAGTTTGTGGAAGATTGTGTTGTCCTCCGTGAAATGTGCAGCGCGCGCGTCGTGCATCCACGCACCGGCAGTGTTTTTTTCACGCAGCTGACGTTGTGCAAATCTGGCATTGAAATCGCGAAGACGGTGGATGTTTCCCTCTGTGAGATGTGCTGCAGGGAGCCCTGCGCGCGCCTGATTCCCCGCTGACTCAAACACATGTGCATATAACATGTTGTATGTTAAACGCTCTGCAACGCACCCCCGTCCCAAGGAAGGCTGAACAAAGCAAGTACCCCAGACCTGCAATCCGGATGAAAATAGGTGGGTGCACCTATAAGCCTGTATCCTATTTTTCCTATTTTCTGGCGGGTCGGTTTTTCCCGCGCTGTCTGCAGATGTGACGTCACCACCGCTGCGAGAGCGAGCAGAAAATAAGAGCAGTTCTATTTTTTGGCCACAGGTGTCAGTCGCGAGTTTAAATTTCAGAAAAACGCATATAGCCCCTTTAACATTGAATGGTAATAATGTCGCAATATTAGTGTTTGGCTGTATTTTTTATCAAATACACGCAAACTTACCGACACCAATCTTTTTACCTTTGTAATTAAGCATACATCATGGTAATATTTGCACTGAATTTAATATCTGCTCATTTTAAAAAAGTAAATAAAAATTAAAGCTTTTTGCATGGTAAGGGAAAATTTTGGTGGAAAAGTTGCTTAATAATTAGATTGTCCTAAAAATAGGAAAAATATAATAGCTGATGAAATGAATTTAATCAGAATAAGGGTGAAATTAATACTTGATTGATACTTAAATCATGCTCAAAAACATACAAAACAAACAAAAACTTAGTTCCAGTCTCTTACTTCTTGTGTACTTCATTCTTTTTGATATGATTTGTTTTTAAACACGTGCTTAAATGCAATTTCTAAGTGTCGCTGTTAGAGGAAGGCACACCAGAGAAATTCACAATAAAAAGTCAAATCTGGTTGATGGGATAAAAACAGGAAATGGGAAGTCCATGATATCAGCAGTTGGCAAACATTGAAGTAAAAAAGAACAAAAGCAGCCACTTGAAGATTTGCATGTCTGGCTAGAGGACCGACCCAAAAAGTGCTGCCTTTGTGCTTGTGGATTTTTACTACCACATTTGTGCATTTTACATCCGAAGTAAATTCACTTGAGCTTGCTTCTTTATTTAAATTTTTTTTTCAGTTGATGACCAAAGGAGGACAGGAATAATAACCAGTCCAGATGTTACGAAAACTCAAATCCAGACATAATTAGTCAAACAAGTAACAAATGGACCTGCACCGACGCATTGCTTTCTGGATGATGCAAGCAGAAAATGAGGTCAATGCCAGCGGGACGAAAGGCCCACAAAACGCTGCCAGACTGCAGAGGTTTTGTGGCTTTGTAAACATTCTTGCACCGTTGCTTTGCCATGAGGGCTGCACAATATTGGGGAAAAAATTATTTATATACACTTTTTTTTTTTTTTTTTGTATTGCTATATGAAAATTCCTATATTTTTTCACCAGATGGGTTGAATAAATATATTTAGAAAAAAATAATAATTCTAGAGGGTGATTTTTTGGGGGGGAAAAATGTAATATAATTTTTTTTATGAAATATTTTGTAGGAAATCCTGAAAAATCCTTTTTCCAAGAACCAACTCACAACTCTTTGCATAACCATAAAGTAAAACAAATTCCATATGACTACAAAATAATAATATGCTGCGTTTACACCATGTCCTAATCACCGTAATTTCGAGATGACAACACGAGATGTCCTTGGACTGAGAATTTTGCATTTCTATGGCAACATTATCAATGCCCAGTGTCATTGAAAAACAGTTACGACCCTCCCATAGACTTCCATAGAAAATGAGGAATGCGGAAGTAACGCGTGTCGTGGAGCAACCAATAGTTCCAAACACTGAATAGTTCTAGCATTGAACCCCATTCATTTCAGTGTTTCTCAAACACATACACAGGTAAGTTGATGAAATGACATTAGTTGACATCTCTAGAATCTTGCCAGTAGCTGTATTTTATGTAGCACTCTTTAGTTAATGTTCATCGTTAGATAATAGACAGCTATAGACTATAATTGCTAGAAAGGGATGCACGATATATCGGCCACCATATCGGTATCGTCCCGATAAGAAAATCTGGCTGATATATTAAAGTCGATAAATAATGGATTATTTCCTTCCGCTGAGACACTTCAGATGCGCACTGTTTGCCATGATGGTTTTGAATTGCTTGAAATATGATGGAAAGGAAAATACAGTTAATGCACAACGTGCAGCACAAGTCTGTAATATAGGCTACATAAAATTGTGTTTTTTGTAATCAGGCTCTCAAAAACTATATATATATTTAGTTTATATTTATCAGTCAATTAATCGGTTATCTGCGATCAAATATAAAAAGTTATCGGGTTATCAGTATCGGCCAAAATCGTCATATCGGTGCATCCCTAATAATTGCAGTGAGATAAGTGTAATAGCTACCAATAGCTGCTATAACCAGATGCTAGTTGTCATATTTGAACGCTTTTTGTTATCTTTCTCTCCCTGTAGGAGGTGGAATGAGTTTCTATGAAACCTTGACAATCAAGGAATAATGTTTCTTGCCTAACTGGCTATATTACATAATAAAGAGTTTCGCTGAATGCAATTGGTTGCCTTGTTTTATGTAACACTATTTTAAACTTCTGTCTTGGGTTAAATTCAATATTTGCTTGCATTCTCCCGTCAGATGGGGAGTGGGGGACAAAGAAACAGAAAGACCTTAGGTCTAATTGTAGTTAAAGGGTTCGAGTTCACTCTTTACTTTCAGTTCACGGGTCAGAGGTCACTCTTCCGCTGGAACTCGACTCGCGCACGGCCAGAAGCCAGTGATTATACTTTATAAAGTTATAAATATGAATATTTTTCTTACAAAAACACATTGCTTCGCTTCAGAAGGCCTTTATTAACCCCCCAAAGATGTATGGATTACTTTTATGATGGATGGATGCATTTTTATGGGCTTCAACATGTAAGGTCCCATTCCCACTCCCATTATGAAGCTCAAAGGAGCCAGGATATTTTTTTATATAACTCCGATTGTGTTTGGCTGAAAGAAGAAAGTCATATACACCAAGGATGGTTTGAGGATGAGTAAATTGTGGGGTCATTTTCATTTTTGGGTGAACTAACCCTTTAAGTAATCCATTTAAACTATTTGCCAATAATATTTTATTTAAAAATATACATATATTTAATTCAGAACGGCGAAATTTCATAAGTTGAGTAGTTTTGCGTCACTAGATATTACTGTCGGTCATTGACCATTTCTACCATAAAACAGTCAAATAATATTAAATGTTTAGCTGCTTACCACTGCACTCGTCTTCTGTGAACAAGACCCGCCTCATTTGATTTGGTTGGCCATCTTGTTAATTAGACATTTACGAGCGCTTATATTATTTATTTGCATATATTTATTTAATTACATCTTAGCCTGCACGATTTGTCAATTGTACTTCTGTTGTATTGGTATATCAATTTTATTTTCATATATCATGCAGCCCTACACCCTTAAAAATAAAGGTGCCAGCCAGGAAGAACCAAAAAGGGGTTTTCATGGCGATTTCACAGAAGGACCATTTTTGGTTCCCTGAAGAACAGTTTTGTGAAAGGTTAAAAAATAACCATTTTATAGTTTAAAGAACCTTTTGTGCAATGGAAAGGTCCTTTGGATATAAAAAGGTTCTTCATGGAACCTTTATTTTTAAAAGTGCCCATCCAGAAGAGCACCTGTACTTTATGAAATACCCCTAGGCACCTGCCCTTTCCTCATGACCACACATGAAGGAGAAGCTGAGCCATCTGCGCACCACACCAGAAATAAACGTATAGGAGCATGTGTTGGCCGATTTTGCTTTAGACCAAATCAGAGCGATGTGCTCAAGAATGAACTTCAGATTTAAAGTCTTCTCTTAGGAGAGAAATGGTGACTCATCCCATTTTCATTCACATCCCCTGATCTCAGATGTTCCTCATTCACTAGCTGCAAGAAAGAAACGCTGTATGTGAGTTTCTAGGATACCGGTGGCAGAAAAAAAAATCATTTGGGATCGCTGAACGGAACTTCTCTTTTACATCAACACCCACGTACGCCCACATGCCTGATCTGAAAACACACAACGGTGACGTTCACCCGCTTCTTTTAGCTATTGAATGCTCGGCGTGCTTCCGTGCTCTCAACCTTGACTCGATCGCAGCGTCTGTCGATCGCTGATTCCAACCCGATATTCGTACATAAAAAGAGGTTAATTTTAAACGAGGAGATGGAACTAGCACCAGAGGCTGTCTTCCCACTCTCGGCGGTTGCGTAAGAGGTCACACCAACGCAAATGAAAACGGCATCGGTGAGAGACGAAGAAGAAAAAGCTCTGGGAAGCACAGAAGTGGTCATTGTCTGTGAGAGGGCCTGAGGTGTGTGGGAGGATGCTGTATTTAAATATTGAGGTTAACGGCAAAGTGCTGCGTGCCAAATGAAACAGCTCCAAGACGTGTAAAAACTGACTCAGTATTAAGCGTAGCAATTTTCCTCTATATCTTGTTTTTTTTTAATTGCACTGTAAGCAGCGATAGGATCTATGAGTGCCTTTTGCTTGGTGATAAACTGCAAAGAGTGGATAACCACAAGTATCCTGAATACGAACATGCCACTTGATTTCTTAAATTGGGGTTTTAAAGACCAAACAAACAAACAAAAATACTTTATAATAATGGTGTGGTATGGGATGTTAAATAAACGCTAGAAAATATGTATACTCCCCAATAAAATGCATACATTTATTATAATACATAATAATAATAATAATGTGGTATTAGATGGCCATCTAAATTATTTAAAAAATATATATATATACACTTAGTATATGCCCTTAAATTCAAGGTGTTCATTATTATCATTAATATGTTGCTCCATTGTCCCAGAAGAAAAAGACTATATTTTTTAACCACATAAAAAAGGTTATTTTGTAGGGGTGTAACGTTCCACAAAACTGACGGTTCGGTACATACCTCGGTTTTGAAGTCATGGTTCGGTACGGGTTCGGTACAGCAGTTTAAAAAAAAAAATGCTTTTGATTTATTTTTTATTAAACAGTGGTTTACTTAAACAATTGTGTCTGTCCTTAAATTAATTAAATTATAACTAAAAGTTTCTTAAAGATAATGCTGTAAACTATATAGGGAGCCCTTACTTGCACATTATTACTATAATATTAAAGGTTAACAACAGAGACCAAACTATGAGCCTATATTCAGCTGATATTCATGTTTAGATATAGGATAATCAACACTCAAATAACACATTGTGTGCAAACATGTAAACTTCACATAAGGCAGTTTTTGCATTAACTCCTAAATCTTATTATAAAATTAAGTTTTTCTCCAATTCGTTGTTGAAATATAATCCATCACTAACAGGTTAAGTAGAATTAATATGCTAATATAGTGCATATATTTAGTGAAAGAGTTGATTTCTCTAGTGAATTAACAGCTGTGGACACTGAATGACTTCTGACTCTGACGTAAATGATGCTGCGTGACATTGTTTACAAGCTGTTTGACGTCTTTCCGCGATTGGAACACTGATTGAGCGAATACACGACATATGACAAGTTTCAGTAAGCATTGTCCTCAACATACCTTAAGATATTAATTCATGTTTATTCTTCTGGAAGAGATGATCGCGTTAACTTGTGCGCGCGCGCCGCGGCCGCTTGAATTGACGCGCCTATACAGTGATCAGTCGTCACATTAAAGAGTGTCAAAACGGCATTTATCGTTTGAAAATGGACTGAATACTTAATATGTTCGAGTGGGAACTAGGACTGAAGTGTGTTCCGTGCTTAAAACAAGCCGACTGTTAACTTTTAAAGATTGCATTCGGAACCGTTCGGTACACACGCGTACCAAACCGAAAGCCCTGTACTGAAACGGTTCGGTACGAATACGTGTACCGTTACACCCCTATTATTTTGTCAATATTTAGACTGTTAGCAAACAGAGATGAACTACAAGCAACAAAACTCTAATTGCGACTTGGTGCGGTTTTTAATTGTACATATATTAACAGCTTATATTCACCCTAAAATTAAAGTTCTGTCTTCACTTCAACCTTATGTCGTTCCAAATCAGGGGTGCGTTTCCCGAAAGCATTGTTAGCCAGCTATGGTCGCAAGTTCCGTCGCTATCAGCATAGTTCAATGGGTCTGTGTTTCCTGAAAAACCATAGTTCCAACGAATGTTCGCAAACAGCATCGCAAAGTTGTGTGGTTGGAACGTCAGCTCTCGACCTGTGGTTAGAAGCAGAGTGTCTTGTTTGCATAACATGTGGACTTAATAAATCCTTATCTTGAGCAAAATAAGCAAGCTGACATTCAGTACAATCTATACATTTTATTTAGAATACATACAAATGTAATTTACGTCTTTTAGTTTGTCAAGAGATTTAAAGCACTGTTTTAAGATTGTGCATGTGCGTGCGTACGCGGTCTAGTACGTAAGGACGAGCCAATGACTGAATCTGGAAATAAAGCAAAATAACAGCAATGTTATGAATTAGTGTTGAATTAGTCCTTAGATGCATTGTTCATAGTTTATAGCAAAAAATCTAGCATTAATTCAAGGAAGAAAAATAAGTTATAACTCCACCACCTGCGTGACATCATTAACCAACGGGTTTGAATGACAAATTTGCGACAATACGGTTTCGGGAAACAGTCGTCAGTAGCTAGTCGATTTCTTCAACGAGGTTTCATACTATGGTAGTTAAGCAGTGAGTTACACCTAGGGTTGGGTACTGTTCACATTTTAACCGGTATTGGTACCGGTACCCAATGGTACCTTTTTTCGGTACTTTAGGGATGTTTACATCAATAACTATAAATAACCTATAAGTCATTTATAGAAGTGTTATTGACATTATGCCAGAGCTGCCCTGGACTCTGTCTGCCATTGTCTGTGATGTTTGTATACTGTAATATTTACTAGTAGATAGTAGGCTACTAGGTACTTAAATTGAATTAATAAAAACAACCATATTATTTTTTTCTTTTTAATTTCATTTCTATTAAAAGATTTCCCACAAATTATGCTGTGTATTTTCTGGTAATCAAATGAAGACATACAAGACATTAATTTAATTAAACCTTTTTGGTCAAACAAAGTGCTGCACAACTGAGCTTTATACGGTTAAAATTAATATTTTTTTTTATTTATTACTTAAAAAACAACGTTTTGATTATTAATATTACATTAGTGTTAGTATTATTAATTGAGACATATCTAAATTCTACTGTGTTCAACAGTGATGTATTTGTCAAGATAAACCAGACTTTTATTTTGACGGGTTGCTGTGAAGACTTTGAGTTTCTGTATTTATGATATGATGTGGTTTTTCTCAAGCGAAACGATAAAATGCTCATAAAGTGACTCTCAGTGGCTCTGGAGATGAAGTTTGTGCGTTCATGTCCTCATATGAGACGGCAGAGATGGAAACACGCGACCGTCATAGTGATAGTGAGCGTGTGTGGTAAACCGCACTTCTACGGCATTAATTCGCACAGAGACACGCAGGATTCGTATTTAAATATTCTTTTTATGGTTTAATATTCACAGACAGTAGTCTATATCACCAGATGCGTTCTCACCGAAATTTGGTACTGATTGATTTAATGTGAATTGGTACTCGGTAGTACCGAAGTAATTTGGTCGCTGCCCTTAAAAGTACAGAGTTCGGTACCCAACCCTAGTTACACCGTTGTACAGGAAACGCATCCCTGTATGATTTTCTTTCTTCTGTGGAACATAAAGATGATATTATGAAGAACATATATTTTCAAAATACCTTCTTTTGTATCCCACAGAAGAAAGTCATACTGGTTCATAAAGACGAGTAAATTATCCCTTTAATAAACTTAATATGATATTATCCTCTTTATTTATGCAAGGATTGATATGGACTATGGCAATATGGGTCAGACATTTAGACAAAATCTAGCACTGCTATCCAAACCATTGTCTGGGGCGGTCCACTACTGATATCCACAACTGACAATAGTATTAGTTAACCAAACGGGGTCATCGCTTCCCATTCACTCCCACATGTGGGTCTCATTAGCAAGTCCAGAGAAGAAAACAACAATCCACTTACACAACAAGCAACACTCAAAACCTCTGCCAAAGATCCTTCCACAGATAAACGGCCATTATAAAAGGTTGTTTTTGTTTTGAATCTAAAATGAAGATAAGATAGAAAGATAAAAGCTGAATTGAGAAATTCTTTAGTCAATTGGAAGACAAAAAATTAACATTCAATGTCTTCAAGAAAATAATTCAACACGGAATCTTTATTGAACAATCTGTGAACCAGTTTTGCTTGAGAAACACTGGGGTATATAGAAAGTACATGAGGAGGAGTGCAGGTACCTTGTAACTGGTAATTTAGCTGATGTTTTATTCAATGTTTTATTCAATAATGTTGCAAGGAAAGTCTCTCAGGCCCTGTTTGCACCTGGTATTAAGATGTGTTTTGGCCCATCGGATCACAAGTAGACGAGGGAGACACATTCCCGTTTACACTTAGTGCTTTAATCTGTCTCTTTTGTCCACTTTCAACCACTTCTCTCCTGATTTCTTCGAGGGGAGGGTCTATGGGCGGGTACATTTATGTTTTTTTACAGATATTTTTCAATTTACTGGACAAATGTACATATGAAGACGACGGAGACGATGGAAAAACATACAAAGAACAGCAGCTTTCATTTCTGCCGCAAGACCACGGCAAACGCTGCGAGTGTGTGTTAGAAATCAGGAATTGTGTGTGGTACGTTTTTCTTCTTCAAACTAAACTTGTGTCTCCAGCCAAAGTTTAAATCCCGTCTGGCTAACGCGCTTCCCATAATGTTTCCGCATTAGGTCAGAAGGCGGAGAGTAGGTGGTCTTTTGTGGCTGTTCAAACACATTCGACCACATGAGCGTCTACACTATGAAAGCAATCCGGTCAAATGCGTTTTTCAAATACCACTGGAAGTGGTCAAGCTCAAAACCTTTTAGGCCCTGTTTACACCTGCATTTATTGTCATCCACTTGTGATCCGATCGACCAAAACGCATCTTAATACCAGGTGTAAACAGGGCCTTAGGTTCTTCAATTGCACCCATCTGTCACCGTGTAGTCTTTCCCATTAGGCTACCACCATCCCTTTTTGTGTGCCTTATGCATCAGACTTTCACCCAACGGTCCGTAGGCATGACATCTGAGGCTGAGAATACCACTACCCCAACATCCCCTTTCCCGTTAAAATACAAAAGAGAAGACATGAGATATCAGGGCTATGAAATGTCAAGCAGTGAAAGTGAGTTACGGCTGCAGGGTCTGAATCAGCAATGATAATGACTCAGCCTCCTGCCTGGGACTATGGAGTACAGACGGGCAGTCATTACACACTCCCGCTGACATGAGTTATGAGCAGAGATGGCAAACATCTTTGCAGAGGGTGAGAGAAATAATACAAATGAAATGGAACAATAATAAAAAACTTTGACACCAAAGAATTGACTTTTGAATTTTCATTGAAGGTGAACTATGTAAGATTTTTGCAGAAAAATATCCAAAAACCCCTAGGCCAGTGTTATATATTTTGTTCAGTTGAGTACTTAGAATATCCCAAATGTTTCCAACTATTTGTAAATCGTGAGAAATTGCTATTTTAACCAAGGAACCGGGACGTGTGAGCTATGCGTTTGAGGGTGTCGCCTGTCGATTGCGTCATATCTGCGTTACCCTCGGTTTCCGGTTTTATTTAGCAGAAACGCTTTACTCTCACTGCAGTGTGAACATGTGGCATAGCAGCCGCTGAGCGAACGTCATAACTTCCTTTTCAACACACTCAGATGTATCTAATATGATAAAAAGAGCTGCGTTACCTCATACTCATGACTGGAAAAGAGGAAGTGGCGCCGGCAACCGTGTCATAATAAAAGTCCCGCCGGCTACTATGCCATAATAACAGTCCCGCTCTTCAATCTCTCCAGCGGCCTTGCTCAGCTCCACAACACTCCTGCTCTGCTTCATTCTACAGTAACGTTAATAATCGCATCCATGAACATGATTTCTGCCCGAGTCCTATCCTGACTCTTTTCCACCGGCTGTGAGGTGAAGACCACATGTCCCAAGATTCTGCGCTCAAACGTGGCATCATCAAACTACGCTTTTGTTTTGAACAGGCGACCTCTAGTGGACGGAAAAGTTACATAGTGTAGCTTTAACCAAGGCATTTAGACCAAAGTAGTTATATTGCTTATAGTCTAGTCAGGTTCAAATGTACACTACTGTTCAAAAGTTTGGGGGTTTGAAAGAGGTCTCTTATGCTCACCAAGGCTGCATTTATTTGAAAAAAATGTATGCATAATGTGTAATGATGTAAAGCTGAATTTTCAGCATCATTACTCTAGTCTTCAGTGTCACATGATCCTTCAGAAATCATTCTGATAAGACGATTAGCTGCTCATTTCTGATTATTATCAATGTTGAAAACGATTGTGTTTTGTGGAAACCGCAATACATTTCTTTCAAGATTCTTTAATTAATAAAAAAGAAACATTTATCTGAATTAGAAATCTTTTGGAACATTATAAGCGTTTAAAATGTTGAAGAAAAAAAAAAACCTTACTGACCACAAAACTTTTTAACTGTAGTGTTTAGCAGCATATCTAAAATTAGCGGGGAAAGAAACTGAGATTGAGGCAAAATTAACAGACGTTCCCACCTTCTGCGTTCATTTGAAAATTGTTTTCGGAAATTTCAAATACGTTATATAAATATTTATTTATGTACATTTGGAAGGGGGGAAATCTCCTCAACCACCACCAATGTGCAGCATCCACCTGGCTGATTTGATGGCAGCCATATTGCGCCAGAACGCTGACCACACACCAGCTTATTGGTGGAGAGGAGACAGAGTGATGAAGCCAATCAGTATTTATAAGGGGATGATTAGGAGGCCATGATGATAGACAGAGGCCAATGAGCAAATTTGGTCAGGATGCCAAATTTTACACCCCTACTTTCTTAATTGGAACTACATACTGAGGGTAGCAGTGAGTTGCACTGGCCTGGGACTGGGTCATACCCAATCTTTGCCGCTTATGCCCCAAACTAATCATCGCCACCCCTCCAGAGACACAACCTGAGTCATGGACTGTCAATCGGCCCGCAAATGGAAAACGGCCTAAATCAATGTCCTGGAAAAACAAGTGCCAGCTAATTATAGGGAAAAGGGCAGCCAGTGGAAGAGAACATCAACACCTCACATTGGCCTCAATGTGACAATGTGATCTATATGGTCCATCCAGAGAAAGAGAAAAGAAAAAAACAAAACACACAGAGGCACATTGGAAGCAACAAAGTCCAGGAGACCCACGCTAAGCAAAGTGTCCCATCGAAGCGCTCTGCAAATATGTAGTATTCGAGCCTCTCATTCTGATTTCTCGGCGTATGCTATTATTAGCTGCCTCTGAAATCCAAGTCCACTGAGGGTTCCTCCATCAGCTACTCCTCTCCCATCATGCACCACTCTGAACAGAAGTCCCTTTGATTTTTCGACAGCATCTTGTGCTGATGAAAATGAACATGTCAACTGATACCAAATCAAAACTATAACTATGAGGATTATAAAAATAGACAATAAAAACCAGTGTCCCAAAGGCAGCTGTCCCTCTAACTGCAAAGTAGTACAGCAATGCTATCTACATATTTGGTTAATGTTTAATATGCTCCACAAGGACAAATGAGGGATTCCATTCTTGCACGCTCTTGTCCTTAAACTAGCAAAAGAGAGAAAGATAGGGGAGGATTGAGAATGAGGGGGACAGGATTTTTAAAGTTCAGCAGGAATCCTAAAATGTTTACCTTTTGAAGGCTGGTAGGATTAAGTTGTGTCTTATCAATTATTTTTATGGCCACCTGCAGGAAAAAGAGAGAGGAGGAAAAAAAACAACATTTTACAGCCTTGTTCAATGAGGTCTGACGAGAAGCCAGTAAAAGAGCATCAATTTGATGGTTTTATCTCTACAGCTCAACTCAACATCAGAGTGAATCCCACAAAAGCAGTCAGGAACAAATCCGGCTCATATTTCTACGGAGCCCTGCACATGACATGCGAACAAAAATATATGTATATATTTATACCGTGGTCACAAATGAAGAATTTGTTCCCATTGATTTAGTAAATTGTGGCCACGTTGTAATAATTTGTTCCCTCTTTTGGTTGTTAATTCATGGTCAAGATATACATATTTTTGCCGGGCTCTGAATTTTTCATCCCAAAATCAAAAGAAAAAAAAGAGTGGCATTTTTTATTCTATTGCCTCTACGTAAAGTGCAACTGTGAGACTGAATAACCATACAGTTTCTCCATTCATATCTACAAAAAGCTCACCTCTCGTCCTGTAAGTATGTGCCGTGCCAATTTGACCTTGGCAAAGTTGCCCTTGCCGATGGTTTTGAGGAGCCGGTAGTTGCCGATATGTGGCTGCTCATCGGCACAGGAGGCAATGGAGTTCCGACAGCGGGCCCCTGACCGCCCGGGACGGGACGCCACTTCATTCCGCCCATCTGTGTGTGATGTGGACTGGAGACAGTTGAAAAAAAAAAAAAAAAAAGATGATGAGAAAAGACAAAATACAATACTGATTAAAAATTCATGCCTTCAACATTGATGATAATCGAAATCAGCATATTAGAATAATTTAATTCTGGTCAAATAAATGCAACCTTGGAGAGCATAAGAGACAAATTTCAAAAGCAAACTTTTGAATGGTTCTAAAGCCCAATTTATACTTCTGCGTCGAGTGTACGCCATATCTACGTCGTAGGCTGTGTGTTGCACGCGTAGCCTATGACGTACCGTGACGTGCACCTCTCCAAAAATGTAACAATGCATCAATTCTACACGGACCGCAAGCGCTGTGATAGGTAAAAAAAAATCTGTGATAGGACTGTGTGTGTCCAAAAATGGAATGATAATTTCATCCTTACATCTGCTATATAACACAATATTTTGTAGTCCAGAGATTCTTTATGTTAGTGAATAAATACATAGATCCGCTGTGAGTGAGTGTGAGCTCTTGATGGTCTAGTGGTAGAATTTTTGTTAAGCGTGCCAGAGGTTCTGGGTTCTAATCCACCATTGTATAGTTTATTTATTTATCTATTTTCTAAGTGATTGTATATCAAGAACAGGGACACATTTGGGTGCATTTCGTTTTGTGATTTTAACAGAACGAATAAAGTCTCCGCAACAGCAATCGATTGTCTGTGCACGAGCCACCGATACTGAAAACAGCGGCCACGAGCACTCTGCATGATTTCAAAAACCCATTCCAGTGCAAGATCGCCTCTTATTTACCTCTACTAATCAACTAGAGATGCTTAAGAACTCAAGCTGCAAGAAAAGTCGCTATCTATCTGCCGCCATCACTGCTGCTGCTACTCCGACAATGTACACAACAAGCTGCTTCTTCGGCCTTTGCCTTGATACTGTGGGTTTCACCATCAACATGCCCATGGACACTGCCTACTAGCGGTCTGCATGTGTAATTGCACATTGACGTGGACAACATGTATATTGTTTAGTATAAATGAAAACCGACGTGTAACTTGCGGCGTAGAGGATACGGCGTAGGTCCGACGCAGAAGTAGAAATCAACCTTAAGGGTGTGTTCACACTTAAAGTACAGTTTGCTTACTTTGTTTGGTCTGGACCAAAAAACAACAACATTTAGTCCTGGTCCGCTTAACGTTCACATTGGCATTTTAACACCGAACCAAAAGACACTGCACCCGAAGGTGTAGGGATATGTTCACAACCTGATTGGTCAGTTTTTATTACATATATTTTGCGGCGTAACTTAACGAACATCCAAAACAATGCTGTGTACTAGGCTCGTTGTTTGATGGCATTTAGACCAGCTGAGAACTCGTGAAGAGCTTATAAAATGTGTAAAGAAGTCAAAACAGCAGTATTTGGTCTGTGTTGCGTTTTGTGTTCTTTTGGAAGTGGGCCAAACCCAATCTTTTCATTGGTCTCTGTCTGACTGTTTGGTGCGCACCAAGGCTCGGATGGCAGCGTTCACCCTTATTCAAATGAACCGCACTAACAGAGCAATCACACCAGGGTTCGTTTCAATTGAACCAAACATGCCAAGTGTGAACACACACACCCTAACACTTCCATACAGCCCAACAGCTTTAGATTAGATACATTCTCAGAATGTGTCAGAAAGGTTTGATTAAAATTCTAATCGCTTTGGAGATCTCTGTATACCGCATGTTTTGGTAGTCTGACAAGTCGTTAAATGCCAGCCAATGAAAATATATGGAATGTCAAATGCTGACTGCATGAAGATATCTGAACCCGACAACCTCAAAGAGGAGCTTCGCCGGGGGAAATATCTTCATTTCCTCCCTACAAGGATATATATCTGTGAACCGTGCCAGTCAAAGAGTTCCAGTCTACATCTGTTTGTGCTACACTACAGTGCCTAAAAAGTTTCCCCTCATGTAAATAAAGTAATCTGGACAAAATGTCAGACGATATCCTGGATTTCTGCTTTGACTTCCTCTTTCGCTGAAAAATACTGAAGCTGCATCCTTTTAGAAATGGTGCTTTTACAAAATGATTTTTTTTTTTTTTTTAAGACAAGCGTCTTCCTGCCAGTCAAGTATAACAAATACTTGGTCCTTTTTGTACACCATGTGAACATGAGCTAGTGACAGTCCATTTAAAACTATAAGTTTGGCATTGAATGTAAAGTTATATGAAATAGTGAGTTCGGCTCCACTAACATCTCAAACTGTGGCGAGAGTCAAACAGCATTGCTCAAAGAGACAAAAACACACATCTAGCTCACTGAATCAATAACTGTAATGGATGAGCGGTGATAATTAGTGGCCATGGTTGTAGAAATCTAGCATGTTAGCATCACTGAGCAAACAAAAGTCAGAGATGACACCATTGGCTCGCACAGCGAGGAATCATCTATGATACGTTTTCAAGCAGCATGCCGGTCCATCTGGAACAGAGGGACTTAAATTATCAGACATCTTAATAATTATTTCCAATGAAGATGAACGGCACGAAAAATTAAAAAGGTCTCTGTGAACGGGCTGCAGGAAATGAGGTATGACGTGGCTTGAGGCTGAAACAATACCTGAGAGGAGACCGATCAAAAAGATGTTGCCTGCATCACTGTGAGTCATGCTATGAAAAGAGCTCCAGTGCTTAGAATTGTCTAGTACTACTAGTAGATCTGGGTGAAGATTACTTCAGTTTGACATTCAAACTCCACAGGTTTTAGTTCAACTATTCTTTAAGACATGACCATGATTAGTCATGTTAAAGCTGCTGTCCATAACTTTTTTTGGTAAAAAATTATCCAAATTGAGCAAGTACATAACCAGCCAGTGTTCTAAACTATCTCCTTACCTTAGCCCGATTCACAACGGCAAGCTTGTGATAATGTGTTATAATCTGAGTGGTACTGGTGGATTTCCATGGGAAATTCAAGCATGTCTTTACGTCATTACGTCACGTCTGTATACATAAAGGAGGAGTCCGGCTAGTAGTAGTAACGCATGTGAGGATCGGGTCGCATGATCCTCACAGCAGCGGGATATAATTAAATCATTTTGTAATCCAGAAACGACCAAATGACAATCGTCAGTGACAACTGGAAAATCTGCAGGTAACGCTAATACACACTAAATACGGTTTGATGTGTTATGAGCTAAATATGAGCTTTATTGTTACATTATTTATGCTTTTTTTCTCAGTCGGTCAGAACAAAAGTGGCAGACATGTTACTTCTTCAGATGACATTTTCTGGTGACAATTGTATTATTTATCAATTTCATTATATATGGATTATATAATACAATTAATGCAATACATGGGCGTCGGAAGCAAAAAAAATGTGGGTGGGTCCTCTCTCCGAAAATAGTAGCTGCCATTGTGAAGTACAAATATATTGCCTTGTTTGCTAAACTTCTGTTTGGACAAGACATGATTATCGAAATCACTGTATCATTGAGAGTGGCAATAGTGTAGGGGTAAGACACATGGCAACAAGTTTTGATGCAAATCGACCCTAGGTTTGAATCCGCCTTTTGCAGAACTCACTCTACTCCCTTTTCCCATCACATATCAGATCGGACAGGCATTTATTTTCAATAAAAATTAAGAAAATATTAAAAATTAACTACATTTAAATTTAAATAAATTTGGAAATAAAGCATCTGAAGATAAAAGTGAGTGGGTCCAATATTATTGATCGTAAAAAGTGGGAGGGTCTTGTCCCACCCACATACAATGGTTCCGACACCTATGATGCAATATACTTCAATGTAATAATAGTCATGTTAGGATGAAATATAATCTTAACCCGATTATAAAGCCATACAGAGTAAGTTATTTTTTCGTAAGTGTGGTTTCATTTGTTCCTATATTTTTTCGTAAATTAAAACAAATTATGTTACGAAATCTTTGGTGAATTGTGATTTGTTCTTAAAAACATTCGTACGCATATTTCACACACACACATTTGTGTGTACTCATGCTTAGATAATGAGAACCAATGACTCTTCAGCATTTGCCTATATAAATACAAACAGTGACGTTTTGGCCAGGCAGTGTATGTGTGTATGTGCTGTATATACTGTATGCTGTCAATCGATTACATTTTTTTACAAATTAATCGCACATTTTTCAAGTTTTTATATACTTTTATGTTGTTATACTTTCACATTAAATCTCAAAAATAATGTAGAAACCAGGCGGGACGGTTCAGATTTTTACCTGCCCTGCTAGAATACACAAAAAACACCCATGTAACCTTGTAAACAGTCCTTTAAGATTTTCAGGTAAATATTCCAGAAATTTTCAGAAAATATACAGAACTTTAATAAAGTTATCAAACACTTCACAGTCTTCACTGCATTATAAATTGAATACAGATTCATCCATAGAGCATGTCTACACTGGGCACATTTGCTGCAGTCCAAGTCCATTGCCAAGTGATATTCTCTTTTTTTTTTTTTTTTTTTTTTGCCAAGTGATATATAGTCTTTTGTTCTTTGATTAACATTAATCACATTGTTGCCTCCCGCAGCGTAGGTCTGGTTTCACACTCAACTTGATTCTATCCAACTATGTCATCCCAAACTTGGACGGCGCATGATAGAAAACAGAAAGTGGGTCAATAATATATTGTGTTGTTTTTTATTAATTAGGGTGCTGCTATTATGCGCAGCTTAAGCCCTGTTTCCACCAAAATTACCCAGCACAATTTGTCCCAGGAACTTTTTTCCCCGGAAACTATTTTTTCCCCCAGACCTGCTGCTGTCTGCGTTTCCATCGTGGTCTAAAGTACCATGAAGATTAGTCAGGTGACTGATCCCGAATGCAGCGGCGAGAGTGGTCTTTAACGAGCCGAAGAGAGCGCACGTCACGCCTCTCTTCATCAGTCTGCACTGGCTACCAATAGCCACTCGCATCAAATTCAAGACACTGGTGCTCGCCTTCAAAGCAACCACTGGCTCTGCACCAGTATACCTAAACTCACTTGTTCAGACTTACACACCCTCCAGGAGCTTACGTTCTGTAAATGAATGACGCCTTGTGGTGCCATCCCAAAGAGGCTTGAAATCACTCTCACGGACCTTTTCCTGAACCGTTCCCACTTGGTGGAATGACCTGCTTATCTCAATTCGAGCAGCAGAGTCTGTAGCCATTTTTAAGAAACATCTAAAAACACATCTTTTCCAGTAACACCTGACCAATCAAGAATATCCCTTATCACCCTATTAATTTTCTGTTTGTCTATTTATAAAAAATAAAAATAAATAAAAAGTCCTATGTGTTTTGTTCTAGATTAATTGAGACTTGTTACAGCACTTGCATATTGTTGCCCTTGACTGTCCTAGTTGCTTCTATTGCCCTCATTTGTAAGTCACTTTGGATAAAAGCGTCTGCTAAATGACTAAATGTAAATGTAAATGACGTAGGACTGGGCGCGACCACTGGATTTCGTCCTCCGCAAATAAACTTAATGAAGCCTGAACCTTGTCGTCGGTCCATCGGCCGTATTTTTTAAACTCCGTTGTTAATTTGAGCAGCAAACAACTCTTACTGCACGTGAGCTCAACCAATCAGCATGTTCCACGCTTAAGTCCCACCCCCGAAAGTTCCTGAACTTTGAAAAAGTTCTACCTCGCGAGCAGGGCCGTTTTGAGGGGGAACTTTATTTAGACCCCGGTTCTTGCGGTCTAAACGCACAGAACACCACCCCAAAATCCCTAGTTCCTGGGGAAATTTCCTGCGGTGGAAACATGACTTTAAAAAACGATACTTGGGTTTACTATATGTGTGTCACAAGAAGGCGGCTTTCTGCTGCTTGCAGAAGGATTCTTTTGAGGAGACAGTGGATTGCCATTAATTCGCCGATTGCTCGCTCTCGCTAGTATCCAAGGTAAACCGTCAACACTTCTCATCCCTTACATGCGTTATATTTAACTAAATACATCGTCATCGGCATTCACATTACCAATTTTTCATGCGAACCTTCCCCCGGTTCAAACTAAACTGCCAGTGTGAAAACGCCCATTGAAGGGCGTAATAAATTACAAACGTTATTCAGTCAAGAGCAATGAGTGATTTTCTCTTTGTCTTTTGTTCTTTGATTAACATTAATCTCAGACAGCAGCAGGTTTATTAGGCTGCTGAGACACATGACCCGGATCTGACAAACATCCGTTTTTCTCATAGCTCTTTGCGGTCATTTAACACTTTTTAACTCATTTAAAGACAGTGGATGGTCAAAACAGAGATTCTGGCATAATTTTGTGTGTTTTTGTCCGTTCAAGCGCTAACGAGAAGTCAATGCGGTGCTTCAGGTGTTTTTTCATGACGTTAGTTATTTGGTTACCCATGTTCAAAAGATACTGGTAACAGGAATAAGTGGATGAAAGCAAAAACAATTACAGGAACTGCTCACAAACCAATTCACAATATGAGGAACACTGCACCAGTTCCCATTACAGATCCTCAAGCCACACCAATTAAAATTATTACAGTAAACTAATAGTGAGTAAACACATTCTTCTCGTCTTAATCCGCCAATGTTATTCCAAAGAGAAATTATATAATGATAATCTCACAAATGTACAGTATGTAGCATCCAATCAATTCCCAGAGGATTAAATTAAGTCCCGCACTACATTTCTTTTCTCACTCAGAAATGTCACATTACACAGTAAAAGAAACAGCAAAAAGGTACGGCTTAAATCACACAAGAGATATTTTAAACCAACCGATGAGGTAGAAAAGAAACATTTTAAATTGTATTATGAGAGCATGGTGCCACATTGTAATTTATGACATTCATCTGAGCTTTGAGTAATATTGTTTGAAACTAAAAACGGCAGACTCATTCGATGAATGAACAGTAAATACAAACTTGATTAGTTTGTAATTTAAACATGGGGTTTAAAAAGTCTGATTTGTAGAAAAGCAGTTGCAGTTAAGTTTGAAATGGGTTTTTTTCTTGGATAATACGACATTGAGCACTTAAATCTTAAACAGATTAATGACTGCATAAAAAAAAAAACATCAAGCGCCAAGTCTGAAACTATGTTAACAGAAGTTTCCAGAGCAAAACCATTTAAAATCATTATTTAGGACCACGAGAGATCCTTAAAAAGACTGTGCCCTAAATTCTCACTCTAGGACAAATGCTCTCATCTAGGACATTCTAGAGCGCAGTGTAATTTTTCTCTATCGCTGCATGCAAGCAACCCATAAAAACATTATTGTTGCTGTTAAGATCTCAAAATAGTTTTACTTTAAATGTCTCAGTATAGCTTCAGTTAAAGCAGTACTCAGTCAATATCTGATGTTACTATGCAATCGTTTTTTACACCTTTTAAGCGGCTAATCACAACATTCACTGTAGTTCTGATTAAACATTTCCCAAATATGCTCTAAAACCTCACAGCTTGGACCGGTTTCTAGCGGATTACACATTAAAACCTTCCCGTGTCAACAAATCTGCTTCCTCTCTGACTCTAAATGGCTTTGCACATTACAAAAGACTCATTATTAACAGCCTTTTCCTTCTATCCTAAATGCAATCAGCCAAATTAAAATGAGTAATTAGCACTTACTATAGTTATGCGGTGCCTCTTGACAGAGTGGGAGCCCTTCATTCTCGCATTGGCGATTTGAATGGCATCAAAACTGACAATCGCTCTGTTTTTGTGATGCTGACAGCTCATTGATCGCCTGGCACAAACCGATGCTCAGAGGAGCATGAAAACATTTCCGACACTTGTCGTTAGAGGTCCGACGGGTGCAGATGATTTGAGCCTTCTCTCTTTCTCACTCTTTAACTCTCTCTGGGTACCAAAGAAGGGAATAGTCGTCACTCAAGGACTAACCAGTGGTGAGACTGCATAATAAAGCAGGTAAGGTCGCCTCGCTTATCTGTGTGTCCCTTTTCTAACCAATGACGCACAAGAGTTCCAGCACAATAAACTTCATTTATACAGCGCTTTTTATAGACACTGTAACTCAAAGAGCTTTCAAAACAAGTGGGGCGTTCAATTTTCTATTTCCATTTTTTTTTTTTTATGGATGCAATTTCAACACTACACGACCAAATGTTAATAGAAAGTGTTTTAACTACTGATGCAACGTTTCTTGTATTCTTATCATGTGTATGCAATGTGTGTGAACTCCATTATTGCTAACACGGAATAGCTGTACTTTTAAATATTTACCACTTTGACAGTTGCGTAAAGTTACAGCTTAAACAAAAACTTGAAAAAAGGTGACCGGTCACATCACCTGCACTTATACAACCTTGTACATTCATACACATACAAATTTAAAACTGAGAAATAGGAATTCTCTTTAAACTTAAAAAAAAAGATGCCAGTTTCCTCCAGGTCATGTGACATGCTGTGTGGAACACAACAGTGTAGCAAAAAAATGAGTGACGCTTTATTTTACAGTGTCCTTGTTACATAAAGTCTCTATAGAAATTACTATCAATTATAATTACATGCAACTAACCCTAAACCAAACCT
This sequence comes from Gobio gobio, assembly GCF_949357685.1. NCBI lineage: Eukaryota > Metazoa > Chordata > Actinopteri > Cypriniformes > Gobionidae > Gobio > Gobio gobio. Next base: position 9,460,620 of record NC_137105.1, on the reverse strand, counting down.
AATCCTATAGTAAGTACATGTAGTTAATTAATATCACTCAGTACTTAAATGTATAATTACACTGTATGACACCTGAAAATAAAGTGTAACGAAAACTGTTACATTGTGTCAGTGCAGTAAAAACATTGTTACGCTATATATTTTTAAATATCATTATAGGGCTGCACGATTATGACAAAAATCATAATTATCGATTATTCCCTTGAAATTGTAATTGCGATTTATTAATTACGATTATTCTATAGCATAAAGCCTCAAAAGTCAAATATACATTGGTTTGGGTTTCTTTAAATATTTTTTTTTAAATATGCATGGTATTATAATGTTATAATAAAAATAAAAACGATGGGGGAAAAAACTTAAGATAACCTGTAGAAAGAAAAAAAAGAACATTAAGTACACAAAATAATATAAGTAGACTTTTTTTGTAATTGCGATTACATTTTATTGAACGATTACATAATTGTGGCATCCGTAATTGTAATCACGATTACAGATTCGATTAATTGTGCAGCCCTAGGTTGAAATATTGCTACTCAGTAAAAATGTAGTGGAAATACTGTTAAGCTGCATCACTGTATTGGAAAAAAAAGTTTTACACTGAAGCGGAGAACTCGTTTCACAGCATAGGAAACACTGTTACACTGTACCTCTGCAGAAGAAATATAGTTACAGACTATCATAGTGTTACAATATCACTCTAGCAAAAATGCTACTACTGTATCAATATGTTGATTTCCTTTTACATTGTATCAGTAATGGAAACATGGTTATAAATACTGTTACACGTTACAATTGTAGTGGAAATACTGTTACACTATCACAGTAGTTAACAAAACGGTAACACAGGATAAAAAAACAAGTGTTTCACACTATAAGAAACTGTTACATTGTACATCTGTAGCGGAAATATTGTATCACTAGTGGAAAATACAGTGTAACATTACTAACAGAAATACTGCCACATTCATTGTATCAAAACGCTGCAGAAAACAATGTCACATTCTATCAGTGTAGTGGAAACACTTATGATGTATTGGAATTAGGGCTGTTTAACGATTAATTGCGACTAATCGCATCCAAATTAAAAGTTTGAGTTTACATAATATATCTGTGTGTGCTGTGTATAATTATGTATATATAAATACACACATGCATGTGTATATTTAAGAAAAAAAAGTATATGTATATATAAAATATTTATATATAATATAAATGATATAAATATATAAACAGTATATACATGCAACTATTTCTTAAATATATGCAGGTGTATTCAAATATACATAATTATACACAGCACACACAGGTATATTATGTAAACACAAACTTTTATTTTGGATGCGATTAGTCGCGAATAATCGTTAAACAGCCCAAATTGGAAATATTGTTAAATATCATTATAGCAGAAAACATTTTGATTGTTATTTTGTACAATTGTACACGTTACACTGTAGCAGAAACATTGTTACACTGTATCAGTTACATTGTAGCGGAAATATAGTTACTCTATCAAGGTAATAAAAAAGTTTCGAACTATAGGAAACATTGTTTAATCTCCATTGTAAACTTTTTACTACAGAGTAACTGGAAACACTTATGATGTATTGGAAATATTGTTAAATATCATTATAGTAGAAAACAATTGTTGATTGTTACTCTGTAAAATTGTACACTGTGGCAGAAATATTGTTACACTGTATAATCGAAGTGGAAATATAGTTACTGTATCAACAAGGAGGTAGTAAAAAAAAGTTTACAATGGAGTGGAAACAATGTTTCGAACTATAGGAAACATTGTACACTGTAACTAGCGAAAATATGGTTACACTGTTCCTCTGAAGCGAAAATATCGTTACAATGTATCATTTGAGTGGAAATACAGCGTGTAACTATCATTCTAGCAGAAATTCCGCTACACTGTATCACTCTAGAGGAAACATTGTTAGTCTGCATCAGAAATATTGTTAGATGAAGTCGCATGAGGGTGACTTGACAGTTCTTTTGCGGAGTGAAGCTGCGCGTGAGAGTCACGCCGTGATGCGCCCCGATGTTTAATCTGTCACACCGACGGATAAGACTACTTGCCTATGGAGCGATGTAAAAGCATGAGTTTCATAACTTTAGAGAATGTCACAACTGTATGAAACACGTTCACAACCCTGCTGATAGTTTCATCAACATGTAGCGCGAGTGTGCACGCTCTAAAGTTGAAAAGTGAAAAGGAATTTGCATCCATCTAATAAAGGCTCAAACCCCAGCGAACCTCAATGGAATTAACAAGGCTTGTCATACTCACGTTTTCTGTATCTCTCTCATTGACAGTAGGTAGTGGTGTTCTAGTTGACATTTTAATGTGTCTTTATCTCCAAAGTGGATCTTGCAGTCCAAGTCTGTCTGATCACAGCAACCTTTAGTTTGCAGGGTGGACAGCTGCCGGGCACCAGCTGATGAAGATAATGCATTCGACCGACATCAAGACCAAATTCCAGCACAAATAAAAGATCCAGGTTAATGCAATACTTTATCCAGACGCATAACGGCACAACAGGTCACCGGTGCCACAAAGGAGCAACTCTCCACAAAGGTCTGGCAACCAACAGGTCATAACCAATATTACTTTAAAAAACTTTGGGAAAAGTGCCTATTGTAAACTAAGCACAAACAGTTCCCAGGCCCCTCAGAAACTGCACACAGCGTTCAGACAAGGAAAAGGGGAGGGGGGCGTCCGCTTAAAACCGGTTCTGGATCTTGATGTAAGCTTTCCGAATGCGCAGTCTCGTCCCTTAACTCCAGACAATCTGCTCCAAATCACTCCAGGTTGATTAAATTCCTCCCATCCCGAAGTGTGGGTTTGCCAGTCCAGATAGAGCTCAGTCCAAGATGGCTGCGTGCTGGCTGATGGTGCCAAGCCAAACCCAGCGCAGCGCAGCCGGAGGAAGTGAGGACAGAGGCGGCTGCACAAGCTCATTGGCCGGCGCGGAGCTGTTAGTTGTTGCTGGGGTGATTACTAAGGAGAACAATGTACCTGTAGCACAAAAACCCGGCGAAATAACTCAGTGGTACCTCAATGGTCCATGCTCCGATCGCTCATCCAGTGATGTTCGTGGCCATGAGCATGCAGGAATGTGGAAAATACACAACACTTACTAGTTTAAAAAAAATGTCAGAGAATGTTTTACCATGTTTTGAGCATTTTACATATGAGTATAATGTAAATAAATATAAAAAACACTATAATAGTACTTTCTTGTGATGTTTACATTATTTCCAATTAACTGCTTAAAGGGATAGTACACCCAAAAAACTCACCATTTACTAACCTTCAAATTGTTCCAAACCTGTGAGTTTTTTTATTCTGGTGAACACGAAAGAAGATGTTTCAAAGAATGTCAGCAACAGTTCATCGACTTCCATATTTTTTTTTCTCTCCACACTATAAAAAGTCAATGGGGTGCATCAACTGTTTGATTACCCATATTCTTCAAAATATCTTCCTTTGTTGAACAGGAGAACATTCATAGAGTTTTTTTTATTTTTATTTTTTTATTCAAGAACCGTACAAATATACAAATACCTTCAGGAGAACATTAGAGTTAAGACATAAAATACATTTGTATGTAAAGTCAAATATCTAAAGGAAGCATTAAAAAAAAAGTTTACATACATATGAAAAGGACATATAAAGACAAGGGAAAATATAAGTAAATGAAATAAAAATAATAAAAAAAGGGGGGGGGGGGTCTATACACGAGAAAGCTGGTTAAACTTGAACATCAGATTCATTACAAAAGAATTGTTCATATTGTTAGGAATCGATCACATTTTTTATTGCTGTTTAACCTAAAAGATTTAAGCAGCGAGTCTACCTCGATCAAAAAATTTGAAAAAGTAGGAAGTGAGCTCATAAATGTATGTTTATGGATGAAAAATTTGGCAAACAAAAAAATTTTTTTGAAAATATATTCTTTAGATCATTCATAGAGGTTTGGAACAACTTGAGGGTGAGTAAATTACAGAATTTTCATTTTTGTCACCATCCCACTAGCTAGCATGGACACTTTTGCGCTCTTTTTATTTATCGCCTTTTTCATATCACATATTTTAGTAATCATTATTAATTAGGTATCATTCGAAAGCTTATGAACTCAAAATTCATCCCGCTTTGAAATCTGATGGCACTCTAAATTCTTTTAGCGGGCTCCTCCCCTGGACGTGTCAGCTTTCATATTACAACATTTATTTAAAGTACTTTATAATCAAAACCTTTCTAATCTTGTCAAAACACATATCGTCACAAGTCTCAAGGTTCCATATTTTGTGATAGAAGTGATATTTGGACAGAAATGTAATAATTTGTTACAGAATGCATAAATGACATCCGGTGGCTATTTTTGGTATATCACTAAACAAAATCTCATAGGAACTTTAATTTTTGTGATATCAACTTCAAATTTGAACACAACTTGGTTAGACAGGTGACTTTGATTTTATAGTAATTTTAGAGTAAAATTAATTTTGTAAAATCTGTATTTAAAAAAAATAGTACAGTACATTTGATTTACAGTAAATGTAAACTTCCATAACTTTAATTAAAAATAAATAATGAAATAATCTTCTGAGTGTCTTCCTTAAAACGAGACCAAATGTTGTCTATATTCCAAAGCATCTATCTACTGTGGTCATGTACTCATTATAACTAGATTCAAGTGTTTAGTGTTTATCTTTTTGACTGAGGTTCAAGGTTCAACCACTTTTAAAGCTTAAATAGGGTTTTTTAAAGGGAAAATCTCTCATGCTGCATGGCAGATGGTGCCTGCACACAGACACAGACACATGACATCCCCACAACGGCTATTTTGCTGTGTTTTGTATTTCTGACATGAGAGAGGATGAGCCGCACCTTTAGCTGCACTTCCTGTGTGGCCACCTCACTTACAGAAAGAAACTAGATATAGGCTATACAGTAAACAGATTTGTACAGTGAGAGTGAATGTTTGGGACCACTTTCAGGTCTCAGTAGAGTGTATACAACAAAAGTTAAAAGAATTATCTCACGTGATCACAGTAAAGGTACTTGCGATTTTAAATAAACATCCACTTCCAGGAAACTGAATTTGCAAATCTCAAACACTCACTTAATATCCAATGTGTTACTGGTGATATGATGGCATGCACGATTTAAAGGGATAGTTCACCCAATAATGTATATTCTGTCATTATCTATTCGCCCTCAAGTTGTTACAAACCTGTATGAATTTCTTTCTACTACTGAACACAAAAGAAGATATTTTGATTATTGACTGCCATTATATTTAATTTTCCATATATGCGGTATGTTTGGCTACCGACATTATTCAAAATATCTTATTTTGTGTTCAGCAGAAGAAAAAAACTCAAGGTTTGGAACAACTTGAGGGTAAGTAAATGATGACAGGATTTTCATTTTGGGGTGAACTATCCCTTTAATTGGCCAAATTAAACCCTCTGTAAAAAGGTCATATGGATAATAAATCATTAGGGGTCAGAGGTTTTGTCAAAATTTCTGTGATGAAAGATTATTTGAGGGTATAAACAATGTCCAAACATGCAAAATGAAAAATTTGATCGCATTTAAAGAGCTCAAATGATCCAAATTTGTAATAAAGTAGCCTAATACTGTCGTGAATCTAAAAAAAGAAAAGCCTCTTAGATATTTTCCCAGCATCTTTAAAATGAACATCATCTCACCTGATGGTACAACTGTTGTAGTGTTGGTTGACTTTTTCTTTCTTTTTTCCTCCTGATCATTCACTGCCACCTAGTGGTTATAGCTGAGCACTTCCCTTTGAGGTTATGTTTATGACGAATAGGTGAGGGAATAAAAATTTTCAATTCTTAAAAATATCTAGTTTTTTAATAGAAATGCCCTCAAATACTTTCTACAACAAAAACAATTAATCAAATAATAAATCTAGATCTAAACTGCTATGTGTAGGAAATCCTAAAGTTTTGAGAGGTTTGGAATTTGTCATTTCCAGAAGTTCAAAGAAAGTTTTGATGGCTTTTGGTTTAGTGGTTTAGCAAATAAATAAAACCAGGGGGAATGAAAAACGATACACACGCAAACTGCGTTAAAACAGGCAAGACTGGCTTTGTCGTGTAAGCAAAAACTGAACACGGAGGATAAACGCATATGTGTTTAAACATAAACTCATTCCATGGACTTCGCTCAGAAATGACTCATAACAGAAAATTACTTGCGTGATATTACGCTGACGTGACTGTTAAATGTATTGAAGGTCATTTTTTAAGAAAAATACTCTTGAGAGTCATACATTCTTCTTGTCTATCTATTATAGGCTATACTATATTTCTTTAAAATCACATGATAGGCTACATGCCACTTTTTTAATCTCGACTGGATGAGATTTGGTGTCATGCCAAACATTTAGGGTGTGGCGATTGATTTGTTGGCCTATTTACCTACATGAAATAATATGCAATTAAAAAAGCCACCATTTATTGCTGGGATCTAGAGAGGGTATGAACACATAGCGGGGAGTCACTTATTTACTGCTCACATTTTATGACAGTCATCGAGCAAAGTTCATTTATAAGTGATCTGTCATCGCTGCAACAGGTGAGCGCCGAGGCTCGACTTTCCCATTTCTCCAGACGTCCGCGCATTTCTCCAAAGTTCTGGACGAGCTTTAATCATGGCCACAAAAGTCCAAGAAAACATATATGAACAAATCGACGAGAGGGCCGAAAACGTATATGAGAAGCCGTACGAGAACATAAACATAAACAATAACTCAGAGCCGAAATATGAGAACCAAGGCGCGCGCGAGGAGGCGATCTACAGCACGGTCAATCATCCGTCTCCAGACTACATGGACACGAGAGACACAACTCAAGAAGAAGCAGAAGCCCAGCTTTCACCCTCCAGTGAACGAGGAGAGCAGATCGAAAGCGAGGTGATGGTGGCGTCTCTGCAGAATGGAGATGGATACGGGTCCGGGAGGTCTTCATCTTTAGAGGGAACTGGAGACCCTTGCTATGACGAGCCCTCATCCTCACTGGTCCACGAAGACCTGCTTATGGCTTACAGTCTCCCAGAAGACGGATCTCCAGAGCCGGAGGAGGTGGTTGACTACAGCCTGAAGAGCGTGGAGAACAGCGCCGAGCAGCCGGAGACCACTGCGGTTACCGACCCTACCCAGCCTGATATTGCGCTTTTTGTCAAGGTAAGGGCTGGTGGTTTTTTGGAGGATGCGTTTGACAACTACAAAAAATAAGTGGAACTTTCTTATTTTATTTTAAAGAAAGCTATTAAAGTTGGCGTTACTACATTTCAGAGTCTAAAGGTCAGCTGGGTGTGGTTAGGGATAGTGATGTTGTTTGTCATATTTCTGCTTACCTTTGACCAATGAAGACAATGTGAATACATAATTGTGTTCACTCTACGTGGTTTGTGATTGCTGAACCCCTGTACTGTAAACCCGAATAAGTTGGCAAATCTTTTTAAGTTAATACAATATAAGTTTAAGTAAGCAGAACTTACATATATACAAATTATTTTGTAATCATATATTTTAATTGCTCTGAACTTGAAATATTTGAGTAAGCCAATTCATACATTTAACTTAAAAATATAATGTAATCTGCTTTAACTCTTTAACTAATTCAATGTTAATTGGTTACACAATGCTTTAGTAGCATTAGCTGTATGAGGACAGCAATATCATTTCATTCCATTTAATTTATCCAAGATCTGTTCTCAAACCAGGCTTATGCTCCACCTGCCACCATGATGGTAACCCTACAAAAAAAAACATAACAGAAACTCTTCTAAACTACACTGAAAGAAATGGTGTGTTGGATTTACATGATTTAATCATGTACATCGGTTCCACATGAATTAATTAAGTTAAACAAACATAATTTGTTCACATAATTTCAACATAATGGAATGAAGTAATTTTTAAGTAACCAAATTGAGTAGTCTCACAATGATTTTAATATGGCTCCCTAACAACATTGGTGCACACGGGGGCTTGAGACCCTTCCTCTTTAATCAAAACACATGTTTATTTTTGTATATTTTTGTTGTCACTTGACTGATCTATAACACAATACTCAGTAGCTTTAATTATATTTGCCAGCAATAGCATATCATATATGTGCTAAGTGTGAAATGCTCATTAATGACATGTGCTGAGTCAGTCCACAGCCTAAGCAATCGCTCCGCTCTTCTCCACTATGGTAACCCAGTGTAATTTAAATGGTTCAAATAATTTCAACATAATTAAACATTAAACACTAATAAACAATATAAAGTCTCCCCCTTTTTCTCATTTTGCCCAAAAACACATAAAATAACACTTAATTTCAACAATTTTACTCTAGTCGTCAAGTCCCAAGCAAAGCATGCTGGGAACTACAGTTTCAGCAAAAATAATTTTCGAGTACTTAATTGGTTCACATTCACCCCAAATAATTTAATCTGGTAGATTGCACATTTTAGAGAATTACATTAATTGAAAGCAATGAAATCATGTTTAGAAGAGAAACACAAATTTGTTGCATAGATCACAAATAATACGATTAAGTAAATTGGACAACATGTGTTTTCCAGTTTTTTCAGTGTAGCATAACAAAACAAAACATTAAACACTACTAAATCTCCCATTTAATGTTAATATTGTGCAACAAACATAATATAACACTTCAATTTGACATTTGCTCTCCCTTTTGAGTGTTATGGCAAAGCATGCTGGGAAATAGAAATCCCAGCCTAGTTTTGGTTAAATTTAAGTTTGTCTAAATTCAAATAATAAAACAAGTTCATAAAACTCAAAACAAATAAACAATCCCGACTACTTAAAATGTGTTGGTTTTGAGAACTCAAAAGAAAAAGAAAGTTCTAAATACCCATAAAAGTTCATTTGATTCAACTAATTTGTTTAATTTGAGTTGGCTCTACTCAAACCAATTAATTATTTTGAGCGTTAGGGTATACAGTGGGGTCTGCTCTAATGTTATATCATTTAATACTGCATAACACATTCAATTTTAGTATATAAACTCAGATGTGAAATAATTTAAGATCTGAGTTTCTATCCTAAAATTGAATGTGTTGTGCATTATTAAAGATGCACTATGTAACTTTTCCGTCCACTAGAGGTCGCCTGTTTAAAACAAAGGCGTAGTTTAACGCCAAGTTTGAGCCCAGAATTTTGGGACATGTGGTCTTCACCTCACAGCGGTGGAAAGGAATCGGGATAGGACTCGGGCAGAAATCTTGTTCATGGATGCGATTATTAAAGTTACTGTAGTATGAAGCAGAGCAGGACTGAGTGTTGTGGAGCTGAGCAAGGCCGCTGGAGAGATTGTTAATAAGATGAACACAACACACGCCTTGCGAGCAGCAGGAAACCGAGGGTAACGCAGATATGACACAATCTACAGCCGACTCCATCACACGTCCCGGTTCCTATAGTTTAAAATAGCAATTTCTCACGATTTACAAATAGTTGGAAACATTTGGGATATTGTAAGTACTCAACTGAACAAAATATATAACACTGGCTTATAGAGGTTTTTGGATATTTAACTTAAAAAATTACATAGTGCACCTTTAAAATACATAGCAGTAGGGTATAATAATTTAGATACTGAAAATCATTTTTTATTTTATCTTATGCCAAATTAAAACAAAATGGATATATTTGGGGGGAAAATAAGACAAATATTACACTTTTTCTTTTTAATATTACAAATTATAATAATCATAATTATCATAATAACACATTATGTTAATACAGTTAATTTAATTTTGTCTTTTAAATTTTATTTGGCTTTGTCATTTCAATCACAATCTCTCAAAATTCATTTGGGAAACTCTCAAAAGAGTGGTAACCTTAAGTCTGCCTTAAAATGTTAAGTTCATTGAATTTTTTTTTTTGAATGAATGAATGAATGAATGAATGAATGAATGAATGAATGAATAAATGAATGAATGAATGAAAGGCTTTTTTTCGAACATGTAAAAAATAATACAATAAAAGCTAATAGACAAAAGAAAAACCATAAACAAATATACAAAACAAAGCAAAACAATAATTTTTTTTAGGTAATACAATGAAGGAGATAAAATAAGTTTTAAATCGAAACTCAAAATATTATGTTATCTGAACCACATAAATTATCTATCACTGAAAAAAAATAATGTTGGTTTAACTTATTTCAAAGTAATTTGAAATAATAAAAAAAAAGTTTATACAATGGAGATACAAGAAGTTTTAATAAATAAAAACTCAAAATATTATGTTTGTTCTCTGAACCACATTAATTATCTAAGCTGATTTGACAAAAGATAAAAAGTGTGTTCTTGGCAGAGGTGGACAAAGTACACAACTCCATTACTCAAGTAAAAGTAAAAGTACTACTGGTCAAATATTACTCAGTTACAAGTGAAAGTTGTAAAAAACTATTTTTACTTAAGTAAAAGTACAGAAGTACTTGTTACTTATAAAAGTACTTATAAAAGTACTTAAGTATCCAAAGTAAATTTCCTTATTCATGTCAATGCATTATTTTATTATCGTTGCATTGTTGTATGAATGCACGCTATAGTCATCATGGTGGTTTAAGCCAGTCAGTGATGCTCTATCCGACATGCTAGCATACGACTATCTTGAACTCTTTTAAATACTTGTATAAAAGTTACAAAGCTGCTGTCACTTTAAGGCAGAATGCACAAATCCTATACACTGATACACATCCGATATTCCCCCAACTGTTTACGTTCACTTATGACATAATCAACTTTGTTTACGTGAATACTTTCCAAAATGAAAATTTTGACATTTTGTGTGTATTGGTCTGTTTAAGTGCGAAAAAAACACAAAAGAAAGCTCTATTCAGTACTCGTGCTCTGGCATCTCAGAGGCACAAAAAACCAGACTGAACTGAGCTCTTTCATCATCCATATGTCTATGCTTCTCTTTCTCCCAGACATTTACGATTTTTAACATTTTATGAGACATTCATCAAGTGTATGCCAATGAAACTAATCTTTAATCTTTTCAGAAAACTGAAACTTACTTTCTAATATGGCCATGGGTGCACACACTGTGCCGCCGAGGAACCGTCTTCCTCCATTTTGCTATAAACTGATCAGTGTTCAAAAATTTTGGGGAAATGATGACCCTACAAAAGTGATTACTTATAGGCTGTCTGCAAAAAAAATATAAAAAATTCATCCACTGACTTGCAAAGCTGCTAAAGAAACGACTTTCGACTTTGAGGACCTTGATAGAAATGTAGTGGAGTAAAAAGTACGATATTTGTCTTTCAAATGTAGTGAAGTAAAAGTAAAAGTTTCCCTAAAAAATAATACTTCAGTAAAGTACAGATACTCAAAAAGTGTACTTAAGTACAGTACTCAAGTAAATGTACTTAGTTACTGTCCACCTCTGGGGCATTATGAATTCATACTATCTTATTAAATAAAAAACAGTTTTGACATTAAAGGATGCAGAAGAATATCAGGCTGACTGAAATGATGTGAATAGAAGTTTTATGAATGTAAATATATCAAGCAGGTAGTTCATGATTCGGTATATAAAAATCAATGTTAAGCACACAATGTCCTAAAATTTACAGAAAAGATTGGTAAGATTCATTCAGGTATTTTCCTCTTGATCATGAACTTCAATGGAGCTTTCAAAGGTTTCTGTGCTTGCTCACAGCTCGTGTATGCCAGTAGTTATACATTCTGAACTGATTGCATCGCCATTCATTTTCCTTTAGAAGGTTTACTGTGAGGGGCAATATGAATAATCATTAACTCTGGGATCCGTACAGTCATGGATGAACTCTCCACTTCAGAGTACTTGACACGGTCACTCAGCCGACTGAGCAACTGTGATTCAGGCTCATGTTCATGTTTATATCACATTCCATGGCAAAAAATGGCATCAAGAAGAATTTTATTTTTAATGGAAAAGATACAATGACATTAATGCACAAGTGAACATAACGTGATAAAGGTTTTGTCCTTAAGAAACCTTTAGGACCATTTCAAGCATTGCATAACTATATTATGGCCACATATAATCATAAAAAAGAAGCAATACAAAAGTTTAAGTTGTTGTTGAGCGGCACAACATCAGCTTGCTTTTGTTATAAAAGCCTGAGAGAACTCACATAAATGACACAAATCCATAACAGCATTTGTCAAATAAATGTTGGCCTTGGTTATCGAATCGAATCTTATTGGCTGTGCTTAAATGCCACAATGACCTGCTGAATGACCGGCAGATGATTATGATTGAAATTGACATATCCACCTTTACCACCGTTATTGATTAGATTCAATATTGACACATTAAAAATGCACATTTACTTTGTACGTTTAAAGTGCAGGGGCGCGGGAAGTGGGGGTGCTGCAACAGATGCAAAGCAAATTTTTGTTCATTTACATTTATTCATTTTTAGAATTTAGTAATTTATTTGTAATAAACATTTTAAGTGGCCCATTAAAAAGTATTATTTATACAGGGCTTGACATTAACGCTTGTCCAGGACAAGTGGATTTTTTGAAGGGGCAAGTGAAAGAATTTTACTTGCCCGACCGGACAAGTAGCCTGATAAAACGTCCTTAACAAAAAATAACTAGGGAATCACCAAAATGCAAGAATGATTCTGCATTCATTAGCGTAAGTGGCGATCGAGAGTGGATAATAACATGAACTGACGGTAACGCGCTGTTGACGCTCGCGCAGCCTCTCGAGGAAACAAATGTGCACTGCTCACACAGAGAAACTCAGTTAACACACTGCCGTAAAAATATTGAAATGTGGAGTTTATTTATATTTATAACATATGATACAGTTGCAACATCACATTACCAAGAGTGTTGTTTTCCTGAATAACATCACGACTGAAAATTACACTATGACAGTTCCATAAACAATTATTTACATTAAGTCACTTATAATTTAGATGCAATATTGAGTGTTTTTGTTCTATTTCAGCAGCAAAAATAGTTCCAAAAAAAGATCACAGCAGAACGCGTGTCACCGCAACAGCGTGTTACTGAATGATTCAGCGTTTTGAATGAATCGGTTGAATCAAAGATTCAATGACCTATTCGTAAACGACTGCCTCATTCTTGAATGAATCAGCCATTTGAACGAATCGACTCAATGACTCACTCATTCAGACATTCACCTGCAGCCACCTACTGGCAGTTTAGATTCATGTTTAAACATTCTTTCCAACTTTTCTTATTTGTATATTCAAAAAATATTTAAAACAATCTCATAACATTATTTAATGCAGTTGTAATTTTTCAGTGTAAATTATTTTATTTGATTGGTAACAGCCCTATAGTGTCTTCTTCTAATTTAATTTATTGATCAAATTTAAGAATATAAAAGGAAAGCTGAAGCATAGCCTATATTTAATAACATTAGGGGAAAAATGCCCTAATGTAAAAGGTGAAAATATCACAAATATGCAGATTTAAATATGTCAAAGCTGATTGAACACTGGTGAGAATATTGCTTCAGAATACATTTTATTTACAACACACAAAAAAAATCTATTTTTTGTTTCCGGACAAGCAAATTTTTTACTCAGACAAGTGAATGACAGATTTACTTGTCCAAAGGACAAGCCCATGAACAAGCTTAATGTTGAGTCCTGATTTATATGTTGAATTATGTTTTTAAAACATAGGCTACATGAGGTCATATTGTGACCGTTGCGGTGTGTGCGTAGAAAGAGCGGTAATATTTCCTCCAGTGGAGAGCGCCTTTCTGAAGATTCCGTTCATTTCTGAAGCTCATTCCGCTCAGCACCACGCGCTCAACCCAAAATGCCCTTCGTGATGTTCATTTAAGCCGTTGTCCACGCGGCTTAATTTAAAAAAGATTCCTTTCATTTCTAAAGCTCATTCCGCTGTACGCTCAAACCAGAACTCCCTTTGTGACATGCTGGATCAAATATAGGCCTATCTGAAATAAATCGTTAGGGCTGCCCCTGACTAAAGTTTTTTTCTTGTAGTTGTTCATTTAAGCCGTGGTTCACATGGCGCTGCCTCCATGACATTGTCTGTTATAGGCTATTTGCTTATTTATTAAATCCAGGAAATTTGGTTGATAAAACATTGATAAAAAATTAAGATATAATTTATACAAAACGGAATTCACTTTAAAGAAAGGCTTTCAACAAAACTTAATGAAGTGTTCAAAATCATTTCTGACCCCCATGTCTTCTGACATATTATGCATCTTATGTGTCCTGTTCACTTTTCAACGTAAATTAAATTAAAATAACATTATAATATGTAAACTGAAACTAAATAAGTGTTTTAATGGCTACAAGTATAGTAGGCTACAGTACAGAGAAATATCCTGTCGGAGCGGACGTCATTTTACCGGTGAGCAGTTCATGAGTGAAGCTCCGCTATGCTTTGCTCACATGCTCTGGTAAGGTAGGCAGGTTTTTTGCGTTCATTTTAATTTCCTGTCGCTGTGCAGGCTCTTTTATTGTATATGGCTGTGTAAACAGCTCAGTAAACCTTTTATTTAAAGGTTTAATGTAGGCCACAGTCCATTGCATTACGATTGCAAGAGGAATCAACATTGTGAAAAATGTGATGTGCAGTCAAATGTCCCGGTGTGTATGCTAACGAGTATTCTCATCGATATATTTGCTGTGCTTTCGTGTTTTATAGACTCGATATTGTTTCTTATAAAAATGTGGTGACTCCCCACCCCAACAAAAAACACAGCACCCCGAACCTAAAACATCTTCCCGCGTCCCTGTTAAAGTGTGTAGTATTTGTTTTAACTACATCAAGACGTATCAGTATTGTTTCCTGAGTCTCACTGAAACCACTTCAAAGGCACGTTCACACCAAGGACAATAATAAATCATCCTAAATATAAAAGAATAGCAGAGTCCACACCACAACGATAACGATTTTGAGCATTTAAAGCAGCACTTATAATAAACGAATAAACAGTACGATAATGTCCATTGGTGTGGACCCTAATTTACTTATGGCTCTAGTTATCTTTATAGTTATCGTTTTTGGTATCAAAATAGTCTGATTTAGTGACATTAGTGGCCATTTCTGGCCTTTAAATGCACCGGCAGCAACGTGATAATCAGATGCAGATAATCAGATTCTCCCACACATTTGCAACTTTGATTAAACAGAATGTCAGGCTGTGCACGATTCCTCAAGTGTGACCTTAAACGTTTAAAAAACATATTAAAACACTTAATGGACTTTGGCTCAGCCAAAACACTCCAGCAAATGTGCACAATGCAGAAGTTAATTATTCACTGCAGTGATTACATTGGTCCTGTTAGGAACTGAGCCATGAAAAAGAGACTCAGTTTGAGACAAGTGCAAAGGATGTTTTGTTGGAGTCATTCTAAATCTCTTCATTGGATTCTTATTCCAAGGTGAAAAGTGATCTTATAATGCAACATCATCAGTGATGTAACCTGCAGTTATAGGGTGTTTGAATAATGAAATCCATGTGCTTTTACATCAAAAAGTGATTAACAAAATATGATTTACTTTTTTTTCTCCCAGTAGAGGGGGCTGCTCAGCCGACTAAAGCATTTTTCCTATTTTAGCTCACAGATTATTTTTCTGGAATGTGATGATGTTATAATGTCCATATCAATTCAGATTCAACATCTTTATTACTAGGGCCCTTAATAAGATGTAAAAGTATAATATAATGAGATTTAGGACAGACATTTTAGCAGGATCGTTTTAATAAATGGCACTCTGTGATTTGGCCATTATCTTTACAAACACAGCAGTTGTAGTGTTTTGTTTTTAATCACTATTCATCATTTATATAGAGCAATTTATACATATCAATACAGAGCAACATACAGTACACTTAAATGTAAAATTCACTTCCTGAGGTTAAGGACAACAGTAATGATAGTTTGATCCACAGTTGCAGAGTTTAATTACTATTTTTCAACTATTTTGGTTACCAGTTCTCTTTCTCTTTCTCTCTCTCTCTCTCTCTCTCTCTCTCTCTCTCTCTCTCTCTCTCTCTCTCTCTATATATATATATATATATATATATATATATATATGCATACCGATCACTTATCAGGCATAACATTATGACAGGTGAAGTGAATAACACTGATTATCTCTTCATCACGACACCTGTTAGTGGGTGGGATATATTAGGCAGCAAGTGAACATTTTGTCCTCAAAGTTGATGTGTTAGAAGCAGGAAAAATGGGCAAGCGTAAGGATTTGAGCGAGTTTGACAAGGGCCAAATTGTGATGGCAAGTCGACTGGTTCAGAGCATCTCCAAAACTGCAGCTCTTGTGGGGTGTTCCCGGTCTGCAGTGGTCAGTATCTATCAAAAGTGGTCCAAGGAAGGAACAGTGGTGAACCGGCGACAGGGTCATGGGCGGCCGAGGCTCATTGATGCACGTGGCGAGCGAAGGCTGGCCCGTGTGGTGCGATCAAACAGACGAGCTACTGTAACTCAAATTGCTCAAGAAGTTAATGCTGGTTCTGATAGAAAGGTGTCAGAATACACAGTCTATCGCTGTTTGTTGCGTATGGGGCTGCAAAGAAGGTGGAAGAAGGTGGCCTGGTCTGATGAATCACGTTTGCTTTTACATCACGTGGATGGCCGGGTGTGCGTGCATGGCTTACCTGGAAAACACATGGCACCAGGATGCACTATGGGAAGAAGGCAAGCCAGCGGAGGCTGTGTGATGCTTTGGGCAATGTTCTGCTGGGAAACCTTGGGTCCTGCCATCCATGTGGATTTTACTTTGACACGTACTACCTACCTAAGCATTGTTGCAGACCATGTACACCCTTTCATGGAAACAGTTTTCCCTGGTGGCTGTGGCTCTTTCAACAGATAATGCGTCCTGCCACAAAGCAAAAATGGTTCAGGAATGGTTTGAGGAACACAACAACGAGTTTGAGGTGTTGACTTGCAAATTACAGGGCTTAAAGGATCTGCTGCTAACATCTTGGGTGCCAGAAACCACAGCACACCCTCAGGGGTCTGGAGCGCATGCCCCGATGGGTCAGGGCTGTTTTGGCAGCAAAAGGGCGACCAACACAATATTAGGAAGGTGATCATAATGTAATGCCTGATCGGTGTATATGAAGTTAATTTAGACACCCAGTGGAGTAAATATGTCTGGCCTAGGAAAATCTTCACTCTTTATCCAAATATTATAAAAAAGGCTATTTGTTTTTTTATGCATTTTTGTATTGTAAAATAAAACCTGTAGCTGTAGTTAATTTTTTTTTTGCCAAATCATTTTGTCAGATAAATATCTTAACCAAGTTTAGAGTTTTGTTCTTCCCTCATATTTAAAAAAAAAAAAAAAAAAATTCTCTTGTTGCCAATTTGTCCTGCATTTAACCCATTCAAGTTAGTGCACACACATGAGTAGTGAACACACACCCAGCGCAAGTTCAGTACTTTGATTGGGTTCAAGTTTGGGCTCTGGCTGGGTCACTCGAGGACATTCACAGAGTTGTCCATAAGCCACTCTTGGATTGTCTTGGCTGTGCGCTTAGAGTCTTAGTGTGTGCTTATAATTGTCCCACCACAATTTACTCCTTTAGGTGCTTTTTTGCTAACTCTAGTGGGTTTTCATGTGTCTTCATATGATCATGGAGCTCATTGATTGCTCAATTTGGCAAAAAGACCAGCTCTAGGCTCTTATTCCAAACTTCCTCCATTAAAGGAACACTCCACTTTTTTTGAAAATAGGCTCATTTTACAAGTCCCCTAGAGTTAAATAGTTGAGTTTTACCGTTTTTGAATCCATTCAGCCGATCTTTGTATCTGGCGGTAGCACTTTTAGCATAGCTTAGCATACATCATTGATTCTGGTCAGTCCATTAGCATCTCATTCAAAAAATGACCAAAGACACTTTCAAAATTTTTCCTATTTAAAACTTGACTCTTCTACAGTTACATCGTGTGCTAAGACCGACTGAAAATGAAAAGTTGCGATTTTCTACACCTATATGGCTAGGGGACTACTTTCTCATTCCTGTGTAATAGTCGTGGATCTTCGCGGCCGTACCATGGCTGCAGCAGCGCAATGATTCGTTGGTATTCTGTGAAACATGGTGGTAGTTACACCTTCGACTTACTATCACAGCACTTTACAACACACAGAACCATGGCTAATCACACAGCTAAATCCACAACACAAACTGTAATATCATTGTGCTGCTGCAGCCATGGTACGGCCACCTAGATCCGCGACTATTACGCAGGAATGAGAAAGCAGTTCCTAGCCATATAGGTGTAGAAAATCGCAACTTTTCATTTTCAGTTGCTCTTAGCACACGATGTAACTGTAGAAGAGTCAAGTTTTAAATAGGAAAAATATTGAAAGTGTCTTTGGACATTATTTGAATGAGATGCTAATGGACTGATCAGAATCAATGATGTATGCTAAGCTATGCTAAAAGTGCTACCGCCAGATACAAAGATCGGCTGAATGGATTCAAAAACGGTAAAACTCAACTATTTAACTGTAGGGGACTTGTAAAATGAGCCTATTTTAAAAAAAAAGTGGAGTGTTCCTTTAAGGATTATGGTGAACCTTCAATGCAGAAGAATTTGTTTTGTAGTCTTCCTCAGATCGGTGTCTCGACACAATCCTGTCTCTGAGCTCATCAGCCCATTCCTTTGACCTCATGGTTTGGTTTTGACATTTTATTGAGAGGCGTGTGCCTTTGCCACAGGTTAACTCTGCTTGAATTGAATTTGGAATGCTCCTTTACTAAATTTCAAGTGTCCTAGAAAAGGGTATGAATACTTATGCAGTGTAATTATTTTTATTTTTATTTTTAATACATTTGCAAAGTGATCGCAATCTGTTCTTTGTTTTGTCATTATGGTGTATTGAGTGTAGATTGATGTGAAAGAAAAGTAATTTAAAGTAGTATCACATAAGGCAGCAATATAACAAAGTGTGAAAAAATGAAGGCGTATGAATACTATCAATATATATATATATGGGCCTAATATGAATATAAATGATAAAATAACAAAGTAACTGTGCTACACCGAACGATATGCAGTTAGTTGAGACTACTGACTAAAGGTGTATTATATATTACCACCAGGTGTAAATAGTCATAAAACTGCATATTGTCTATTACATTTTTATTATATTATTTGGCAACATATTTATCCAAAATGGCTTTCAGAACATTCAAGATTGAACTTTTTTTTCGAATGTTTGTTACCTCAAAATGTCAGTTTCACTAAAGGTACTTGCAATATTGGAGAGACGTTGCGCTGTAATGCACTCCACATGTAAAAGTTTAACCTCTGTCACTTCTAAAATTCTGAAGCTAAAGAAACGGGCCACACATAGTAATGCTGGTTTACTTGTTGAGTATTCACACATCGTTTTCACTCATATCTAGGATAGTCAACTATATATTAAGAAGCCAAATGAGTTATCTTCATTTCACAGGTTCATATCAGTCACGTCTGAAAACTTGAAACGCAAATTCACGCTATAAACCAAAGCCAGCTCATAAAATATTTAACAGGGAATCTTATTCTCCTGGGCTCCACAAGATGATCAAATATAACCTGCCGTTGCCTGCCAGCGTTCTGCCTGTGACTTGGACTGCATTAAAAATGCATGCGGCTCATTCCTCTACTCTTGAGTTTCTGGGCCATGAACATGTCACATAGTTAAACAGGGACAAGATGGCCGTGACTCTAAACAAGCTTATTTATAGGGCTCTATCTTTTTGATGAGAAATTCATAAATTGTTTACATGTAATATATGTGCATGAACTAAATATACTGAATCAGGTGCCCATTTCAAAACGTGTTTTAAGGTCATCTCTCAACATCATAGTTACAGTTCTGGTTTATTCTCAACTGTCACTCAAGCTCATCAGAGCTATTTGTGGAAGGGGCGGGGCAAAGCAAAGCTCCACCCCCAACTAAAGCCTCTCACCTATTCCCTCTCTTTTACATCATCCCTGTTTGGGAGAGAGCTAGATTCACCTTTCATCTGGGCTTGAGCTGACATCACAACACCTGGTGCCATTGGATGCCCGTCAAGAACAGAACAAACTGAATTTAAGTTAGCGTGGGTAAACAGAACAAACAGAATTTAAGTGAGTGTGGGTAAACGTTGACATTTAGCCCAAAACATCGGCAAAATACTGCTGCGAGGATGTAGGTGACAGATCAGAAGAGGTGCTTGAATCAAAGAAAGTGTCTACAATGGGAGACGGTCAAGAACCTGATATTGAGTTATTTGTCAAGGTAAGGAAAAAATCTAGCATTAGAGTATGCAGAAGTAAAGGCGATTTTTATGGAGTTATGATGTCAGTGTAACTCAATAGTTGTTCTAGAGTAACACGTGCATATTTGACTAGGGTTGTAAGAGTGATGTTTGAATGCCAGTAGTTCAGTAGGTTTATAGATTATGGGTTGCTTATAATGGTGGTGTTAAACCATGCCAATGGCTAATAATTATTTTCATGTAATGGCCAATAACTGATAAATCTAAATACTCTAGTCTAAATAAAACTATTTTATACTAATTAAAAATAAAACCTGTCATTTCAAATGCTAAAAGTGACACAACATATATAATGTACAGTATGAAAAATGGATTTGCTAAAGATTTCATTTAACATTCTTATTAAATTCATTCTTATTATATTGATAATATAATTAATGTAACTCTATGAAGGAAATAAGCATGCAGAATTAAATATCCCAAATTGGTCAAGATATATTTAATATTGACTGATACCAATAAATAAAAACATTGATGATAAAAATATAATTAAATATAATAATATTGTCCGATATATCGTGCACACCTAGTTTTTGTCTATATTATTGACCTCAAGTGGGCCCAACACAACAAAAATGTAGACATAAGATCTGCATAAGATCTTTGACGTTTTTAAAAGCAATGTCCATCATCGCAAATAAGTCAACAAGCTTATTAAAGCTGAACATTATTGGCAAAGTCAGCAATATATAATAATATTTGTATCATAGATAGCCTCTGCAAAGTCACTTAACCCACTTATGAGAGAGCAAACATACTGTATGCATACACTGACAAAACATTACTGAAAGCATGCTTCAATAATGATGAAAGTTAGATGATTGATGGAGGATGCATCTCATGCAGCCATATTGAAGCAACTTGCATAATAATAATAAAAAAGAAAATGTTCGAAACAAACAAATCCTTTTACAGGCACTAATCTTTGTATTTAACAGCATAAATACTCAACACAAGGCATTGTGAGTCAGTCACACCCCGTCTGTTTACAGCCCTGATCTGCCGCCCTACAGTGCAACCGGTCCTATAGCAAACTGGCCTATTGTCAGGCACTTTCTAGATTGTAGCTGCTCATTGTTCTGCTTCCAGTTGTCTCTCTGTTCTGAATTTGCCAGAATGGACACATGAGTGGAACTGGAAGTGTCCTGACCTTTCACATACCATCTGCCTCATTTATCTGACTGTGTTATGTAATGTATTGTCTCTCATGATGCCTCTTGAACCTTGTAACGAAAACAAACTGTATTAAATTAGAAAAGATGCAACAGAAGTATTTTCACTTGTGGTTTTGGTATACCTATTATATATTTGACAGCACGCTCCTCATGTTCTTCTCAAAACCAGGAGTGCGGTTAATGAATGCAGTGTGCATAATTCATATTGTGCTGGGTATTATGTCACAGTGTAAGCTATAGCTGGTCTCGTACTAGTGTTGCCGCTGTTTTGGGACACCTGATCTCCTCGACTGCAGAGACGTGTGAATGTGATTAGCACTGTCACTTATGAAAACCCGGGTCATTTATACTCTCCCTAATGAGGAACTTGCACGTTTAGAACAGAATAAGCTAAATTAGTGTAACTGTAATACTGTATAATTTGTATATTTGTAATACTAATTTTTTAAAAGTTCACATTTAAATTGATCTTAAAATGAGCATAAGCACAATGTCTCCTGGTGCTTGTCCCATTTTAGTGGCATCCAGTCAAAAGGGAGCCTGTGACCTCTATGGGGTCTATGACGGTACTGCATCTAATGATCGTATGTATTACACAAAAGTACAATATTAACTTTAAAAAAATTTCATTGTAAATAAAGTAAATAACTTGTTTATGTTCCTGACCTAAAAAAAGTAACTAAATGTTTTAAGGCATTTACTTCACCAAACTATGAGTAAGGATTCGTTTAAGGATAAGGATTATTTAATGGTTAAAATTGTTTTGTAGGTTTTAGCAAAATCCCACCAAACTCATGTGCGTACATTTCATCTAACAGTTGGGGGGGACAATAAACAAAACATTTCTCAAGGGCAATTTTTGAAGGGGACACAAATAATACAGCCAAAACTGTACTTGTTAGGATATGTGTGGCGTTTTGGTGCACGGAAAAATTATCTTCCGTTTTATCTGGCCAACAACACAAAGCAATAGTTGTTTAAATATGAGTTCTCATAGGTTCACCACGCAGTAATAGAATTATTAAATCATCTTGCTTCTTCCACATAGTATTGAGCAAAACCCAACACAGCGGTAGATCTACAATATTAGCCTACCGGTATATCAGTTCACACTTCACACATAGGCTTATTGCCGTGTTAGTTGTGGTGGGAGACTTCTACAGGACCAAACAATAATCACTAACATACCGGACTCATGGAAATATTCATCGGTTATCATTATCTTTGCAGTTCCACAACTACTGAAGAACTTTGTACTCTTCCACCGGACTTGTATGTAGGTGAGGTGTGTAATGGGCCAAACCACTGTGTGACAAGAGAGAGGGGACTCAAAATGTTTCTAAACTTAAAATGCATTTATTGCCCAGTTTGCGTTTTTATTGTTTTACTACTTACACAATTATTTTAAGGGGGGACCCCTCCGACGATTTGCGCCTATGCTGTATAATCTGTACCATTTTACAAAATAATGTCACAAAACCCTATGAGTGAAATTGTTTGTATCTACGCAAAACACTAGAAATAATAATAAAGAGCAGCTCACATGCAATACATTGCACTTATTGGAAAACCTCATACACTCACCTAAAGGATTATTAGGAACACCTGTTCAATTTCTCATTAATGCAATTATCTAATCAACCAATCACATGGCAGTTGCTTCAATGCATTTAGGGGTGTGGTCCTGGTCAAGACAATCTCCTGAACTCCAAACTGAATGTCAGAATGGAAAAGAAAGGTGATTTAAGCAATTTTGAGCGTGGCATGGTTGTTGGTGCCAGACGGGCCGGTCTGAGTATTTCACAATCTGCTCAGTTACTGGGATTTCCACGCACAACCATTTCTAGGGTTTACAAAGAATGGTGTGAAAAGGGAAAAACATCCAGTATGCGGCAGTCCTGTGGGCGAAAATGCCTTGTTGATGCTAGAGGTCAGAGGAGAATGGGCCGACTGATTCAAGCTGATAGAAGAGCAACTTTGACTGAAATAACCACTCGTTACAACCGAGGTATGCAGCAAAGCATTTGTGAAGCCACAACACACACAACCTTGAGGCGGATGGGCTACAACAGCAGAAGACCCCACCGGGTACCACTCATCTCCACTACAAATAGGAAAAAGAGGCTACAATTTGCACAAGCTCACCAAAATTGGACAGTTGAAGACTGGAAAAATGTTGCCTGGTCTGATGAGTCTCGATTTCTGTTGAGACATTCAGATGGTAGAGTCAGAATTTGGCGTAAACAGAATGAGAACATGGATCCATCATGCCTTGTTACCACTGTGCAGGCTGGTGGTGGTGGTGTAATGGTGTGGGGGATGTTTTCTTGGCACACTTCAGGCCCCCTAGTGCCAATTGGGTATCGTTTAAATGCCACGGCCAACCTGAGCATTGTTTCTGACCATGTCCATCCCTTTATGACCACCGTGTACCTATCCTCTGATGGCTACTTCCAGCAGGATAATGCACGATGTCACAAAGCTCGAATCATTTCAAATTGGTTTCTTGAACATGACAATGAGTTCACTGTACTAAAATGGCCCCCACAGTCACCAGATCTCAACCCAATAGAGCATCTTTGGGATGTGGTGGAACGGGAGCTTCGTGCCCTGGATGTGCATCCCACAAATCTCCATCAACTGCAAGATGCTATCCTATCAATATGGGCCAACATTTCTAAAGAATGCTTTCAGCAACTTGTTGAATCAATGCCACGTAGAATTAACGCAGTTCTGAAGGCGAAAGGCGGTCAAACACAGTATTAGTATGGTGTTCCCAATAATCCTTTAGGTGAGTATATATTTACATGTAGTACACGATTTCTGAGTAATTTTTGAGAAATGCTGTTGAAAGTGGATTGGACTGAGCGCCACAACACACTTGTAGCAAATCAGCAGTAGGGGGCATGCCCATTCATGATGGGGGAGGAGTGAGATTTGAAGAAAGACAAAAGAAAGAGAAATGGCTGAGAGACATTACAAAAGAGAAAAGGTCAGAGGAATATCACTGGAAAAAGAAGGGTTCTGATCAGGCAAGAGCTTTAGGACCCACGCTAATATTATAAAAGCTTTGCAGCACTGGAGAGACCTAAGGTTGCGTTGTTTCTGCTCCATTTGTGAGTAACATTGGTTTTGTGCAGTGTTTCACAGAACCAAGATATGCTGTTGTTGTAATGTTAGCTATAGTAACAGGAAGGTTTTGAGTGTCTGTTTGTCTGGAGCTGGTGTGCTGCTGTCGACTTACAATGAACTCTTGTTTGTATATAAACTCTTGTGTACGGTGTTAATTTTTTGTTCTTCCTTGTTGTTTGTTTGCCATCTTTGCTTAATTTTTCCTGAAACGTTATTTTGCTTCAGACATCCATCCTTAAAGATGCAATTGTGCATTACATGTTTGAGCATTTTGGGGACGGAGCAATGAAGGAAGGGGTGTGTTTGTTTGGGTTGATTTCACATATCAACAGAGTTTCTCAGAAATCGCTTACTGCACGTTTAATACAGAACACAGATTTGTAGCACTTTACTTAAAGCCTTTATGTATAATGCGCTATAAAGGAATTCATAATGTACATTATAATGCAGTGTATCTTTTCATAAATAATTGTTACCAAAGTTAAAATGCATTATAATATTTGCAAATTCCTTGTTACATCTGAAATTGGTTGTTCGTCATGTGTTTTAATGCATTATACTTTCTAAAGGTGTGTTTAATTATAATCATAAGTATTATAACTGTATTTATTTATTTTTGTAATTATTCATGAGACCATACAATGCATTATAAGGTGCATTACAAGGCATTAAAATACTTTTATAATGCATTATATAGGCTTTAAGAAAATTGTTACCCAAAGGGTTTATCTGGCAAAACTCAAGTGATTATTTTACTAGAAAATGTCCATTCAGCTAAACTCTTTTCTTAATGTTCATCAAAATATTAAAGCAGCAGCAGGGGGCGCTATGACACTTTATCATTCTCAATCCAGTCTCTTCCCTCTAGATAGAACCTGGGCTCTCAACCCTGGTCCTTGAGGGTCCACTGTCCTGCAGAGTTTAGCTCCAACCTTGATCAAACTCACCTGTCTGTAGCTTTCTAGTAATCCAGGGCTGAATCCGAAATCGCCCCCTAAACCCTCAATCACTATTCCCTACTTTAGTCCACTAATACAGTTCACTTGAAGGAGTGAATGAAAACAAGTGAGTGAATTCGGACAGCCGCAGTGTGTACATAGGCTATACACTCGTTATGCGGTGCAATGTGGGATAAAATGAGTGCACTCAATAACGTCCACTGTGGTTTCGGACCACTACAAATGGCTGTCCCCTCAAATAGTGCCCCTATTTAAGGGTATAGGGGGCGATTTCGGATTCAGCCCTCAAGAGCTTAATTAGCTGGTTCAGGTGTGCTTGATTAGGGTTGGAGCTAAAATCTGCAGGACAGTGGGCCTCGAGGACCAGGGTTGAGAATGCCTGCTCTAGAGCATGAGGACTGGTCTCAAACATGTTACTTACCGATTCCTGGAGGTGATTTATATGTAAAGATGTGTCTCTGTGTTCGTAGGCTGGTTGTGATGGCGAGAGCATCGGAAACTGTCCGTTCTCCCAACGCCTCTTCATGATCCTCTGGCTGAAAGGTGTGGTCTTCAACGTCACCACTGTCGACCTCAAGAGGTGAGAACTTCATTAATCTGAGATCAAACGACATGAAATCTGCATAATACATGTCAGTAACAAATGCCACATGTTTACATTGGATATTAAAATGGAAAAACAAAACCTAAAAAAAAGTTATTACAGTATATGTCGACAGTTCTAGGTTATTGAACATTGATATTGTTGAAATATAATAATCCATGCCTGTCAGAAAAAAAAAAATTTCAGTTCTGTCAGTTCAGAATTTTATGCATTGCAAATTTGAAAATTAAAAAGAATGAAAAAGTGAAGTGAAATGAAAAAGAATCTAATCTAATCTAAAAAGAATATCTAAATTTTTTCTGCAATGCAAGAGCTGGTTGAGTAATAAAAGGAAGAAATTAATAGAATATATAATTTTTTTGTTGTTGTTCAGGAAACCAGCTGATTTGCACAATTTGGCCCCAGGCACTCACCCTCCTTTCCTGACCTATAATGGTGAGGTGAAGACAGACATTAACAAGATCGAGGAGTTCCTGGAGGAGGTTTTGGCACCACCAAAGTAAGCTCATTTTTACAAATACACTTGAGATGACTGTATAGAAACTCTAAACCTGTGGTTCTCAACTGATTTTGCTTCAGTATCCAGATTTTACATTGGACATCAATTACAGGCAGACACATCACCAATTGTATGTTTAGCATACAAAAGTGAACACACTAGGGATGTCAATTTACACAAATTCCCTTGATCATTTTTTGTTTAAATCGTTTAATCGTTAGCCTTAAAGGGACAGTTCACCCAAAAATGAAATTTAGCCCATGATTTACTCACCCTCAAGTCATCCTAGTGTATATGACATTCTTCTTTCAGACAAATACAGCGGTTTCAGAGTTATATTAAAAAAGTCCTGGCTCTTCCAAGCTTTATAATGGCAGTGACTTGTTGGGTCATTTTTGAAGTCCATAAAAGTGCATCTATCCATCATATAACTGCTCCACACGGCTCCGGGAGGTTGATAAAGACCTTCTGAAGCGAAGTGGTGCGTTTGTGTAAGAAAAATATCCATATTTAAAACTTTATAGACTAAAATAACTAGCGGTACACACAGGTCAACTTACGGGGAAAGAGTAACCACTGACGCGATTTACAGCTGCATCGCAAACTTTGACGCCACTCACGGATAGGACTGGGCAACAAACTCAAGCCCTTCTTCTCTCATTTATCATAATCCTCTGCCATTTCTCTTTAAAAATTCTTGTTCATTCTGGATTCTAATTCATGACCAGTGTTTTGTTTTGCTCTACCCACTGTGCTTCTGTGTTTGTCAATACGTATGTGTCAAGGGCTCAAGGGTCAAGGGTTACTCTTTTAGTGCAAGGCGACTTGCGTACCGCTGACCGCTGGAAGCTAGTTATTTTAGTCTATAAAGTTTTAAATATGGATATTTTTCTTCCACGAACGCACCACTTTGCTTCAGAAGGCTTTTATTAGCCCCCTGGAGCCGTGTGGAGCAGTTATATGATGGATAGATGCACTTTTATGGACTTCAAAAACGACCTAACCATTCACTGCCATTATAAAGCTTGGAAGAGCCAGGACTTTTTTAATATAACTTTTATAATAGAACTTTGGCGCGCTCACTTAACCTCATGTCTGTTTCACATGTGCATGACCCCTCTTAATTGATGACCAATCACGTTCTATCGATTTAAATGTATTATCGACAATTAATCGATCATTGATTAATCATTCACATCCCTAGAAAAAACATCAAATATTTAAATTTATTTATACTTAGAATGACATTGCTAGCATCACAGCCTGTGCAAATTAATGGGACAAGTTATCAAAATGTAATTTTATTAGCATTTAATTTTATATATATATATATATTTTTTTTTTTTCTCGTTACCCATGGCCTACGACCCATTTTTAGGTCACAACCCACCAGTTCAGAACCGCAGTTCTAGACTTCCAATGATTTTTTTTCTTCTTTGCAATGTATATTGTATTAAACATCACATTAAACCACTGTGAACTAGAACTGTAAAGAATACTGACACATGTTTTTCTATGTACCTTTCTTTGTGTCCAAGGTACCCCAAACTTGCAGCCAGGAACAAGGAGTCAAACACAGCTGGGAATGACATATTTGCAAAGTTCTCAGCTTTCATAAAAAACACAAAGCCAGATGCGAATGAAGGTATGCATGTCAAACTGGATCAAACTGATTGAATGAATGAATGAATGGATATATTGTGGTCAGCACACTGAAACAGGGCAGAGTTAAATTCGGTGAACTCTATATGAAATCCATAGTTCTGTAAACATCCTACGTATTTTAGCATTAAATTCCGACTAGCGTTCACTTTTTAGAGTGGTTACGTTTTCAGTAGGGATGTGCCAATATAGACATTTTAGCTGATATGATAACTAGGTTTGTTGTGGTTGAGAGACGATAACCTATAATGACTGAATATTGAATATTTGCAGTATTGAAACGATGCACAATATGAAACCTGGCAGACAAAGAAAATACTATTTAATAATAAAAAAACTATTATTATATAGGAATATTTACACTACCGTTTGGGGTCAGTAAATTGTTTTTAAGAAAATAATTCAGCAAGATGCATTAAATAGATCAGGTTACAATAGATTTCAAATAAATGCTGTTCTTGAACTATCTATTCATCAAAGAATCCTGAATGGTTTGCACAAAAATATTAAGCAGAACTGTTTACTATATTGATGATAATAATAAGAAATAAGTTACATTTTAAAATATAATAAAATAGAAAACAGTTATTTTAAACTGTAATAATATAACTCATTATTATGGGTTTTACTGTATTTTTGTATAATTAAATGGCCTTGAAAACATAAAACACATTTTACCCAAACTTTTGAACGGTAGTGTATGTAATATTAAATATTATATATGGTATTAATATTATAACATTGAAAAAAGTGCTTCCAATATAAAACTTATCAGAAATTATTAACCAATATAAAAATGAATATTGACCAAACATATGGTCACCTATATATATATATATATATATATATATATATATATATATATATATATATATATATATATATATATATATATATATATATATATATATATATATATATATATATATATATATATATATATATATATATATATATATATAGTGTGTGTTTTCAGAATTTTTGGCAACACTCATTTTACCATTCATAATCAAATACTGTGCAAAAACACACTGGTTATTAAAAAGTCGTGTGATGTTTTGTTAGCTCTGGGGAAGGGTTTGACAAAGGCACTGAAGAAGCTGGACGACTACCTGAACAGTGCCTTGCCTGATGAGGTAGATGCCGACAGCATGGAGGAGGAGAAGGCCTCCAACCGCAAGTTCCTGGACGGGAACGATCTGACTCTGGCAGACTGCAACCTGCTGCCAAAGCTCCACATAGTGAAGGTGAGCCGAACCGCTGAAGGGGACTTTCACTAGCAGTTGGCCTGCAGTGTTTGGGGGGTAACCAAGGAGGTCTGCAATACCTGGAGAGAGAGAGAGAGCTATCTGTTAGCATTCTCATTCATCTGAATGGCGGTTTTGGTGGAAATTTGGACTCATGGAGGATAGTCAATGGAGAAGATGCTGTTTGCTGCCATATGGTGTAGTAATGATATTTACAAGCAGGGGCCATGCCACCAGCAAAACCTCCACCCATAATAATGTTAAAAAGAAAAAATGGGTCTTTTAGTAATTTTTCATTGATATGTTCTTTGTGGAACCCACCCAGAATGCTTCTTCTATCTATGGCATCACTGTGAAAACCTTAATATTTAAAGGAACTTTAATTTTACACAATAATATTCCAGTTGTGTTATTTAAATGATTTACTAATAAATACAAAACACTCTCCATTCCCCATGCTGGGAGAAATAGGTGTATTTCAGAAGCTTTCTTTCAGACGGTCCAATTATATACTACCTTTCCAAAGTTTGGGTTTTTTGAAAGTTCAAGACAATCAAGACATTACCACCTGAGAAATGACTTATAACTTATAATAAATTACTTATAATAAATATAATTAGAGTAAGACATCATATAGAGCTGTTACCAATCAAATGAAATCATTAACAAAATTATCTGAATTGAATCTGAAAGCATCTGAATTGGTAAATTACAAAAGCATAAATAATGTTGAGGATAATGTTTTAAAAATAAATTATTGAATGTTTGTTAAAGCAATATCATGTTTGCAGTCATGCTCAAATTTATGAAAACAGCTCTCTTGCTCTTGTGATATTGGTTAATTATATCACGTTATAAATCCAGATCTCATATAATAACTTTTTGCAACAATATCTTAATTTTTGTGAGCGTTTATATTTTAAATTTTTTGTGACATTTTTGGCACAATCCCTAATTAATTTCTGAATCGGCACAATAAATCAATCAAATAAGAAATAAGTTGATTGCATCTGAAGCAGTAAGTTTTACATCAACTCACATTAATGATGTTAATAAATAAATCAGGCAATGCACTGGCAATTTAGTAATATCCCAGCAGCTGTGGTCTTGACCGGTCTTGAAACAAAATCTAGAGTCCTCTTAGTCTGAGACCAAGACAAGACCGAGTACAAATGTGGTCAAGAACGAGACAAGACAGATACAGTTGTGCATAAACAAAAGTCAAATGAAAAGCATCTTTAAATTGAGCTTACATTTCTTTTTAAATGGAATTATTTTAGTTTAATCTGTTTTTCCATCCATTTTTTTGCAGGTCGTTGCCAAGAAATATCGTAATTATGACATTCCCAGCGATTTGACAGGAGTGTGGCGTTATCTGAACAGTGCGTATGCACAAGAAGAGTTCACCAACACTTGTGCTGCAGACGCCGAGATCGAAATGGCATATCAGGATGTGACTAAGAGGCTAACTAAGTAAACAGATGAAGAAATGTGACAACCGAACTTGGGGTAGATATTTTCCTGGGGAAGAGATGATGTTTTCCATGTAATTCAAAACTGTTGATCCCAAACTGCAAGTTAGTAGCTTCTGATAATCAATCATCCATTCAATTAAGGACTGGTGCTGATATACAGTAATTATGAAACACCTCGTTTGCCTGAGTACAGTGACTCAAATGTGAATCC
The DNA here is from genome assembly GCF_949357685.1 of Gobio gobio. NCBI lineage: Eukaryota > Metazoa > Chordata > Actinopteri > Cypriniformes > Gobionidae > Gobio > Gobio gobio. Next base: position 9,429,281 of record NC_137105.1, on the reverse strand, counting down.
AAAATATCAGTCCATATATACCAGCTCTCATTCATCTGTTGCTCATGTAAACAGCGTCCTAAGCAACTTTGCTGTTGTCTCTATTTAAAGAGACTTCACATTATCTGTTTCCTGTTGTTCTCTCTCTCAGCATAGACAACAGTTCTTCCTGTTTCATTCTATATCATGCACTGATTCTTGAGATATGGGACAAAACATGTTCAACTGCATCAGAATGAATCAAAGATGAATATTTAATTGTACATGTCATCCCGAAACATAATCATTCATATAGATTTAAACTTAAAGGTGTACTTCACCGCTGGAAAGATGACTGTGTTTTTAAATTGGGTCATTTATGCAGTAGAAATGTGAAATTATTTTTGAAGTTGGTGCCTTCTAGACTGAGAAAAGCCAGAAAATGTATTTTTGGCTCATATGGGTGAAAGACAACAACTCCCAGAATGCACTTGCTTCGCTGCCCTACGAGGCCACTCCCACCGTCGTTTAGATTTTTATAGTAATATAATCATTTTGTTTAGTTAGAGAACAGACATTCGGCATTCATTCACGGCCGCATTGTCATTCATTCATTCACGGTGTGTGTCCAGTCTGGCGCGTTTTCAGTTCATGCCTATGGAAGCATAACTTTCATAGGAATTCATTGAAAACACTCGCGTTGCTCATACCGCTCCATTATCAATGCCCGAGCCGAGCAGCCGTGCTCATTTTACATTCTGTGAGTGAGATCCCAACCCATGGGTGGGTTGAAAACATGCAGAACTAACTCCTACTGGCTGTAGTCTCTAGCCTCTGGCCAAAAAAGCCTCCGATGATGCAAAATTGCATCATCTGAGGCTTTTTTCCAGACATAAAATGCATAAATCTCTCGTCTCGGGAGGATATGAGGGGGGGGGGGAGCACGGTCATTCGAATATACTACCGGGTTTCTACTGATACGAAGCTTAATGCTAAATCACTGACGTAACCCTACCAGAGACTCATTCAAAAAAAAAAAAAAGAAATATGAAAAATCAGAAATATAAATCCAAAATATTTTTTGGGATACAACTTTATTTTTTATTTTTTATTAATATTAATAATATTGTGAAATAGTATTACCATTTATAATAACTATGTTTTAAAACGTAATTTATTATTCCTGTGATTGCAATTTATTTGAAAAAGAAATGCTTTGTAACAATGTAAAAGTCTTTACTGTCACTTTTGATCAATTTAATTGATTCTTGCTGAATGTATTATTATTATTATTATTTTAAATCTTACTAACCCTAAACTTTTAACTTTTTTTTTGTTTAATCTGCTTTGTCCCAGTACTCAAGGATCAGAGCATTACATAAGCTATCAGATTTTTCTATCAGTCATACGTACATGACATTTGAAAAAGCTTGTTCACTTTCACTTCCGTTTTAGCTTTACAATATCTTTCAATATTGTATTCTGTAATGTTTTTTTTTTATTATTTGTGTATAATACATGAAAAGATCTAATGTGAGCTGAAGGATAAACTTAAAGCAGAAAAGTTAACTAATCAAATATAATATAATTTCATGTTTTTTTTTTCTGAATGCACACTAAAAGAATATGTTTTTAAGTGATGATTTAATGAGGATCTGATTTAATATGTGCCTTCGTGAGAAGAAATGCAGTGTGACAAATGATCATTTCTAGCTAAATATCATGCTCTTTTATTACACATTATATGCCACTAACAGAGTTCCCGCAAACGGTTTACAGAAAATTCTCAATTCTTCATTGCCTTGTGTAATTTCTTTGTAAAGTACAAGTTGTTCAGACGTTCCTCTGTTATTCCTCACAACTCCTATCATTTTGTCTTCTCGTTTCTTTTTGGCTTATCTCAAAGTGTTTAACATCAATCAACGCTGGATATATCATACTTAAATATTTATTCACAACCCCGTTTATGGGAAATTAACGAGCTGAGGTGGAAAGGAGATTCACGACACACAGCGGTCCGCCGAAATGGAGAATAAGGAAATCTGATCGGGCGTCCGTCCAGGTCTCCTCCTCTCCACTTAGCACTGCTGGAATATCATAGGGCCCATGATAGGTCCTTGTGGAGCTCCTGCTCTTGTGTGGTTTGGACAAGCGTTTGATATGAAATGAGAGTGTGGCGCCAGAGAGGCCTATTCCGAGTGAAGCTCTATGAATAAAATAATATTTTCACAGTTTGACTTGCATTATTTCTTTTTCCCTGCGCACACGTTTTTGCTAATTGATACGGTTTTATGGAGCCGTTTCTAAGGAAATGGATATTTATTGTAATTGAATGATGAGTGCTAATTGTGCGGTTACGTTTCTGGATCATTCTGAGAGTATTTGGACACTTAAGCCACTCAGAAAATGTATGGATGTCATTGGACTAGATCTAGCTGTCTGTCTGTCTTCCTAGATACATTTATGAAGATGATATATATATATATATATTAAATGAACGTGTTGATAGAGCTATTACGTTAGCTGATGGTATGTCACAGACATCTAAACTGGGTTTCATTGTCCATTAAATGCAAAGAAATCTACTTTTGATCTGGTCGTTTCATCCTTGGGCAAAGATGAGTGATGTCTGCTAACAGATTTAAACATGAGCTTTCAGGCCATGGATCAAAGCTCTCCCTTTGCTTCCACTCTCTCATTATGGCCAAAAGCCATCCAAGCCTGTCTCTATTTTTCCTTAAAAGAGCCTCAAAAGTCTCCGAAGACCTGTGCCCGTCAGATTTACAATAGGGAACGGGACTATTTACCCGAAGTAGGAGCCATCCAGAAATAACAGTGCAGAAAAATAAATGGAGCCTGCTATATTTTTCCACACAAGTAAGAAAATATGCTATAGGACCTGTGCCTCGCTGGTTCGTAATTAGTTCTTAAACATTCTCCGCCTTGGATCTCTGCGTCCACATTCAGCGTTTCTGATAATATACAATGCGGCATTAATGTCAAACATGTCTGACTCTGGTTCAGGGCTGTAACTCTAATCTGTTTGTACAGACTCAAGTGATTCACAAGTCCTTAAGGAGGAGACCCTACAGAGACAGTGGCTCACTCTCTCTAGTCGATGCTTGAGTTTGTGAATTACTTTTTAAAGGAACAATTAAGCTAAAAATAAAAATGTTGTCAGTCAAACTGAGTATTTAACAAACTGAGTAGGGATAGTTCGCTCAAAAATTAAAATTCTGTCATCATTTACTCACCCTCAAGTTGTTCCAAACCTGTATGAGTTTCTTTCTTCTGTTGAACACAAAAGAAGATATTTTGAAAAATGTTGGTAACAAGAGAGTTGATGGTATACCATTGACTTACATAGAATTTTTCCCCATACTATGGAAGTCAATGGCTACCGTCATATGTCTGGTTACCCATATTCTTCAAAATATCTTCTTTTGTGTTCAACAGAAAAAAGAAACTCATACAGGTTTGGAACAACTTGAGGGTGAGTAAATGATTAGAAGAAAAATCATTTTTGGCTGAACTATCCCTTTAAAGTTTCTTTTTCTAAAAGTTTTTGTAGGGAATCCAAAATGGTTGCGAAACACCACTTTTGGAACTTTATTTTTTAAGAGTACCATGATATAAAAGGGAATCTTAGAAGGAATGTAGGCCTAACAGCTCTGCTGCTCTTATCCATAACGAATGCGCGGTTATTTACCGTTGCTCTGTGTGAAATTTGAATTTCGCGGGCATTTCATCATTTTCATCCGCGCTTTCGGGTGGTTCGCGCGAAGGCGAAAAGATCCGATTCCGCACGCTGCGTTTGAAATTGACTTTTGTGTGAGCAATTCTTCATACATCTTTGTTGAACTATATTGTGAAAGTTTTGTGTGAAAAACAGATCAAGTTCACGTCGTCATCATTCGTTATTTCACTGTAGTCCATCGCAAATATCATTCGTGTTTTGATATCAAAATAAAATGAAATGCTCAATGGCTTAGAGCAAATAAAATCCTCCAGCAATAAGTCTTCTTAGCCCGATAGTGAAGTATACACAACATACCTGTTAAGGTGATTTCTTCGTTTAAGTAACGTTTTTTTTTTAGTTTATGTGGTGGCCACGTGATCCTGAGTGGCGTATCCTTGGGACTCGACTGTGAACACTGAGGTAGGCTAATTGCTTTTGCAGATTAGCCTACCTAAACCCAATGTGAAATATCCCTTTTTTTCCCCCTTTTTTTTAACCAAATACCAAAAAGAAATAGACCCAGTAGGTACGTCGTTGAAATCATTATTTTAAGTCATTGTTTCATCACAATCGTTTTTTTTTTTTGGCGCAGTTGCAGAACATGTCCAGCAGATGGAGGTATTACAGCTTTACGACATTTTAATCACACTTTGACCAATGTGTCTGGTGGTACAGCAGACACACATCTTAAACCGTACATAAGTGTGTTCAAACAAAGGTTTGACTGTGAACCAGATGAACAAAGTATTAAATTACCACAATCAGTGACAGTTGAGAATGAACCAATGTTTGAATGAGTCTCTGGTAGTGTCTGAGTGACTTGACCATATAAACAACAGTCAGTTCTAAAGCGCGCAACAGTAAAAAATGGATATCCCCAGATTTATTGAGTATACAAAACCATATATTATTGCTGAACTTCTAAGACTCTTGCAAGTCACCCTATTTAGCCTCATTTCGGTTGTATGTTTGCAGTTCCTCTCCGGATTTCAGTAATATTTAGTTTTTAGGATCACATGAAAGTTTACTGTTGATTTGTGGTCTAGTAGAATGAACTGGTCTCCAGAATTCTGACACAAATGCATTATATCATTTTTATTAGGACAAAGTGGAAGAAACATAAATCCAGGTTTTTCTTGGAGAAACAAAATATCAGGTTTTTCCTCACAATCGTAATGAAGTTGCCATGTGACTGACATGCAGTGGGATTTGATGGAGATTGTTGATCTGACAGGCACACGCCTGTGGCTTCAGTAGAAAGCTGACGACCTAACCAGAGGGATTTCTGGCTCTGCAGAGCTCCAGTCTGGCAGACGAACTGGACATCAAAGCGGAGCAGTGGGGTTTAGTACAAACCCTGTCATACAGAACCGCTCCAGATCCACAAACACTGAGAAATCAGATACTTTTGGGGTTATTCTACAAAACGACCGTCATTTGTATACTGAGATATGTCACTGAATAACTAATGCCAACGTGTACCAAGTAAAGAAAAAACAATGTTTTGTAGAAGCTATATATATATAAATACACTTTTGGTCAAATTGAGTCAAGAACCCTAGGGTTCTATTTTGAACTCCTAAGAGTGTTGATTTTAAGATGGCACAATGCATATTATTAACACATAAGTACATTATTTATCTTGCATATGTTGAAAATCCTACAGAATTGTGCTTGTGCTTTAAATGACAGTATTTTGTAAAATTCCATGTTAAAGGGGCAATATGTAAGAATTTTCATGTATTGTTTATTTTTAGAAAATTGTGCGGTTAGAAAATGTAGAAAACTTCCTATAGGTTAATTGTCTATGGCTGCGTTCACACTGCAGGGCTTAATGCTCAATTCCGATTTTTTGAAAAAATGTGATTTTTTTGCAAGGCCGTTCACATTTCCAATTAAATGCGACCTTTTGTGATCTCCTGTGTGAACGTGAAATGACCCAGAAGTGACCCGCATGCGCAGAAGAGTACTCAACGGTCAACGACGTCACTTGTTGTTTACGGCCATTTCGCTGGAAATGTTTTCAAAAACCGCCCGGTTCCGATAAGAGCCCTCGAGTTTGGCCTGAATAGAGCTGTCCCTCCAAATATTAATTAACTCCGAAATCTCGCTTCCCTTCCACTGACTGGTCTCAGCATCGTCTGCCATAGTTGTTTATCTTCTCATTCCCGCCTACTTCAACGTACAATGATGACGTTTATCGCGTATCAACGACGTGCGGGTCGGATACATGTGACCTGGCAGTTCAGACTGAAGACGCATTTCAAAAGATCGGATATGTATCGGATTTGGACCACATACCCAAGTGTCCTGGGTCGCATTTGAAAAGATCGGATCTGTGTCGTTCAGACTGTCATGAAAAGATCAGATACAGGTCGCATAAGGGCAAAAAAATCGGAATTGGGTCGTTTCAGCCTGCAGTGTGAACGCAGCCTATGAAAGTTGTAGACTGATTTTTATTGAAGGACTTTGCCGGGAAAATCAAAGGAATGTGAAGTTAACACACTTCCCAGAGCCTCTCTTCCGTTCTATTACACATGAAATAGATAATTATAAAATGTTCAGTATAATGCGGAAATATAAACAGCCATTCTGTGCTGTAATGTCAATGTGTCGTGCAAAAAAGGGATTGATTCAAAATACAGTCTCACATAGCCAGATATACGTAATCTACAGTCTCAAATATATTTAAAATCAAACTATCATAACAGAGTAATTTTAATGACCTCATCTGTCGACATGATCGATGAATTGCAAAGCTTGCGGAAACATCCACATCGCTATGATCAGATGCTTTCTTAACTGCTGCTTTCTCACTGATATTCATCTAAACGCTGATCTGAGCATCGTGGACGGCGTCTTGATGTTCGTTATCCCTGCAAAGGTATTTACAACGTCTCTTTACATCTAATCGAAGAAGGAACAAGGCTGATTTATACGTCTTTGTCTGACCTGCACCGTAACCTGCGCTGTAGCCAATTTTCATTTCTACGTCTGTGTCGACGGGAGCATGATAACCCTTGAGGGAGGGGTTCTGCAGACCAATCACAGTGTTTGCGGTCCACGTAGAATTTATGCATTGTTATTTTTGGAGAGGTGCACGTCAGGCTACGCCACAGGCTACGTGTGCTACACACAGACGGAGAAGTATAAATCAGCCTCCCCTGCGTTACGTGTGCACAACATTTACCTATCATAACATTATGACCTAAGTGTTGGTCCCCCTTTTGCTGCCCAAACAGCCCTGACCCGTCAAGGCATGGACTCCATTAGACCCCTGAAGGTGTGCTGTGGTATCTGGCACCAAGATGTTAGCAGCAGATCCTTTAAGTCCTGTAAGGTGTGAGGTGGGGCCTCCATGGATCGGACCGGATACATCCACATGATGTAAAAGGCCACCTTCTTCCCTTGCTCCGTGGTCCAGTTCTGATGCTCACATGCCATGTTGGTTGCGACATGGTGAAACATGTTGGCGCTTTCAGCGGTGGACAGGGGTCTGCATGGGCACCCTGATTGGTCTGCGGCTATGCGGCCCCATACGCAACAAACTGCGATGCACTGTGTATTCTGACACCTTTCTATCAGAACCAGCATTAACTTCTTGGGCAATTTGAGCTACAGTAGCTCGTCTGTTTGATCGGACCACACGGGCCAGCCTTCGCTCGCCACGTGCATCAATGAGCCTTGGCCACCCATGACCCTGTCGCCGGTTCACCACTGTTCCTTCCCTGGACCACTTTTGACAGATACTGACCACTGCAGACCGGGAACACCCCACAAGAGCTGCAGTTTTGGAGATGCTCTGACCCAGTCGTCTAGCCATCACAATTTGGCCCTTGTCAAACTCGCTCAAATCCTTACGCTTGCCCATTTTTCCTGCTTCTAAAACATCAACTTTGAGGACAAAATGTTCACTTGCTGCCTAATATATCCCACCCACTAACAGGTGCCGTGATGAAGAGATAATCAGTGTTATTCACTTCACCTGTCAATCTGGTGACATTTCTAAAATCATAATCATATCCAAACATATACAACTGTACACTCTTTGAAGAAAATGTTTTAGAACCTGTAGGTGCTTCATAGAACCTTTTGGGGTTCCCATCATGGGATCATTTTATTGATTTAGTTTAAATTAATTTAGTTTTAATTTGTAATTAAATGTTATGAATTAAACAGCTCATAAACATTTTATCAGTAGATATATTTATTTTTATTCCTTTTTTTACATAAAGGGTTAGTTAAAATTGGGTTCTATATTGAAGTCCATTGAGTGTATGTATTTGGCACAATGCATTTCATTAACACATAAACACATGATTTATCTTGTATAAGTTAAAGATCCTACATAATCGTACTTTAAACTCACTTTCTCAAACTGAAAAAGGCACCTGTCTCATAGAATGACCCTTTTTGTCAGTACTGAGGTTTTTATTGCCCCCCTTTTTTGGTACAATTTCCAGATGAGACATTTATTACTCCGATATATTTCATGTTGAATAATGGAGCCTGCTGTATTATTATTTTCATCAAAACTGATTGATCAAAGCCAGAGCTGTAAAAGAGATTTTCTTCATTAGCTTTTAACATGGAATCATATGGTGAGCAGAAAGGGTGATTACAGGCTCAGTAAAAACAGATTGTCATTTGAGTTTTTCATTTAAGTATGGAAATGTTGCTCTTCCTGTAGTGGCAGGATGTGGCTGCGTGTGCGGAGACAGTTGCGCCTGAGAGGACCCTAATTCATTTAAGACATGACATGGTGCCTGCATACGAAACCAGGACAGCCCAGTTTCCTTCTCGGTGCTCCATCATGCGATATATCTCTCCACATAAGAGCACAATCTGCTGTTCCTGAGCCCGGCTTTACCCACAGAAGCTCTCGCAAGTCCTCGGCTGTCAAGAAAATTCGTTTTATCATCCAGCCATATAAATCATCGCGAGCTCCACAGGAAATCGAGAAAGTTTGACTTTCCAGTCATAAACCATAAAATCTGTCATTAATATAATAACATGCATTGGGATATTTGGAGACGGGGCTAAATGAGTACCAGACCTGGGCATCGATAAAAACGGTTTGGCTCGCAGCATCAGCTCCATCGTTTCCAAAATACAGTATCAGAAATAATAGGTATAATGTCACCGGGACTATATGTCACTCATCATGCGAGATCTCTGGAAACATGATTTGACCGGTTTGCATTACCGGTTCATTAGTTCTCAATTAACACTCAGTCACCTCAAAAGGTTTATAGGGCCGTTTCTTTGACGAGAAACATGTCTTTGCTCCTCTGTGACTGGCCGAGACTCAAGATGGAGTTTCTTTTCCAAATATTTCACATTTTAGTGTTTGGCTCAATCCTATGGAAAAAGGCTGTTTTGCATGAATATTTGGCATGCTGCTGAACTCTGTCCATCATATGCAAGTCGATCTTCACTGAGACGCTCACTTGTATTGAGCGGCCTCTGACAAGTTAGATGGAAGATAACCCGAGCCTCCTGGCACAAACATATAGATTTAACAATGAGATCTATTGTTCATGTGGTAGCTGTCCATGGTACTGATCCCAGAGCCGATTGGTCCACCGCTACCTTGATTATCATGTGGTGGGTTTGAGCGTAATTTCACAGAAACTGCTCGGAAGTCTCTTAAACATGCCACATTTAAAAGCACTTTGACCTTGGAACTGCCCGAGGACAGCTTTATAGAGGTCATGCTCACTGAAGAAATGTGCTTTATCTTTTATGCAATGATCGACATTCTTATTTGGATTATTTAGGAGCCTTCACACTCTCATATATACGATTATATGAATTGGTAATTGCACGAGAACAGCACAGAGCTCATGCTGAGCAATGGCTCAATGTCTCTGCTAAACTGAAACGCAGCAGTGAGATTAAAGCACTAGATGGCGCAGCTGACTCTATCTGGACCTGCTCATCTGATTCTGCTGCTTTCACACAAGTATTGACTAATCTTCTTAAAGATGGTGTTACAATATTGTAGCTGTTTTGCTAAAAAACAACAACCTTTTAAGCAGTATTATTTGACATCACTGAATACAGCAACAATACTAAAAGTGTTTCATGGAGAAAATCTATAGATTTAAAATCTAGTTTTAAGTGTCACTAAATTGTGCCAGATTTGTGCTTAAAACTTTAAAAACTACTTGGCAGTGGTAATATGAAATAGTGAAAAATTAACAAAAAATATGTACTTAATATCTTATTTTGCTTTTCAGCTAAATTTAAGTCATTCATTGAAATAAGTTATCCAAGGCTGCATTTATTTGATTAAAAATACAGTAAAAACAGCAATATTGGGAAAAATTGTTACAATGTAAATAACCGTTTTCTATTTAATACATTTTAACGTATAATTTATTCCTTTGATACAAAGCTGAATTTTCAGTAGCCATTACTTCAGTCTCTGTGGGATCAGTCATTAATAATTGTTTTAATTTTTATCAATGTTGCATCAATGTTGAAGTTTTTGCTGCTTAATATTTGAAGCTGTGATATCCTTTTTCTGGATTCTTTGCTGAGAACGTTCAAATAAACAATATTTATTTGAAATATAAATCTTTTGTAACATTATAAATGTCAGTTACTTTTGATCAATTTAATGAGTCCTTGCTGAATAAAAGTATTGTTCTTTTTTTAATCTTAACCCGAATCTTCAAATGGTAGTGTATCATGGTTTTAACAAAAAATATTAAACAGCACAACGGTTTTCAGCATTATTAATAATAATAATGTTTCTTGAGCAGCAAATCAGCATGATTTATGAAGGATCATGTGACACTGAAGGCTGGAGTAATGATGCTCAAAATTCAGCTTTGACATCACAGGATTAAATTATATTTTAAAATCTATTCAAATATATTAACAATGCATTACATTTTCACAATATTACTGTTTTTACTGTATTTTGGATCAAATAAATGGAGCTTTGGTGAACATAAGTTTAAGAAGAAGACGTAATTATTCTCTCAAAAAAATGCTGGGTTAAAAACAACCCAAGTTGGGTTGAAAATTGACTATTTTTGCAATTGGGTTGTTTTAACCCAGCGATTGGGTTGTTTTAAGTAAACATTTAACCCAACCGCTGGGTTAAAACGACCCATTCACTGGGTTAAAACAACCCAATTACTGCAACTTGGGTTGTTTTTAACCCAGCATTTTTAGAGTGTTCCAAACTTTTGACTGGTAATGTATGTTTAAACTATTTGTTTAAAGTTATTTAAAGATGTTCAGACATTTTTAATGAAAAGACAGAAGTACTGATTAAGAGAATACTTTTGTTGCCGATTGGTGGGCATATTAGTAGAATGCATTTAGTGGGCCCTTCCAAACACAGAGCGTTTACAGACTTTCGGTTGTTTGACTCTGAGGTGCTGACTGGTTTGTGGGTGGAATGTCTCTCTCTCTCTCTCTGTTTCTCACTTAGTAAGACAATAATTGAAAGATTGATATCAAAGGGGAAACCTGGGGGAATTTTGCATGACCAAGAACAATATGGTATCAGGTACAGTACATTCTCAAATACTCAACACACCCAACATGACTTCAGATTTAATATACAGCGGGCTCCAAAAGTCTGGAGCACAGTGCAAATCTGGGATTTGAAATCTAATTTGGGTGCATTTAAAACATTCTGAACGATTTCTTTGTTACCCACTCGGATGAAGGACCTTGTGCTCTCTGGCTCATTAATTCCCGGATGTATCTGAACATCTAAAGTGTGAACCCGAAACATGCTTTTCCCACTCATTCAGTTCATATTCACGGAAATCCCAGGAAGGCTCCCGGTTTAAATGGAGATGGATCACTCTCTGATTATGCCTGTTAGGTCTTCAAGTAATGTGTAACAGACATCAATGGCAGAGAGACGAACGCAGCACTGAGGCCAGCCGTGTGCTTCCAGGACCATCCAAAGCAAATGTTGATCCAGACTTTGGTCCAAGTCAGTGCGTTCTACAGTAGTGCACAAACCCTGAGCTGCTTCCCAGCTTTCATCTCCGGCCAGGTATCTTCAAGGTTCATTGATAAGGCAATGAAACTGTATGTAAATGGAACAACCCGACGCATGGACTTCTGGCCATTAGTCTTCCCTAAAGCCCCAATGTGACTTTTAATCAACGTCAAACTGGGGAAAAGAGACAGAGGAGAAAGTTTAATGACGGAGATGATATATTTAAAGAGGAACACAGTAATGCCAGGAAACTATGATAGAATACTACCTTTGAGACCGACGAGATCATTGCAAAATCTCTTTTTATTTCTCTTACAAAGAAAACTATTATATTCAACATACAACAATCAAAAAAAAGCCAATTTCTTTCACTGTTGTCATGATAATTTCCCCCTTAAACCCTTTTTCTATCCGTGGATAAAAGAGAACGGGCTTCACAGGGAAGAAAAGCAAGATAATTTAAACACAGATGTGCAAAGGAAACAAAGCATGCAAGAACCAGAGACAAATTTGCTACAAATTGCCCTCAGTTAACCTGTCAGATAAATACTAATTTACAAAAGAAGAAATGCGATAATAATTCAACAAAACTCGGGTGGTGTATTTACCTCCTGTAATATACAACATGGTCTCTGAACGATGTAAACATTTCGTACACACTCACAGCTATTTAAATTTATAGGCAGACGCCCTGATTTGAAGCAGTGACTCTGTCAGGATGACGGAGGAACCAGGAATGCTGAACCTGGCCTTGAAAATAAACCATGACTAGTCCTACCAGAGTTGCAATACTGGACCAATGTTCAGGTAAATAAGGACAGAAACACATCCTGCTCAAGCTAAGAGCTTTTGGTTTTTAATTGCTTAAATATGGGCTTTACAAGCCATATTTTACTTAAAGCACTGCTTTGAGGAAAGCTTTCAGTTGTTTGCTGAGGTCTGTATAGTTCCAACTGTAAGGCACTAGATAAATATAACTCTGGTACACTATTGCAGTTGGGCAAGTCAATCCATCGATGACGGATAAACGAAGGGAATACTAATACTCTGAAATGATGAAGCTAAGTTGCACACTTATAACCTGATAATGAACATTTTCATGTACCGTCCATGGAATAAAAATGAGCTACATTACCATTCAAAATATTGAGGTCGGTAAGATTTTCACATGAACCTTCATCATTCTAATCAAAGTCCCTTTAAGTGTGAGTTCACCCAAAAATGATCCCATAATTTACTTGCCCTCGAGCCACCCTAGGTGTACATGACTTTCTTCTTTCATCCAAACACAATGGGAGTTATATTAAATAATACCCTGGCTCTTCCAAGCTTTATAATGTGAGTGAATGGCAGTTTTGGAAGCTCCAAAAAGCGCATTCACTCCCATTATAAAGCTTGGAAGAGCCAGGATTTTTTTTTTATATAACTCTGATTGTGTTTGGCTGAAAGAAGAATGTCATATACACCTAGAATGGCTTGAGGGTGATTCAATTACGGGATAATTTTCATTTTGGGGTGAACTTTCCCTTTAAGGCAAGCCATTTCCCTCAGTGGCCATCTTTGAAACTCCTCTCAGGCCGCTATTTCAGTCATGCAAGTGCAGCTCCTATCTCTTTGAATGGGGAAACATCAAACTCTCCAAAGCTGTTCACAATTCAATTTCATATTTTAAATCACAAATGAAATCTGACAACAACTGTGTCAGAAAATTTAGTTTCAAAACGCTCTAATCATCTGAATCTCAGAACACTGACTGTTTTTATAGCAAACAAAACTTCTAAAGGCAGCTGCAGTGACTTTACCAATTGCCGATTGGCTCTTTTATTACGAAGGCGGGACTTATTCCGCCATATTGTGCTTTGCACTTTCTTCCATTCATAGTAATATGAGTGGACTCTCTTTGCATATCTAAAGTCTTTGTTCTGATTTGTTACTCAAGAAACAGTTCTATCATATCAATGTTGAAAACAGTTGTTGTAAAGAATAGAAAGTTCAAAAGAACAGCATTTATTTGAAATCGAAATCTGTATCATTATAAAAGTCTTTACTGTCACTTCGGATCAATTTAAAGCATCCTTGCTGAATAAAAAAAATCTTACTGAACCCAAGCTTTGAATGGTATGGTGTAAATTTAGCCTATATTAACAATACATCCCAAAAATAGTGCCATAAGTGTCTTTTTGGGGCATTTGAAACACTCGAATATCCGTATACGATATAAATCCAGAACGTTCAATATTCCCCCACTGGAAACCTTTCCCAGCCACTTTTGACAAAGCAACATAAAAGCTAAATAAATTATCCCAGCACATGCACGTTACTCAAAGAAAGCTCGATCTAGCACATTGGCAAACACTTTTGAGCATCCATGGCCGTTTCTTTGGTTTACAGCTTTCAAACAGTGAAAGGGCATTTGGTACCAAGCAATATTAACCGCTTACAAATGTAGTGTACTTAGACACAGAGACCCTATTTCGTTTTAAACGCATTAGACTTAAACATACAACTCTGTGTGATCAATTAAGGCACATACATTTACATTACCCTAGATTAGTTGCATTAACTTGAACATAGATGATGCTTTACAAAAATATTCCCTCTATGACTCAAGTTCCAAATACATTAATCCATCTATGGCTTTATAAGTTACTTTAAATCCTTTTATCAAATACGTATAACTTAAATGCTTAAGTTAAAAAAGCACAAAAAGAGATTTTGATCACAAACTGTCATACAGATGTTGTTCAGTGCTTTAAATGATATATTAAAAACATGCCGAGACAAGTAAATAATAACATGATGCTAATGAAATACTCGATCCATCTCGATTCCTTCAATTCCAATTCCTCCTGCCTATGACAATGATTCCCAGAGGTCAAAGAGTCCAGAACAATGTACAACAACAAAGTTCAATGTAATGTAAAAAATACTTCCCTTTCAACAGGCTCATAAATACTCGTGTCAGCGAGGGAAAGTAGCTCAGCGAGATAGGATGAACATCCTAGTAAGGTTTGTGCTTTAAAACCATGCCGTTCGTTTGGAGGTTCCACGCTCACGTCGTTGTCCGATTAATACGGCCGCCACACGCCTTCGTCCATTCTACCAGCAGGATTAAGCAGGGTGGGGGAGTTGCTATGACTACCGTCTCCCTCCACCCCCCCGCCTCCATCGGCCTGGACCGGGAGGTTCGGATTGACCAGGCTGGTTCCCGTGGATGCGCTAGTACAAGGCGGCATCATCCGGGTGGGCGATCGGTCCCCTCCAGGAACCATGGAGAACTGGTAGGAGCCGGAGGAAGCGCCGTAGTAGAGATAGGGTGTGCTGCTGCTCTGGAAGGGTCCGCTTTGGCTCTGGGTGGAGCCGGGGTACGGCGGCGGTAGGTAGGTGTGGTAATGAGCGCTGCCCAGAGACATTCCCGTGGTGACCGGGGTGGGCGTGTACGTGAAGGTCGCCGGGTAGTGCATTCTGGGGCTGGAAAATCGGCTCTCGGTGAGTGAGGAGAAACCGGGGAACTGACGTTCAAACTGGCCAGGAAAAGGACTCAAATCTGTCGAACCTACGGAAACAAATGTTGAGGTTACTTTCATTGCAGGATGGAAGGATTGAAATACTATCGAGACAGAGCGACACGCGTCAAAATCTGAAAACCACACCCACCGGGGGGGAAAACAATCAAACCTCAAAAAACAGAACAATGTCTAAAAGCTGATATGTGACAAGGTGTACAGCAAACAAGCTAAAAAACCCAGAACCAAAAACACAGACGTTTTTATAAGCTGTCGACCCCAAAAAAGAGTGTTTAAGGAGACAAAAGTGGATACAGGCAATTGAGACCCACTAGAGGGGAACGTAATCAGCAACAGGAAATATAATATATAAAACTGACATTTGGATATTTGACTTAACAGAGACAAAATGTTTACTGCACACGTAGGCATACTGAGTGTCAGGATCCCAAAATGTACCCATTCTACCTATTGATGCTTCCCGTCTTATTGCCTGTATCCACTTTTGTTTCCTCGTTTTTTTGGTGTCGACAGCTTATAAAAACTTAATTCTGTTCTTTTAGATTATTTGCTGTACACCCTGTAACATAGCAGCTTTTAGACATTGTTCTCTTTTTTGTTACAAGTCAGAAATGACAAGGAGACAGCTTCACGCAATGCAAAGTCAATGGAGAGAGCGTTGGATTGTTTCCCCCTGGTGTGAGCGTGGCCTAAATGCACTTGTCTCTGTTGAAGACAGAAGTGACAGCACTGAACAACATGACGACACAATAATTGCGTGATATTACTGTTGCGTGACTATTACTGATATTACATATTACTGTATGTATGTGTGTATATATATATATATATATATATATATATATATATATATATATATATATATATATACACACACACACACAATTATTTATTACAAATGTATTGAAATATAAAAAGTAAAACTAATTTTAAATGACAGAATGTAGCTATTAAAAAACAACCATTAACTTTAAATTGCAGACGCACAGATGAGAACAGTTTATCGATTAGTTGGCTTAACTTCATTGTGGTTTTTTCTTTTTGTCACAGACAAGTTCATGTGTATGTGTATTCATGTGTGCGGTTATATGTCTCAGTTCATTTGTGTCTCCGGGCTATTTATATGCCTCTGTATTCTGTGTGCATTTTTAAATTGTTTCTGTGCATATAAAAGTGTGTGTGTATGTGTATCTGCATCACTTGGCTGCCGCACATAAAACACAACCAGGATGCATAATCGGTCACACATTTGGAAACATTTAGAGGGGCGCGAAGCAGCATCGTAGCGAGAGAGACAGACGTCTGCACAGTTGTGGGCTCCTGGTATCTTCAGCATTATAAACCCAGGCAAAAACTGTCCATCTGCCCTTCTGTCCTTAACATATCCTTTATTTCCCTCCAAAAATCAGAAACCACTAATGGTCTGTAGCTATAGCGCTAGTGCCAAGGGGTAAAGGAACAAAAAGAAACGGCCTCGCCTCCCTGGCGCGGAGCTGTTTTCATAAATCACACGGCGTCTTTCTTGTCACCATGTCTGCGCCTGTGGGCCGACTGGGTGGCATGGTTAAATGTGGGCGATTTGCGGAGGCACGGCTTGTCGCTAATGCTAGCAGTGTCTCCTTTCCCCTCTATACGCCCAACCCCTTTTTCTTTTATATTCAAAATCTTTGGTTTGAGTGGCTGACGATAATGGTTCTCTTACCCCGGGCTATACAGAGAGCCTGTGCTCTGAATAAAAGGCCATATGATAAAAGCAAAAAAGTTATTTACATACATTCTCTGGTGCTAGTCACCAAACATACATAGACGAGAT
Source organism: Gobio gobio (assembly GCF_949357685.1). Taxonomy (NCBI): domain Eukaryota; kingdom Metazoa; phylum Chordata; class Actinopteri; order Cypriniformes; family Gobionidae; genus Gobio; species Gobio gobio. The sequence continues at coordinate 9,412,269 of NC_137105.1, read as the reverse complement.
GGCGCTGGTCTTGAAAACAGATGCTATGTCTGTAAAACTAATGATTTATTTGGCAAGAGTGATTCGTTTCAGGTGAACCAAACAATTATGGGTTATTTACAAGTTTTAGTCACGTCTACATGAGGTAGCCTATTATGTAACCATACAACACAGTACAGTAGTTTTTACCCTTTTATTTGATACAATACAAAATCTAGCAACTAACTGAAATAAGTTGAAGTTGAAGTAGTAAAATTACCAACTGAAATATAAAAAACTAATAAAAATGACAAAAGCATATAATTTTTTTTGATATACAGTGAGGAAAATAAGTATTTGAACACCTTGCTATTTTGCAAGTTCTCCCACTTAGAAATCATGGAGGGGTCTGAAATTGTCATTGTAGGTGCATATCCACTGTGAGAGACATAATCAAAAAAAAAAATCCAGAAATCACAATGTATGATTTTTTAAACTATTTATTTGTATGATACAGCTGCAAATAAGTATTTGAACACCTGAGAAAATCAATGTTAATATTTGGTACAGTAGCCTTTGTTTGCAATTACAGAGGTCAAACGTTTCCTGTAGTTTTTCACCAGGTTTGCACACACTGCAGGAGGGATTTTGGCCCACTCCTCCACACAGATCTTCTCTAGATCAGTCAGGTTTCTGGCCTGTCGCTGAGAAACACAGAGTTTGAGCTCCCTCCAAAGATTCTCTATTGGGTTTAGGTCTGGAGACTGGCTAGGCCACGCTAGAACCTTGATATGCTTCTTACAGAGCCACTCCTTGGTTATCCTGGCTGTGTGCTTCGGGTCATTGTCATGTTGGAAGACCCAGCCTCGACCCATTTTCAATGCTCTAACTGAGGTAAGGAGGTTGTTCCCCAGAATCTCGCATTACATGGCCCCGGTCATCCTTTCCTTAATACAGTGCAGTCGCCCTGTCCCATGTGCAGAAAAACACCCCCAAAGCATGATGCAACCACCCCCATGCTTCACAGTAGGGATGGTGTTCTTGGGATGGTACTCATCATTCTTCTTCCTCCAAACACGTTTAGTGGAATTATGACCAAAAAGTTCTATTTTGGTCTCATCTGACCACATGACTTTCTCCCATGACTCCTCTGGATCATCCAAATGGTCATTGGCAAACTTAAGACGGGCCTGGACATGTGCTGGTTAAAGCAGGGGAACCTTCCGTGCCATGCATGATTTCAAACCATGACATCTTAGTGTATTACCAACAGTAACCTTGGAAACGGTGTAGTTCTGGGCTGATTTCTCACCTTTCTTAGGATCATTGAGACCCCACGAGGTGAGATCTTGCATGGAGCCCCAGTCCGAGGGAGATTGACCATCATGTTTAGCTTCTTCCATTTTCTAATGATTGCTCCAACAGTGGACCTTTTTTCACCAAGCTGCTTGGCAATTTCCCTGTAGCCCATTCCAGCCTTGTGGAGGTGTACAATTTTGTTTCTAGTGTGTTTGGACAGCTCTTTGGTCTTGGCCATGTTAGTAGTTGGATTCTTACTGATTGTATGGGGTGGACAGGTGTCTTTATGCAGCTAACGACCTCAAACAGGTGCATCTAATTTAGGATAATAAATGGAGTGGAGGTGGACATTTTAAAGGCAGACTAACAGGTTTTTGAGGGTCAGAATTCTAGCTGATAGACAGGTGTTCAAATACTTATTTGCAGCTGTATAATACAAATAAATAGTTAAAAAATCATACATTGTGATTTCATTGTGAATCATGTTCATGGATGCGATTATTAACGTAACTGTAGTATGAAGCAGAGCAGGACTGAGTGTTGTGGAGCTGAGCAAGGCCGCTGGAGCGATTGTTAATAAAAAGAGATCTTCAACTCCTACCTCCGGCAGAACTTCGACCGGATCCCGAGGGAGGCTGGAGATATTGAGTCCGAATGGACCATGTTCTCCACCTCCATTGTCGCTGCGGCCGCTCGGAGCTGTGGCCGTAAGGTCTCCGGTGCATGTCGAGGCGGCAATCCCCGAACCCGGTGGTGGACACCGGAAGTAAGGGATGCCGTCAAGCTGAAGAAGGAGTCCTATCGGGCCTGGTTGGCTTGTGGGACTCCTGAGGCAGCTGACATGTACCGGCAGGCTAAGCGGACTGCAGCCCGGGTGGTTGTGGAGGCAAAATCTCGGGCCTGGGAGGAGTTCGGTGAGGCCATGGAAAAGGACTATCGGCTGGCCTCGAAGAGATTCTGGCAAACCGTCCGGCGCCTCAGGAGGGGGAAGCAGTGCCCTACCAACGCTGTTTACAGTGGCGATGGGCGGCTGTTGACCTCAACTGGGGATGTCGTCGGACGGTGGAAGGAATACTTCGAGGATCTCCTCAATCCCGCCATCACGCCTTCCATTGAGGAAGCAGAGGCTGGGGGCTCAGAGGAGGACTCGTCCATCACCCAAGCTGAAGTCACCGAGGTGGTCAAGAAACTCCTCGGTGGCAAGGCACCGGGGGTGGATGAGATCCGCCCTGAGTACCTCAAGTCTCTGGATGTTGTGGGGCTGTCTTGGCTGATACGCCTCTGCAGCATCGCGTGGCGGTCGGGGACAGTGCCTCTGGGATGGCAGACCGGGGTGGTGGTCCCTCTTTTTAAGAAGGGGGACCGGAGGGTGTGTTCCAACTACAGGGGGTTCACACTTCTCAGCCTCCCCGGGAAAGTCTATGCCAGGGTACTGGAGAGGAGAATACGGCCGATAGTAGAACCTCGGATTCAGGAGGAACAGTCTGGTTTTCGTCCCGGTCGTGGAACACTGGACCAGCTCTATACCCTCTACAGGGTGCTGGAGGGTTCATGGGAGTTTGCCCAACCAGTCCACATGTGTTTTGTGGATTTGGAGAAGGCATTCGACTGTGTCCCTCGCGGCATCCTATGGAGGGTGCTTGGGGAGTATGGGGTCCGGGGTCCTTTGCTAAGGGCTGTCCGGTCCCTGTACGACCAAAGCAGGAGTTTGGTCCGCATTGCCGGCAGTAAGTCAGACTTGTTCCCGGTGCATGTTGGACTCCGGCAGGGCTGCCCTTTGTCGCCGGTTCTGTTCATAATTTTTATGGACAGAATTTCTAGGCGCAGCCAGGGGCCGGAGGGTGTCAGGTTTGGGGACCACGCGGTTTCGTCTCTGCTCTTTGCGGATGACGTTGTCGTGTTGGCCCCTTCTAACCAGGACCTTCAGCATGCACTGGGATGGTTTGCAGCCGAGTGTGAAGCGGCTGGGATGAGGATCAGCACCTCCAAATCTGAGGCCATGGTCCTCAGTCGGAAAAGGGTGGTTTGCCCTCTTCAGGTTGGTGGAGAGTTCCTGCCTCAAGTGGAGGAGTTCAAGTATCTAGGGGTCTTGTTCACGAGTGAGGGGAGGATGGAACGGGAGATTGACAGACGGATCGGTGCAGCTTCTGGAGTAATGCGGTCAATGTACCGGTCTGTTGTGGTGAAGAAAGAGCTAAGCCGTAAGGCGAAGCTCTCGATTTACCGGTCAATCTACGTTCCTACTCTCACCTATGGTCATGAGCTTTGGGTCATGACCGAAAGGACAAGATCCCGGATACAGGCGGCCGAAATGAGTTTTCTCCGCAGGGTGGCTGGGCGCTCCCTTAGAGATAGGGTGAGGAGCTCAGTCACTCGGGAGGAACTCGGAGTAGAGCCGCTGCTCCTCCACATCGAGAGGGGTCAGCTGAGGTGGCTCGGGCATCTGTTCCGGATGCCTCCTGAACGCCTTCCCGGGAAGGTGTTTCGGGCATGTCCAACCGGGAGGAGGCCCCGGGGAAGACCTAGGACACACTGGAGGGACTATGTCTTCCGGCTGGCCTGGGAACGCCTCGGCCTACCCCCGGAAGAGCTAGAGGAAGTGTCTAGGGAGAGGGAAGTCTGGGCATCTCTGCTTAGACTGCTGCCCCCGCGACCCGGCCCTGTATAAAGCGGAAGAAGATGGATGGATGGATGGATAGTTAAAAAAATCATACATTGTGATTTCATTGTGAATCATGTTCATGGATGCGATTATTAACGTAACTGTAGTATGAAGCAGAGCAGGACTGAGTGTTGTGGAGCTGAGCAAGGCCGCTGGAGCGATTGTTAATAAGAAGAGCGGAACACAAGCCTCGCGAGCAGCGGGACTTTTATTATGCCACAGTTGCCGGCGCCATTTCCGCTTTTCCGGTCATGAGTATGAGGTAACGCAGCTCTGTTTATTATATTAGATACATCTGAGTGTTGAAAATGATGTTATGACGTTACTCTGTGCGTTCGCTCTGCGGCTGCTATGACACTTGTTCACACTGCAGTGAGAGTAAAGCATTTCTGCAAAATAAAACCGGAAACCGAGGGTAACGCAGATATGACGCAATTGACAGGCGACTCACACATCCCGGTTCCTTGGTTAAAATAGCAATTTCTCACAATTTACAAATAGTTGGAACCATTTGGGGTATTGTAAGTACTCAACTGAACAAAATATATAACACTGGCCTAGTGGTTTTTTGATATTTTACTGCAAAAATGTTACATATTGCAGCTTTACCAATTTATAAATAATACTAAAATAACACTAAATGCAACAAGTTTTTTTTGCATTATGTATTGTATCAAGGGCTGCTACAGCAGAGTCGTAAGCATGTCGTTCCAAACCTGTAAGACCTTTGTTCATCTTCGAAACACAAATTAAGATCTTTTTGATGAAATCTGAGAGCTTTCTGTCCCTCCATAGACAGCTACAAAACTACCACAAATGTGATGCGTAACATGAGAATGAACCTCATTGGTTCTTGCTGTAGCTCAAACATGCTGCGTAACACAAGAATGAACCTCATTGGTTCTTGCAGAAGCTCAAACGTGCTGCGTAACACTAGAATGAACCTCATTGGTTCTTGCTGTAGCTCAAACATGCTGCGTAACACAAGAATGAACCTCATTGGTTCTTGCAGAAGCTCAAACGTGCTGCGTAACACAAGAATTAACCTCATTGGTTCTTGCAGAAGCTAAAACGTGCTGTGCAACACAAGAATGAACGTCATTGGTTCTTGCAGAAGCTCAAACGTGTTGCGTAACACGAGAATTAACCTCATTGGTTCTTGCTGAAGCTCAAACGTGCTGCGTAACACGAAAATGAACCTCATGGGTTCTTGCAGAAGCTCAAACATGCTGCATAACACAAGAATGAACCTCATTGGTTCTTACAGAAGCTCAAACGTGCTGCATAACACGAGAATGAACCTCATTGGTTCCCAAACAAGCGAACATGCTTGAGCTTCTGTTTACCACAACTGAGTGAACCTCATTGGTTCTTGCTGAAGTTGATGAATGTGAGTTGATGAATGTTTATATATGAATAAAGCCTAAATTCAATCTGTTCATCATATAAAGCAAAAATGTTTGACTAAACCGCTCAATTCATATGGATTAGTTTTACGATCTCTTTATGAACTTATGAAGCATCAAAGTGGTAGTTGCGTAGCTGTCAATGGAGAGACATAAAGCTCTCAGATTTCATCAAAAAGATTTTCGAAAGTCTTACGGGTTTGGAACGACATGAGGGTGAGTTATTAATGACAGAATATACATTTTTGGGTGAACTATCCCTTTAAGGGCACATACATGAAGGTAAATCTATCGCCCCCTTGAGTACGGAAGTTAATCACCACCACTGCAACACAAAACACACACTCACAGTGTTAAAAGACTAATACTCCTGAAGTGTTTTATATCTCGCAAAAGACATCAACAACGAATATATTTGCAATGTAACTGTTACAGTTAAGTGGTGGAAAACATAAAAGAGCCGTGTCCTTATCTGACATCAAAGCGATTATTAAGAAAAGCTCACATGCACCAGCGTCACATGAAAGGATGATATACCTGAATTAATTAAACACGACAGGCGTGTGGCAGGCATCCAGAACCTGCCAGCCAGTGCTCAGGTGAGGGAGATTCTTGTTTAATCACTTTAAGCCTATGCAGGTTCTCAGGAATGGGCGAGGGTGTATGGAGGTAAATAACAGAGAATGAAAACACTCACCTGGCACTGACTCAAACAGGTGTTTGGAAATGGAAACTTGTCTGTCTACCTTTATTCTTTAAAGGGTATCTGGGTGTGTTGTAGGGCACACAAGGACAAATTATCTTATGGGGTGCAACTCGGGCACAGAATGGCCTTCCATTCCCCAAAGGTTCTCTGGGAAGCGTAACGCTATAAAGCGGCTTTATTTGCCCGCCACTGGCCTGTTATTATGTCTTGGTCTGTTATTAACGATATACTACGCAGGATCAAAGCCATGGAAAGAGGAGCAAAGGAAACCTTTTTTTCCTTCCCCCGAGTTTTAAAAATACACTCATGGCGCAGTCCAATTTTAAAACCGACTCCGTTTACAAATCTACAGGACCATTACCTAATAAAATCGAGTGAATTTGAGATTGTGTTTCTAACGAATTATGACTCTGAAATTTAAAACTATGATTTGTTTAGTATGATTGACAGACTGTTAAAGAAAAATTATAATTTCAGAAAATAGCCCTCCCAAAAGGGTTCATGTGTTTCTTATTAATCTGATTAAACATCCAGCCAACAAATTTAGGAACAAATTTACAAAATATTTGCAACATTTTTGTGTACATTTCAGTGCAAAAACCAGAATCTTTTTCACTAACCGCCCTTAAAGGGTTAGTTCACCCAAAAATGAAAATTCTGTCATTAATTACTCACCCTTATGTCGTTCGAGACCCGTAAGACCTCCGTTCATATTCGGAACACAAATTAAGATATTTTTGTTGAAAGCTGATGGCTGAGAAAGGCTTCAGATAGGCCTCCATTGGCATTCAGTACACTTATACTCCCAAGACCGATAAAAGGCACTCAAAACATCGTTACAAAGTCCATCTCACCACAGTGACTCTACAATAATCTTACGGTGCGACGACAATAGTTTTTGTGCGCAAAAAAAAATCAAAATAACACCTTTATCCAGCTTGTTATTGCCTTCCGCGTGTGCCTCCACGACGCATGCGCGAGAATATGACGTAGCGCCGGGGTTCGGGAATCCATGAAATGCACACTCTAACCCCATTTTGAGCACTACGCCAAGACCTAAAGCACGATCAATGTAGAATCCAACAGCTGAGATACGCGCGTCTTCCTCTGATTGTAAACAAATCACTTCTGGGTCATGTGTCCGAACGCCGGATCTGCGTCATATTCTCGCGCATGCGTCGTGGAGGCACACACGGAAGGCAGTAACAAGTTGGAAAAAGGTGTTATTTAGATTTTTTTTGCGCACAAAAACTATTGTCGTCGCATCGTAAGATTATTGTAGAGTCACTGTGGTGAGATGGACTTTGTAAAGATGTTTTGAGTGCCTTTTATCCGTCTTGGGAGTATAAGTGTACTGAATGCCAATGGAGGCCTTTCTCAGCCATCAGCTTTCAACAAAAATATCTTCATTTGTGTTCCGAATATGAACGGAGGTCTTACGGGTCTCGAACGACATGAGGGTGAGTAATTAATGACAGAATTTTCATTTTTCGGTGAACTAACCCTTTAATACAGTGCAAAAAATGACAAAAGCACATAGCAAAATTACTTCAAATTGAAAAATAAAAACAAAAGTTAGTTCAAAATACAAACTATAATAGCATATATGAATAATATTAAAATAACACTGAATACTAGTTTTTTTTTTGGCGTCAGGTCTAGGGCTGCTATAGTAGACGTTAGCATAATGTGTTATCATTTACAACCAATTTTCTATTTCAGAGCAGTGGTTTGAAAAAAAGAAACAAGTTAAAATTCATGTTTAGACTGATCTTAGGTACCATAGAATTGATGGCAGTTTTGTGGAAACCTGTTTGACAACAGTTACTATTTTTGCAATTCTGCAATTCATTGAAATAGTGCTGTGCCATGAGTTACTGGAATTCTTTTCAGCACAAACATGCTTATTTTTTATGCAAATGAGGCCAAATTCAGAGCCATTTGTCTGATGACAGGCGGTAAATGCAGTTTTTAAGAGATATATATATATAAAAAAAGTTAAAATTAGGATTTTTAAAGACATCTCTTAAAATATTCAGATTTTTAAGTAAATACACCCTTTAATTTTCAAATATCTTTCAATCAAAAGTTGCTTAATTCACACAAACCCCAAATCTTCTAAATGTGCAAATCACCACAAAACACGTGCCCACCCCCCTGCCCACTGCAGTGTCGGACGCGAGGGGTAGGGGGCGCACCTGCTGTAGGTCTGAGGCTGGAGGTTACCTGGAAGGCGTCTGGGCACATCGCTGATGGAGGGCAGCCCTGTGGCCCGGCTGGACGAGAGCGGAGTGGTGGAGTGCACGGATGGAGAGGCCATGGGACTCAGGTACGACGGGTACGTCTGGTCGTACGACCAAGGTGGGGAAGACTGAGCCTGGCGTGGATCTAAAGGTACAAACAGAGAACAGGTCAAAGACTGGGGGTCAAAGACTTCATCTGGGGGGTTTTCTTCACCAAACACGGATATATGCAATTGACCGTTCGCAAAGACTTTTAGTTACGGTTGCTATGTCCGACAAGCCGTGCTCTCACACCACACTCATCATGTTCTCACGCAGAGCAAAGAGGATACTGACAACACGCCGACAGACAGGACAGAGCAGGTTACTTTTAATATGAAACAGTCTCAACTCTAACATTTTGTCATTTTTTTAAGAAATGTGAACAATAAATAGCGTTTTGTGGCTCTTTAATGTGTAGTGACAGATCGCTGTAGCGCCTCAGTTAAAGCTGCTCGTGAACCGATCATCTCTTCCTTCTAGTTAATTTATAGTATCAAATAAACATGAATGAACTTCAGAAGGAATGTTGGTTCAACCATTTTTCAGGTTCAAGTCCACCGACGTTAATCTACGAACTCTCTTGACTGCTTTGTCGGACAAAAATGGTGGTTTATGTTGGCGGATTATGATTGGTCAGATTGCCTGTCAATCAAACTCCCAGCGAAGGGTGAATTAAAGGGTTAGTTCACACAAAAATGAAAACTCTGTCATCATTTACTCGACCTCATGTTGTTCCAAACCCGTAAGACTTTCGTTCATTTTCAAAAAACAAATGAAGATCTTTTAAATGAAATCTGAGAGATTTCTGTCCCTCCATTGACAGCTACACAACCACCACTTTGATGCTTCATAAGTTCATAAAGAGATCGTAAAACTAATCCATATGGATTGAGCGGTTTAGTCAAGAAACAAGATCGCTTTATATGAGGAACAGATTTTATTCACAAATAACAACATGAGAGTGAGTAAATAATGACATCATTTTCATTTTTGGTGGACTAACCCTTTAATTAATCAGTATATCTTGTCATTAATTTAATTCAACCGAGAATTGCAATTCTTGATCTATTTATATTTGTCTGTCCCATATAGAGGCCCTGTGTGCTTAGCAAATACAATATGATCCCTTGGGTAAATCATTTAAATGCATGCATTCACAAATGTTTGTCAGAGCTGACACATTACACACGCCATAATTCAAGCTCTCTGTCATGCCAAGTATCAGTTTAAAAGCAGGCATATAATTGCTAAAGTCAACAAGGTACAGTGCATTCCTTCTCAGATTCAGTCCCTTGGCTTGCACACACAGAGTTTGGAGCAGTACAGTAACAGGACCCAGAGTACAGGACATGCGCTCTCCGAGCAGTAATTAAGGACAGGTGATATCCTGTTCTCTCACAGTGACACAACGCACTGCCCTAGGCTGTCCGCACTCGGTTTCCACTTGTCCATCATGATGCAGTGTGCGATTTCAGCCTAGACAAACCACTTTGTGCTGAGATGAATAGACACTAACAGTGACACACACACACCATATATGCAGAAATGCTTGGGTGGATGAGTAAATATAATCGCTGCAAGTGATGACTTGGATAAAGTAAACAACAATTGTGACTGACAGGCATGTTAGTAGTGGTTACTCAAGGGATAATTTACTTCATTCATGTGGCTTTGTGTGCAGATCATACCAATAAAACAGGAACATTAGAAATATGTGCGCATCTGTAAATTAACATTACTTGGGTATTTGATGAACAGACAAACATATATGTCCTGTATTCATATAATTGCCGAGCATGCCGCTAGCAACGCATATACTTAGAATGCAATGTAAGTTGATTTGGATAAAATCATCTGCCAAATGCATAAATGTAAATAATTAAATATTATATCCATTCATCCATTCTCCAAACCACTTGTCCTCTGTATGGTTGTGGGGATGATGAAGTCTATCCCAGTGTAATTATATATAATATATATTCAACATATGCACACACACACACACACACACACACACACACACACACACACACACACACACACACACACACACACACACACACACACACACACACACACACACACACACACACACACACACACACACACACACACGTTTTATGGGGACTTTCCATAGACATCATGATTTTTATACTGTACAAACTGCATATTCTATACCCTTACACTAGAGCGGACTAAAGAACTTTACATGGCGCACTTGCGTCCACTCGTCATCATCTATGTGGGCTGCATCTGGACATTGATTGGTTTGTAAACGGACGTGCGTCTGACGTCAGCGTCTTTGAAAAGTTGAATGAACGGACGCATATCGTTGCCACTATTGAACAGTGCGCATTGCTTGACTATTTTTTTATTCGTTACGTTTAAAAAATGACATTTCAAGCTTTATATACACATATTTCTCATTTTTGTGAGGCAAGTAGCCTGCTGAGTTTGGGTTTATTTGAGACGCGCTCCAGTTCATGTGCAAAGCATGTGATCGCTCCCGTGATTATTGCTATAGACTATTTGCTTCTTATTTATTAAATCCAGGCAATTATCTGATTAAACGTTGATTAAAATTAAGATACAATTTATACAGAACGAAATTCCCATTAAAGAAATGCTTTCTAAGCAAAATCATACAAAATTTCGTTCAAAATTATTTCTGACTTTCTGTCTACTGACATATTGCGCATATTTTCACTTTTCATAATCAATGTAGCCTAGATTGAATTTAAAAATAACATATAATAGGTAAACATAAACAGGAACTTCCTGTAAATGGTCTGAAAGTCCGAACCATACAGAAAATGCTTTCACACTAGAAACGAACCGAACCTTTGTTCAGTTTGATCCGGACCGAGACTACCTCTTTTCGTCGGACCAAATTTCGTCTGTTTGGTCCGGACCGTGGTCCGGGGGAGGTTTCACATCTGTAATTTTGATTCGGACCAAACTGAAAAGTCCGAAAATCCGGACCAAACAAGGTAGGTGTGAAAACGCCCATAATTGCAATGTGAAACCAAACCAAAACTAACCGAATATATAAAAAGTATCAAAACATGAACTTCGGTTCGGACCTTGGTGCGGACTTTCAGGTGTGAAAACGCCCTAACTCTACCCCTAAACCTACCCATCACAGTAAACTTTCTGCATTTTTCCATTTTCAAAAAACATAATTTGGTCTGATTTATAAGCTGTTTTCCTCATGGGGACCAGAAAATGTCCCCACACAGACAAGGATTTTGGATATTGCCATCTTTATGGGGACATTTCTAGGTTTACCTGGACCACACACATATATACACTGATCAGGCATAACATTATGACCAGGTGAAGTGAATGCCACCTGTTAGTGGGTGGGATATATTAGGCAGCAAGTGAACATTTTGTCCTCAAAGTTGATGCGTTAGAAGCAGGAAAAATGTGCAAGTGTAAGGATTTGAGCAAGGGCCAAATTGTGATTGCTATCCGACTGGGTCAGAGCATCTCCAAAACTGCAGCTCTCGCGGGGTGTTCCTGGTCTGCAGTGGTCAGTATCTATCAAAAGTGGTCCAAGGAAGGAACAGTGGTGAACCGGCGACAGGGTTATGGGGGGCCAAGGCTCATTGATGCACGTGGCGAGCGAAGGCTGGCCCGTGTGGTGCGGTCAAACAGGCGAGCTACTGTAGCTCAAATTGCTCAAGAAGTTAATGCTGATTCTGATAGAAAGGTGTCAGAATACACAGTGCATCGCGGTTTGTTGCGTATGGGGCTGCATAGCCGCAGACCAGTCAGGGTGCCCATGCAGGATAATGCGCCCTGCCACAAAGAAAAAATGGTTCAGGAATGGTTTGGGGAGCACAACGACTAGTTTGAGGTGTTGACTTGGCCTCCAAATTTCCCAGATCTCAATCCAATCGAGCATCTGTGGGATGTGCTGAACAAACAAGTCTGATCCATGGAGGCCCCACCTCACAACTTACAGGACTTATAGGGCCTGCTGCTAACATCTTGCCAGATACCACAGCACACCTTCAGGGGTCTAGTGGAGTCCATGCCTCGACAGGTCAGGGCTGTTTTGGCAGCAAAAGGGCGACCAACACAATATTAGAACCTGATCGGTGTATATATATATAAATATATATATATATAAAATTGATATAGTGTCATTTTCTTTGCTGTCACTTCTTTAATACCTGTTATCTGCGTCTGCCCCTGAGGTGTGAAGGAGTTGGGGCTGCTCAGCGAGGGCCGTGGTGTTTGTGTTGGTACAGTAACCCGCATGGTGGTCTGCCGGATACGCTCCAGTTCACTGAGGCGATCGGAGAACAGTCCGGCCTTCGGCGAGTCATCCAACTTCGGCCTGTGCCCTGCAATCAACATACTGCCATCAATAAAACTGACGACCACATCACAACTTGTATTTACATATTTCTGACAAGATACACCATGAGTGTTTTGCATATTACAGCACTGTTAGATCGCACTTCTGCTCCTCACGGGCTGCATGAAAAATCATGTAGTCCGATTCTTATGAACTGGTACTGCTAATAGATACACAGACATGCTGCCTGTGAGCATGTAAGAGATGCTGCTAGTGCATAAATAGACATACTGTTCATAAATCCATAGCAGATCTAGGCAGGTGGAGCTGGGGGAGGTGGAGGGGTTTTAGAGGAACTCTGAGAGGAACTTTGCTTACAGCAAACAATGAACCAGACTATTTAAATCTGGAGTAAGCAATCTCACTGGCTACAGGACCAGCAGAGGCCAATCAGCTTGTGCCTTGCGGTAATGATGTGAGTGCCTGCACTCAAAAACGTTTTTGGTGGGTCTTGATTATATCTCCCAGCATTAAAAAGTTAATCTATGATGTATATCTATGATGTATATGTATGGCATAGGTTTGACTATGAGACAGGTGTTCCATTTCCCCTCTATATAAGAGCTTTCATTATGCCCCATGGCATTTCAGTCTTTCAAGCCACAATCTGCCGTGACTCTGCCATATGGAATCAAACCGAATCTAATTTCATTTCCATAAAAAAATCAAATATTACATATTCCATGTTCTTAAAATATCTATTAATCTGTCCCATCAGGGCGGGGATTTGGCTTTGACAATGAAGTGCTATGCTTGGCATACAATAACATTCTGTTGGCACACATTAAACACTCAACCTCCCCAGACAAGACGAAACCCTTATAATACAAGACCGCATGTGCTTCCTCTGTGTAGCATGCATGATGACACAGGCCAGCACCTTTCTGGAAAGCTATAACAGGAGCATTTAAGAGTCCATAGCCTCAAGTCTATTCTCGGCAAATTAGAGGAGGGATAAGACAGCAGTGCGGCCCAATACACAACTAGCCCCTTTTTCCACATTAAAATGGCCCAGTGTCTCCCTCAGACTGCAGACGTTTTTTTCTGAGGAGGCCGTAAAGTAAATATCAAACAGGAGAAAGAGAAAAACTCCTGCTGGAGTTGGCAGCACTCCAGTTGGCACAGAAAGAACGAGCTACCTCTATATCTCGACTAACCGACCTATGCCAGCAGAACAAAGAGAAGCAGCAAACACGCTAAGAAAAGTTTCATAATCAAATCATTATAGCGCTTTAGTATGTCTAGAATGTTAACTATGGACTATGAAGTGTGTTCAGTTGAAATCTTAAAATACGTCCTTCTATCTTAATATGCAAAGACAACTGGAAGTAAGTCATACGTGCAGCTAGACTCTATTTAGAGGGGCAATCTTTCATCTCAGCTCACCTAAAAATCGGCGCTTGACTGTCAGCACCTTTAAAAGTCTGTGATTATGTGACTTCTCTACACATTCACTGTCTGCAGGGAGTTATCTGAAGATATTTCACTCTGACTTCTCAACTTACAATGTCATTTTTGGGGGTGCACGGCAAAAATATGATTTTTCTTACTTAGTATTTGTGTAGTGTTTTCTATTACAAATATCTAAACAATCTTAAATCAAGATACATCACCTGAGAAAGATGAATTACTTCGTTTCCTGAAAGAAACAAAATTAGGTGTGTTTTAAGCAAAAATGCACTTAATTTTTTTATAATTTTTTCAAGAAACTAAGTGGAAAAAAACTGTAAATAGGGTAAGAAAAATAATCTTGTTTCCCCTTTGAATTAAATGTCTTTTTTCCTACCCCAATGACAGAGGTTTTTACTTGTTTTAATGCAAAAATTCGCCAAATTCTGATACTTTTGTCAAAAAACTCTTCAATATCGTAAGTAATTTTGCTTCTCAAGCAAATGTATCTTGTTTTAAAAAATGTGTGGATATTTGTACAAGAAAACAACACGAAAATAGAGTAAGAAAATACTTTTTTGCAGTGTGTTTCACTAACCAAAGGCGCAAAAAACTGTTTGAAAACATTCGTTTGGTTCCCCAAACGCTGCAGAAATTACACACTTCATCTTTAATTCCACGCACATCTTCTGTAGAAGCATGCAAAACTATAGAGACACAGTAATAAAGTATTTCACCACAGTGAAAACATTACAGCTAATGGAAAAATCATTAGCTTGACTCTGAGTGTAACTTCAGGACATTGTTGCATTGCACTCCGCCTTTGAACTGGCGAGCAATGTGACATATGTAAAAGCTAAAAGCTAGCATAACTCAACCTCCCAGGAAGTGCAGCATTTGAGCAAATCGTACCTTTTCACACAAAGCCAATTTGTCTGCTATAATTTTTTTTTTTTCTGACAAGCTGAATCCAGACAGTGGAACTGACATAAATCCTGCCGGGGAAATAAAACGGACAAAGATGTGCTTTGTGCGGCTTTATTTCACAGAGGTTCATATAAAACACACTGTTCTGCGCTCGGAGAGAGAGCGGACTCTGATCACCAGTAAATTTAGAGTGTTCAATGTGCATCCGTACTGCTAAAGCCTCCCTGCAGACAGATTTCTGAAGGGTGATATTTAGAGAACAACCAGAGCAGAAATTACAAGAAGACCACATACAGGTAATGGGTACACCAGAGATGAATTTGCAAACAATGGGAATTTTCAGCAAGAGTTCTGGAATGTTAAGTAGCTTGTTTTTGATTCAGTCCGTGGAGAATATGTAGCCACCTCAGTTTGGATAATGTATCTGGTTACATTTGCTCGCCCAAGAAGTATCTCTTGGGGGTGGGGGCAGCCAAGTGGTTAACGATCTGGGCTGCTAACACAAAGGTTTTAGGTTCAATCCCAATGGTGTGGATAAACTACAAAACCAGGAACGAGTGTTCAAGAGATCACAAGCACCTCTGTACTGTTGAGCTCAACAGGCTTCCGCCTCAGGGTAGCTGACACTGGAAGTCTGCTTTGAATGAAGATCTGATAAAATACGCTCTTTCCCACATAAATATGTGAAAAGCTATGACAATATATCATTTATGTTTTTTTTTTTTTTTAGAAAAATTGTTGGCTGGAGCTTTGGCCTATTGGTTATTGCATGTTGTGTCTGGTTTGCAACATTTCCTGCTTTTGCCCTGTTTACACCTGTTTTTAAGATGCGCTTTGATCGATTGGATTACAATTGGACGATGAAGACACATTCCCGTTTACACCTGGTGTTTTAAATGGTCTTTTGTCCACTTCTGTCCTGATTTCTTCGAGGGGATGGTCTATGGGCAGGTAAATCTATGGGTTTTTTCAGATCTTTCGAGCTAATGGACGAAATAAGCTCGCACAATTTACAATAGAAAACGATCGGAGATGATGGCTGTTCAAATGCATTTTCAACTACCTCTGAAAGTGATCGAAAGAGGACAAGCTCAAAACTTTTTAGACCCTGTTAAGACCTGTATTTAGCGTTGTCCACTCGTGATCTGACCGACCTTAAAGCTACACTGTGTGATATTTTCCCCCATCTAGTGGTGAAAAGGTATATGACCATCCAGTGACTTTTAGTTTCTGTTCCTCTCAATTCCGATTTCGTTTCAACTCCTACGGTGGCCGATTTAGTCCAAGATTAACATGGCTTCCAGTTCGACCTCGTCCACATTCGAAACGGTGCCTGTGGGATATTCTGTGAGCAGTGGGATGGTTGGAACTCAACTGGCCTAATTATTCGGCTAGAAAGAACTGCAGCTAATCCAGAGTGAACTTTGATGATAGTAATGTTTATTCAGGCATAAACAGGTTTGTGTGGATATGTACATAAATGTGGTTTCTGTGAGATAACAAATAAGGATGGTAAATATACATGATAATGACATGACAGAAGATACACAGTTAAGAACTGTATAATTATACTTATAAGTTACATTTGTATAATGTAACCGTAAACCAGAGCTTATTGTACCATATATAGGCGCTAAATGCAGCTGCATTAAAAGGAGCGGAGCTGCCGCTGCTGCTAACAAGCGGTGTCAGGTTATCAAAGTGTGCGCAGCTTTAGCACTGCAGTGCGCTCTGTATAACAATTGTTAATATGCCGATCAGACCTGATAAATATTTCCATCAACATACATTACAAGCAAATATTTTCTATAAACGAATAAACATTGTTGATAACAAAATAACTGAATGATTATTCAAATAGGTGAGCATTACGCTATTGTATGTTGACACAAAAATACTTCTGAGGTGACATCAACTGAATTACGCGATGACACACTCTGAAACACATCTACAATGACAATAACTATTATTACTTACGGAGTTATTAACGCACAGAAATACCACACAAGGAAAAACAGACTTTTGAGGAATAAACAAGCCAGGAAAACTCCATATAACTCTGTTACTGGACGCTGCTGAGATGAAAACTCTCTGCACATGCACCAGACAAGTCTGAACAAGTTGACGCGCACATGCGCGAGGGAGGGAATTTTGAACGCGAAAGGCGAAGCTTGAATTTACGGGTATGTCCCTCTTTGGCTAATGTACTTTCAAGATGGAGGGGCAACATGGCGACCACCGTTAGATCCCATTACCTTATGTATTTTCAATGGCATATTATAAACTTACGAGAATACTTTATTACTTGAAAGAAGTAAATATACATTAATGAGCACATATATTTTTGAAAGAACTAAGTGTTTTTAGCCAAGAATAGACAAAAAAAAGTTACACAGTGTAGCTTTAAAGGGTTAGTTCACCCAAAAATGAAAATTCTGTCATTAATTACTCACCCTCATGTCGTTCGACACCCGTAAGACCAAATGAAGATATTGTTGAAAGCTGATGGCTGAGAAAGGCTTCAGACAGGCCTCCATTGGCATTCAGTACATTTACACTCCTAAGACGCATAAAAGGCACTTAAAACGTTGTTACAAAGTCCATCTCACCACAGTGACTCTACAATAATTTTACGATGAATTGTAATTTACGACGAAAAATCAAAATAAGACCTTTATCCAGCTTGTTATTGTCTTCCGTGTGTGCCTCCACGACGCATGCGCGAGAATATGACGCAGATCCGGCGTTCGGACACATGACCCAGAAGCGATTTGTTTACAAGCAGAGGAAGACGCGCGTGTCTAAGCTGTTGGATTCTACATTGATCGTGCTTTAGGTCTCGGCGTAGTTCTCAAAATGGGGCTTAAGTGTGCATTTCATGGATTCCCGAACGCTGGCGCTACGTCATATTCTCGCGCATGCGTCATGGAGGCACACATGGAAGACAAGAACAAGTTGGATAAAGGTGTTATTTTGATTTTTTTTTTTTTTTTTCTTGAAGCCTTTCTCAGCCATCAGCTTTCAACTAAAATATCTTCATTTGTGTTCCGAAAATGAACGGAGGTCTTACGGGTGTCGAACGACATGAGGGTGAGTAATTAATGACAGAATTTTCATTTTTGGGTGAACTAACCCTTTAAATCGCATCTTAAAGGAACTCGCTGACTTTTTTGGAACTTAAGCTTATTCACCGTATCCCCCAGAGTTGGATAAGTCCATACATACCATTCTCATCTCCGTGCGTGCCATAACTCTGTCTGACGCACACCCACCACTAGCCTAGCTTAGCACAAAGACTGGAGGTAAACGGCTCCAGCTAGCCTACTGCTCAATAAGTGACAAAATAACGCCAACATTTAATTTTCCATCTGTCTTAGTACACGACGTAACTATACACATCACAACATGTATATAAGAATTCACTGCAAAAATGCTTTTCTTATTTAGTATTTTTGTCTCGTTTCTAGTCTAAATATCTAAAAATTCTTAAGATGCATTTACTAGATAAGTAAAATTATTTTTCTTGTTTTCTGTGAAAAAACCCCCAAATGAAGCGAGTTCTCTTACGAGAGGTTCTCTCGTATTGCGTAAGTTCCTTACGCTACGGGAAAGTATTCTTTCTTCGAGATTTCTGAAAAACCCAAAATTATCCTTAATTTTGTAACATTGTCAACGCAGTGCGGCAGCCTGGCAGACCATAGCAGGCTATTCCAGCGTGCTATTGGCTGCTCTGCTGGCAACTGCAGCAGCCTATCGGTGAGCCCGCGTGACGTGGCGACCAATCAGGGCGCTTCGCGCCCACCTGGCTTCATTTGCCTACAGGTGGGGCGTGGCCACGTGTATATAAGCAGGGCTCACGGGCTGCATATTCGATTTTCTTTTCTTCAGCGAAGCCCTTCGCATCGCTGGATCTGGAACCCGCCGCCGTGACCGCGCAGACAAGCAAGCAGAGGACAGCGCCTGAGGAAGCCGGCAGCATCGCGCCACCTTCAGCCTTCCGTGCCTGCTCTGCTATCCGGCAGCCCCATATCCTTTTACGCTCAAAGTGTTGTCGCCGCTGCGTCACACTTTTCACAAAAAGAGCCGAGCGTTGATACAAATGTCTCGTTCCACCTGCGGCTCGTGTCACGCGCAGCTCAGCTCCGGGGACCGCCATGTGATCTGCGCTCTCTGCCTGGGCCGTGATCACGCCGCCGCCGCACTCCACGCTGGCGGATGCCAAGAGTGCGAAGAACTGACGATGTCGACCCTGCGGGCTCGACTCGTCCTGTTCGAAGATGATATCCCTCCAGTCCCTGCCACGCCGCGCAAGAAGAAGCGCCGCTCGCAGCGGACTCCGGAGCTCGCAGAGAGAAGCTCGCCGGAACCTTTCCCGCCCGCTTCACTCTCGCCTTCCCCGCCCCCACCCCAGGCCGCCATTTCTGTTGCCGCCTCCGGGGATGAGGCGGATGCGGCCGCAGAACGCGCCGACAGCTGCTCCATCATGGCTTCCGACAGCGAGGACTGGTCTTCCGCATCCTCTTCAGTCCGGGGCTCCGGACGCTCTCGAGCGGGTGAGGACGCCGAACTCTTGCGCCTTCTCACCCGGGCTGTCGAGCAGCTAGGCCTCGAATGGGCCCCGCCCAAGGTGGCAGCGCCGAACCGACTTGACGGATGCTTCCTAAACAGTCGCCGCCGTGCGCCCACCTCCAGGACTGCACCCTTTTTGCCGGAGCTTCACGAGGAGCTCGCAAAGTCCTGGAATGCGCCATTCTCCGCGAGGGTCTCGTCTCAGGCTTCTTCGACGCTCTCACAAGTTGACGGCGCGGCCGAGAAAGGCTACAACGCTATCCCTCCGGTGGAAGAGGCGGTCGCAGCGCACCTTTGCCCGCCTTCTGGTTGGCGCTCAAAGGCTGCCCTCCCGTCTAAGGCCTGCAGAGTGACGTCATCGCTGATCGGCCGCGCTTTCGCTGCCTCCGGTCAAGCTGCGTCCGCTCTGCACTCTATGGCCGTGCTGCAAATCCTCCAAGCTAATCTCCTCCGCGACATGGACGAGAAATGCTGTGACGCTGAGTTAATCACGGATTTGCGAAGCGCGACGGATCTCTCCCTTCGCGCCACCAAGACCGCAGCACAGGCCCTCGGACGCTCTATGGCCTCCCTCACGGTAGCTGAGCGCCACCTCTGGCTCACGCTCGCGGACATGCGAGAAACAGAGCGCGCGGCCTTCCTAAACGCCCCGCTCTCTCCGTCTGGGCTTTTCGGACCAGCGGTCAAGGGGATCGTCGACCGTTTCTCCGAAGTGCAGAAAACGACGCAGGCCATGAACCTTTTCCTGCCTCGACGCCCCGGCGCTAGCAATAGCTCCGCTGCTCGCCGTCCTCGTGACCAGCCAGCAACGAGCTCCGCGCAGCGCCCAGCGCGGCCCCCTTCGTCTCAGAGAAGACCGAGCGGCCGCCCCAGATCGCGCTCTTCCAGCCGTGGTAAGCCGCCTCCACCTCGGGGCCCCCGGCCTAGGATCACGCTGAAGCCCGAGCCTCCAAAGTCCTCCTAGCAAGAGGCGAGAAACGACGGTTAAGTCCCGCCGCGGCCGGACCACCGTCAAAACTCTTTTTCCTGTCAGCCCCCACCACTGTGGCTGCTGCAGATGGATTTCACGCAGCCAACGAGCCGGCAAAAATGCCTTCTCGCCTGTCAACAACTGCCGTTTTTACGGCGAACCAGAGAAATCACAAAAGTTGCATTATTTCTGGTCGCACGGCTCGCGCCGTATGTGTTTCAAATGCAGTAAATGTGCCCACTTTTCTGTGTTCACCCCTGCACACAAGCACTATAAACCCTGTGTCCCCCACTCACATAAAGCGGCCACCGGCCGCTCGAGTGCTAGAGTTAGGTCACGTGTCCGCTTGTTTGCGTCCACGACTAACCACCACACGCGCTGTCACACAGCCACTCTTAACCGGTCATGTTCCACGCGTAAGAGTTGTGCCCGCTCAAACGCGCTCACACATTTTCGCGAACATTATGCCTCAGGCGCCACGCGCCACGCCACACATCATTTATTTTCCGCCCAGGGTGGCCGGAGCGATGAGTGTAGGGCCGCACACAAGCCACTCCCCGCTCGAAGCGGCAGAGATGCAGTGTGTAGGGCGGCCAGCCATCGCGAGCGATCGGCTGGCCCACAGCACAGAGAGCGCGCGCACTGCGCCCGCCCCTCCTATACGGGCCGTCAAACCCGCGAAGCGCGGCGTTTCGAGCCCGGAGGCCGTTCTATCCCGTGTGGCGCACGCGAGAGCGTGGGAAGCCATTCCAGGTGTATCAGAATGGGTGCTGAAAACAGTGAAGCACGGCTACACTCTGCAGTTCGCTCGCCGCCCTCCGCGCTTCTGTGCGCGTACAGAGACGAGAGTGAGCGAGGAAGTAGCACATCTACTTCGAGCAGAAATAGCCACGCTGCTGTGCAAAGGGGCTATAGAACCGGTTCCCCACTCTATGAGCGAGTCAGGCTTTTACAGCCGGTATTTTCTCGTGCCAAAAAGGGATGGGTCGCTCAGACCGATTCTGGATCTGAGGCGTCTGAACAAAGCTCTTATGAAAAGATCGTTCAAGATGCTCACGACCAAGCAGATCCTCGCGCATATTCGCCCGAGAGACTGGCTAATCTCCCTAGATTTGAAAGATGCATATTTTCAAATCAAGATAACGCCGCGTCACAGGCCATTCTTACGATTCGCCTTCGACGGCCAGGCTTATCAATACACCGTCCTTCCGTTCGGCCTGTCACTAGCACCCCGTACATTTACGAAGTGCATGGACGCGGCCCTCGCTCCTCTGAGAAATCGAGGGATGCGAGTATTGAACTATCTGGACGATTGGCTCATCCTGGCGCAGTCGGAGGCCGAGCTCCTCGCCCACAGGGCAATGCTGCTCAGCCATCTGGACAGCCTAGGGCTCACGGTCAATTGGACCAAGAGCTCATTAGTGCCCACGCAATCAACCTCATTTCTGGGTTTGAATCTGGACACTGTGGCAATGTCAGCCCGCCTGTCACCCCATCGCGCGCGCCAAGTTCGGCGCATGGCTGCGTATTTTCGGCCAGGCAAAATCGCACCTCTCAAGCTGTTTCAGAGGATGCTGGGACGTATGGCCTCAGCTGCAGCTGTGCTCCAGCTGGGCTTAATGCGCATGCGCCCGCTGCAATGCTGGTTAAACGCCCGAGTGCCTCACAGGGCCTGGGCGTCCGGTGGCTTCAGGATCAGAGTGACTCAGGGCTGCGTGTCAGCCCTAGAGCCCTGGTTAGTAGCCGACTGGTACCAGAGGGGAGTGACGATGGGAGCCATCTCACACCGCAAGGTCATCTCGACGGACGCCTCCACCACGGGTTGGGGCGCCGTTTTCGAGGGCAGATCAGCCTCGGGCCTTTGGTCGAGCGAGGAAAAACTCCTACACATAAACTGTTTGGAGATGATAGCGGTAGAGAACGCGCTCAAGCAGTTTCTCCCGCTTATACGAGGACACCATGTGTTAGTCCGGTCGGACAACACCACAGTGGTGTCCTACGTGAACCGGCAGGGCGGTGTCAGGTCCAGAGGTCTGGGCAATCTGACAGAACGCCTGCTCGTGTGGGCACACAGCTCGCTGCGCTCGTTGAGAGCTGCGCACGTGCCGGGCCACCTCAATGTGGGCCCGGACAAGCTGTCCAGGGGCCTCATTCTCCCAGGAGAATGGTCCCTGCACCCCCAGACAGTCCAGCTGGTATGGCGCCTGTTCGGCAGAGCGGAGCTCGACCTCTTTGCAACAAAAGAGAACGCCCGCTGCCCGACGTTTCTGTCCAAAAGCGAGGATGCGCTGTCCCAAACTTGGCCCAGCCTCCCGCTGTATGCTTTCCCGCCGATCTCCCTATTGCCCCAGGTCATAGCGAAAATCAGGGAAACGCGCCGTCCGGTGCTCCTTATAGCACCGCGCTGGGAGAACCAGATTTGGTACCCAGAGCTGGTGAAGCTGTCGCACTCACCCCCCTGGCCAGTTCCGCTGAGAGCAGACCTTCTCTCTCAAGCAGGAGGCTCAGTTTGGCATCCCCATCCAGAGCGATGGTCTCTGCATGTATGGGTGATCAACGGATACCCGTTGACCTGCCCGAAGGGGTTATGAACACGATTTCACACTCTAGAGCCCCCTCGACGAGGCGGTTATATAGTTCTAAGTGGTCGGTGTTCACTGAGTGGTGTGTTTCCAAGGGATTGGACCCACAGCAATGTGGGGTCCAGCGGGTGCTCTCCTTCCTCCAAGAGCTTTTGGAATTGGGCAGGTCCCCTTCCACGCTCAAAGTGTATGTGGCGGCTATAGCAGCGTTCGCTCAGACGACGCTAGGTAGCACGCTAGGAAGGAACGAGCTCATCGTCCGTTTCCTCAGAGGAGCCAGACGGATGAATCCCCCGCGGCCCCCGTCGGTTCCTATATGGGATCTGGCCTTGGTCCTAGAGGCCCTGAAGGCTCATCCCTTTGAACCGCTCGAGACGGTGGAACCAAGGTTCCTTTCGCTGAAAACCACGTTTCTGATAGCTCTGGCTTCAGTGAAACGCGTGGGGGATCTACACGCGCTCTCAGTGAGCCCGACGTGTATGGAGTTCGGTCCTAATGACTCTAAGGTCATTCTCAGACCGAGGCATGGTTATGTCCCCAAAGCGATCGGCACTCCCTTCAGGGCGCAGATTATCTCCCTCTCGGCTCTGCCAGCATCCGATGAGGGGGACGGTGGCAATTTCCTCTGCCCTGTCAGGGCATTGAGGGTTTATGTCACACGCTCCGCCGCCTTCAGGCGTTCTGAGCAGCTATTTGTTTCGTTTGGTGGGCGCACTAAAGGTCTCGCCTCCTCGAAACAGACCCTGTCCAGGTGGATAGTGGACGCGATTGCAACTGCATACGCTTCCAAACACCTGCAGTGCCCGCTAGGTGTCAGAGCACACTCCACCAGAGGCATGGCCTCTTCGTGGGCTTGGGCCAGAGGGATTTCCATCCACGATATCTGTATGGCGGCAGGCTGGGCCTCCCCGTCTACGTTCGTGAGATTTTACAATCTGGAAGTTCCTGCCTTACAGGCGAAAGTGTTATCAGTTCAATAGGGCCGTTGGTTCTGCCCAGTGATTCTGCGCAGACATAGCTCACATACTGGTAGTAAGTTCGGTACTAGGCTCATGTGAATTTGAGGGAGACCGGCGGTGCCGTTCCCTCATTTACGAGACGAGCTGTTGTGAGTTTGAAGGTGACCGGCGGTGCCGTTACCTCACTCATATAACAAGATATTGTGAATTTGAAGGCGACCGGCGTTGCCGCTCCCTCATTCATGAGACAAGGTGTGGTGAATTTGAAGGAGACCGGCAGGTGCCGTTCCCTCATTCATGGGACAGGGTGTTGTAACCACCCGTCGTAAACCACCCGTCAGTTCGAATGAAGTGTCTGTATATGTGGTGGCCCGTTTTTTCTTTACCGGCCACCCTGCCCGAGCAGTGTTATGGTCCCCGGTTCCCTGGGATACATATGCTGTATGCGAGGCGCGCACGGCGTTGACAATATGTTCCCGTAGCGTAAGGAACTTACGCAATACGAGAGAACCTCTCGTAAGAGAACGATACTCGGTTACTTAACGTAACCTCGGTTCTCTCTAGAAGAGGGAACGAGTATTGCGTTCCTTGCCGTGCGCCCCGCTGGCTTTTACGCTTCAGAACTAAGAAAACCGAATATGCAGCCCGTGAGCCCTGCTTATATACACGTGGCCACGCCCCACCTGTAGGCAAATGAAGCCAGGTGGGCGCGAAGCGCCCTGATTGGTCGCCACGTCACGCGGGCTCACCGATAGGCTGCTGCAGTTGCCAGCAGAGCAGCCAATAGCACGCTGGAATAGCCTGCTATGGTCTGCCAGGCTGCCGCACTGCGTTGACAATGTTACAAAATTAAGGATAATTTTGGGTTTTTCAGAAATCTCGAAGAAAGAATACTTTCCCGTAGCGTAAGGAACTTACGCAATACTCGTTCCCTCTTCTAGAGAGAACCGAGGTTACGTTAAGTAACCGAGTATCGTTTTTGCTTGAAACAAGTACAATTATCTGTCCATGGGGTAAGAACAATTTGCTTGTTTCTGTTTGAAATCTTGTCTTTTTAATCTTGAAACAAGCTTATTTTTCTTACCCCAGGGACAGAAAATTGTGCTTGTTTCAAGCAAAAACTCACTTCATTTGGCGTTTTTTTCTCAGAAAACAAGAAAAAATATATTTTGTCATTTTACTTATATAGTAAATGCAACTTGATTTAAGAATTTTTAGATATTTAGACTAGAAACGAGACAAAAATACTAAATAAGAAAAGCATTTTTTGCAGTGAAAATGTTGGTGTTATTTTGTCACTTATTGAGCAGTAGGCTAGCTGGAGCCATTTACCTCCAGTCTTTGTGCTAAGCTAGGCTAGCAGTGGGAGTGTCAGACAGAGTTATGGCACGCACGGAGATGAGAATGGTATGTATGGACTTATCCAACTCTGGGGGATACGGTGAATAAGCTAAAGTCCCAAAAAGTCGGCGTGTTCCTTTAATACCAGGTGTATACAGGGCCATAGATCTTTCTCTTCTATTCCCCATCAATTCCTGTTCTCTCTTTATTTTTCAATCAATAAAAATGTGAATGCTAAAAGATAATGGCTAGGCTTAAAAATGACAAAACTTAATCACTGAGGGCCAGATTTACTAAAGACACGCAGGGAAAAATTAGCGCTAAAAAGGCGTGGACGAAGTTATTTTTGCAGCTGACATTATTGCATATGTATTTATATGAGTTTTCCTTTCAGATGCAAAATTTATGGGAGAAGAGTATGCAAAATCTGATTTACTAAGGTTTAAGCTAGTCAATTTACTGATATTTGCGCCATTATTTACCGCCCCCCCCAAAAAGCATGCCTTAAACCAGATTCTGATTTGCGCTGTTCTTGGTAGATTGTGTTGGTCATTAAGGAAATGACCTGGCTGCGTCAGTAGATCACACGCAGTACTTTCCACTCCAGCTATTTTTTTTGGAATTGCACTCTCATGCTAATTTGCCCTGTTTAGTAAATCTGGCTCTATAACATGATTTTGAGACATTAATAGTTTTGCATGATGGAAAACAATTTGTTTATTTCTGGGTCTGGGTTTTTCTTGTTCAGTAATCTCGACATTACAAATTACTTGTGAGTAGGTTTGTTAAACATACCGGTACTAAAACAAAAGTTGATGGTACCATCATTTCTGTAGTACCGGGTATATTCGGTACCTGCTGATAGATGCTGTTTGTAAAAGCTCTCGTTTTTCTTTGTTTAATTGCTTCCTGAGAATCAAAGGTTTCTATTTACAGCGTGTTTACACAAGTGTTGAGCATTGTAGCCAATCACATATCACATCTGTTGAGCATGTGAACACAATAGCCAATCAGAGGTGGCAGTCACTAAGTTAGTCAGAATCTGCTCAACACTGCTGAAGGACAAGTTTTTCTTTGCGAGCTGAAAATCCAATCATTATAACCTACAAAGTATAAACATAATGTAAATAAGAGATGTACAATTAAGACAGTTTTTTTAATCTAATGGGAGGATTCGCAAGACTGCAGAATTCAGTGAGCTTGTGCTTTAGAGATTGACAGCTTTAGTGATTATAAGGGAAGGCCCTTCTCTGGCTTTCTGTTTATTACCCCATTCACAATCTGAATACAAGTTTAGTTTTTCATGCTGCTAAGACAGTACTGACATCCGTATTTAAATGAACCGAAATTGGTACAGAGAACCGCAATTTTTTCTGGTATTGGTACAGACTACTGAAATGTTGGCACCGTGACAGCCCTTTACTAGTGAGAGTAAATTAAATATATGTTATAATAATGTCAAAATGATCCAGAAATGCAAAGCAGAATACAAATGCAAATTACAAATGTACAGATGCTAATTGATATGTGTCTATTATTGTGGTTTTGTAGCTGTTGGTAACTTGATAATTAGTGGCTGGGCGACAGATTCTCATGCCTATTTTTTTTGGTGCTTTTTCAAAATCGGTGCTTCATGACACTTTCAGGATCCCGAAATATCTTAGTGACATACAATAAAGGAATGAGCCCAAGGACATCATCTGTATGAGGAGATGTATTTAAGAGAGCCAGGAAACCAGATGAAATCACTGCTGGAGGGAAAGTCCCAAAAATTCCTGTCATCCCCCAGCCAGAGGAGTGAGATTTTCGATAGCTAGCACTTCCCTGTCCAATCACAGAGCGGAAGCGCTAACACATTCATTCCAGATGTTTAAATGGCCCTGTGGGATGTGGCCCAGTCTCCAGCTGACACAGATCTTATCTCAGGTTGAGAATCACAGAGCAAAGAGAATTATAATGGAGTGATTTTCAGGCTTTTCAGGCTTCCTTTGATAACAGGGAGTCTGTATGGCCATATCAACTGATCCAAGAACAATGGATGAAAAAAATTAAATGAGTGTGAAATATATGATCCGGGGACTATTCGAAGAACAGCATGAAAGGCTGTTTGGACAAAGAAATCTAAACAAACACTGATGATCCGATAACAAATTCCGATGGTAATGAGCAATGGACACAGGAACTGATGAATTTAGGCCACAGTCAGTGTCGATTAAACTGTGACTTGCAGGGAGATGCAATCAAAATACCAAATGTCTACTAAATAAATACAATTTAAAATAAAATAAAAAAATCCAAATATAAATATACATCTCTTAGTATATAATGTATATAACATATTCATATTTATTTTTAATTTTTATTTAAAAAATAAATAAATAAAAAATAATCGCAGCAAATACTGTTTCCGACATTGATAATAATAAGTACCATTAATAGTAATTGAGCAACAGTAATTAATAATTGAGCACAAATCATATTGAAATATTGACACTGACATATTGACACTGGCTGGAGAAATGATGCTGAAAATTCAGCTTTGCCATCACAGGAAAAAAATAAAACAGCTATGTTTAATTACATTTCACAATATTACAGTTTAACTGTATTTTTTAATAAAATAAATGCAGCCTTGGTGAGCATAAGCGACTTCCTTTAAAAACACACACAAAAAAAGCATAATTTTTCCAAACTTTTGACTGTTAATGTATATATGATTATCATTTTTTTTTTAAGAATAGTTCTGCAGGTAATCAAAGCTATGAAACAAATATTGGATTTTAGAACAGATTTTCATTATAAAACCTTTGCTGTGGAATCGCTTCTCTCTCGTGTTTTTGGTGTCAAGTGTCATATTTCAGCATGAAAAGAGTCAAAATAAAGAAAATTCAGGGTTTTTCAGCGATCATTTTCCAGGACATTTTAAATTTTACTACGACCTTTCTTTAAAAGGTGTATGCCTACAGTATACTGCCATGACTTAACTATAAAATCAGTTTTTAATTTGAGCTCTTAATCATACATTATGACTATGGAAGTTTGTTTCCACCACAGAATAATTAAAAAAAAGCATTTAATAATTGTGATATAAACTCGCAATTGCGAGTTATAAAGTCAGAATTGTGAGATATAAACTCGCAATTCTGAAAAAAATTATTTTTGGACTTTATAACTTGCAAGTGTAAGTTTATATTTCACAATTCTGAGAAAAGAATTAAGAATTGCAAGATATAAACTCGCAATTGCGCTAAAAAAAGTCTGACAAGTTTATATCTTGCCCTTCTGACTTTTTTTTCGCAAATGGACTTTTCCGCGCAATTGCGAGTTTATATCTTTTCAGAATTGTGAGATATAAACTCACAATTGCAAGTTATAAAGTCCAATTCTGACTTCATAACACAACTAAGTTTATATCTTGCACTTCTGACTTTTTTTCGCAATTGACTTTTCCGCGCAATTGCAAGTTTATATCTTTTCAGAATTGTGAGATATAAACTCACAATTGCAAGTTATAAAGTCCAATTCTGACTTTATAACACAATTGCGAGTTTATATCACGCAATTCTGACTTTATAACACAATTGCGAGTTTATATCACGCAATTCTGACTTTATAACACAATTGCGAGTTTATATCACGTAATTCTGACTTTATAACACAATTATGATTTTATATCCCGCAATTCTGACTTTATAACACAATTATGAGTTTATATCACGCAATTCTGACTTTATAACACAACTACGAGTTGATATCAAGCAATTCTGACTTTATAAAGTATCTTGCAATTCTGACTATATAACTCGCAATTGCAAGTTTATATCAAAATGATTTTATAAGGTAGCTGCTTGCCAGTTAACATTGACTGCATACATTTGATCAGTTAACAGCATTAGCTAACTGCTGCAAGTGGCAACACAAGCCTAAACATCATCATTCAAAATACTACGCTCACGTGTCAAAACTCAACATTCCTGAACATCGCACTTTCTGCAACTAGCGCTAATTGTTTGAGCCAGTGATGAACTCGGGCTAAAGAAAAACTGAAGAACTTTTAAAAAAATACTTTTCCAGGACAACAACAGGATATTCCAGGACATTACATTTTCTCTAATTTGACATGTGTTTTCCAGGACTGCAAAATTTGTCATCAATTTTCCAGGTTTCCAAGGTTTTCCAGGACGAGTGGAAACCCTGATATGAGTATTTGAGAGAAGGCTAAAATAACCCAAAACATCTTCGGTCTCCATCAGTGCACCCAAAAACAAATATTCGTATATGACATCACTACCTGTGGGCGAGGCCACTGCAAAGGTCACAAAAACATCTGCTGAATGTCATTCTAACGTTCGACAGGGAATGTTTTAGAGACATCTTACAGATCTTTCACATCGAATAGACGTCCGGACGACGCACACACGCTAGATGGGGCAGCCCGGAAATTATGGAAATCCATCACCGGCCGTCATCAACAGGGTTTTTGAGAAAGTCAGCGGAAGAACGGAATAAACTGGAAAAGAAAATCAGAGAAAGAGAGAGGGGAAGGAGAAAAGGAAAGTGGGAGGAAAAAGCCAGGCTGTTGTGGAGTGTTGCCAGGTGTCTGTGTGGTCTTTACATTTCAGCATTTAGGAGGAACGCCAAGCAGGGAAGGGGTACAGACACACACACACACACACACACACAAGACGCACAAGGCCCTCGGCCCTTTTCAAACCGCAGGCACACTTCTTCATCACCTCCATGCGGATATGAAAGCAGTGTGACACGGAACAGGGCGCCATCAGTATTTCTCGACTTCTAATGATGCAGCACTGATATACGCAGCAACTATCCAAGCCAGACGCAAACACGTACAGCCTCAGCCCGTGACCTCGGCGGTTGGCACCTTCACATGCAGGCTGAATGGATTGAGCCTGCGGTTCTGCTTTTCTCTTCTTCTCCTCTCTTGTTTTGGTTGGTTTTATGTGAGCAGTTCCCATTGTAAACTTAACTCGCCCCAAAGTGACGCCTCTGCTAAGTGAAACCGACTTCTTTTTACATTCATTGTAAGCTTAAATAATGTCTATCAGTCTTGTGTGGTCTGTTTTGAAAGGAGTGCCGCGTGACGCGCCAAAACTGGTGTTTTTTTACTGTAATATCAGCTGCTGTTATTGCTAAGGCTAAATTATTATCCCCTTTCAACTTGTTGATGTGTGAGATTGTCAAAACAATGAGACTCATGTGTCAGATTTGGGATTTTAGCTTCAAGCAAATTCGCCTGAAAGGGGATTTTGAGCAGATTTACTTGCGGTCTCTGGGACTTCTAACAGTTGTGCCGTTTGACTGCTGTGATTGAGCTGTGGAAAGACAAAGATGCATAGAGCGCTTCCTAAAGGTGTTACACAGAGTGACAGTCTAACGTTGAATCCATAATTACACGGGGCCCCCAGTGCAGGTATGTTAGTTTAACCAGCTCCACCCCGACTATTAGATCAAATGACGCTTAATGAGTGCTATTATACACACACAACCATCCACACACATCCACACACACACACGTTGTGCTTTCATGTTTAATGGGGACTTTTCATAGGCATGATGATTTTTATACTGTACAAACTGTATATTCTATCCTCTAACCCTAAACCTACCCATCACAGTAGTCTGTCTGACACAGACACATAATTTGATTTATAAGCTATTTTCCTCATGGGCAACAAAAAATGTCCCCACAAGGACAAGGATTTCAGATATTGCCATCTTTTTGGGGACGTTTTGCCCTCATAACGTAGGGTTTACCCAGTGGTGTAGTCTAGTTTTTTGTAGTGAGTATACTGTACTGGGATTTTTTCCCCCCTCCCAGCCTCATACTCACCCGACACCCCATAAGCACCACCACACTCACTAATGCATCTACATGTAATTGAGAGCATTCTGAAAGATTGCTTATGAGTTATCAACATGTCAATTTACTATAAGCAACACACGACTTTAACAGTCAATGACATTTACAGCTGGGGAGACTGGACTGATATTCTACTGTTTGGTGTTAATCACCATCTAACTCAGCTGGGTAAGCGCTCCATTCAGCCTTAGATGTTTTATGAATATGGTCCTTGGAGGACCGGTTTAATCAACTGACAATTTTTAATACACATTTAAGTGTGCAAGTTGCAACTATTATTAACAATAATGTAAATCTGAGGCTTATCAGTAGCAGTATTAACAATGAACGTATGTGCAGTTCTATCACCAACACTCATTCATCACAGAAAACTATGAACTGAACACTAAAAGTGGTCCACATCTTCTCAAGCACACTTGCAATTTTTAAGTAATGTTTCATAGATTTGTATTATTATTATTATCTTTAAGAAGTAAATTTTACTGTGCAATTTTTTTTCATAATTTCGTCAAGTTAGACCGAACTTTTATTTGGCGGGTTGTAATGAAGACATTTGAGTTTCTGTGTGTTTTAATAAACTGTATTATTATTATTATTATTACTTGAAGTACACTCTACTGTGCAATAGTACTATATTTCTGTTAGCCTGCTATAATTTCTTCAAGTTATACCGAACCTTTATTTTGACGGGTTGTCGTGATTAGAGTTTCTGTGTCTAGGCTATAGGCAATAGGATATGACCAATGAATGAAGATAGTTTTATCAAATGAAATGACTCTCAAATCCATGTGTCCATATCCTCATATTGTAAGTGAGATGGCAGACGCAAAAAAACACCACGAGCGTCACGTGTGCTTCAGTGTGTGTGTAGTAGATGAAACTGCAGCGCTCATTCACAGAGATGCGTGCAGAGCATGCAGACTTCAGATTTCAATAGAGCTTTAATATTCACTGACATTAGTCTATGTTAAAATTGGATTCATTGTACAGCCCTACTTTTGATTTATTCATAAAAAATGGTCAAATTCCGTGATGTTCTGCTTTATACAGAAAGTTCCATTTGTGACTGGATTCTGTGATCCGACGGGTTGAATTTATGAATGAAAGCGTGAAAGTTCTGTCACAAAACTATATTGTTACGTATCCTCGTGTTTTTTTTAAGTGGCTATGCGGAAATCCTCAACCTTTCCTAGAGGGTACATTTACATTTAGTCATTTAGCAGACGCTTTTATCCAAAGCGACTTACAAATGAGAGCAATAGAAGAAACTAGAACAGTCAAGGGCAACAGTATGCAAGTGCTGTAACAAGTCTCAGTTAATCTAGCACAGAACACACAACAGAAGTTTTTTTTTTTTTAAATAAATTAAGACAGTTACGCCGTATATGGGTATACAGCATTTACCTACGTCTCATGTAGACTACACCACTGGGTTTACCTGGACCACACACACACACACACACACACACACACACACACACACACACACACACACACACACACACACACACACACACACACACACACACACACACACACACACACACACACACACACACACACACACACACACACACACACACACACACACACACGCGCGTTATGTTTTCATGTTTTATGGGGACTTTCCATAGACATAATAACTTGTATATGGTACAAACTGTATATTCTATACCCTAACCCCTAAACCTACCCATCACAGAAAACTTTCTGTATTTAACCCTAACAAACAAACATAATTCTGTATGACTTATAAGCTGTTTTCCTTATGTAGACCAAGACATTTCCCCACAAGGATAAGGAATTTTCTTCAAGGATATAGCAACATGAACGTCATGGGTTTGATTCCGAAGGAACAGACATTTCATATGGCAAAAGATTGAAAAGCACAATATATTGCACATATACACATTATATTGCATTGTTGGAATTATTAAGGCATAGTTTACAAGGAACACGATTTCCGCAAAAATATAAGGCAGAACTGTTTTCAACATTGATAATAATAAAAAAATATTTTTGAGAACCAAATTTGGGTACATCATATTAGAATGATTTCTGAAGGATCATGTGACACTGAATACTGGAGTAATGATGCTGGAAATTCAGCTTTGATCACTGGAATAAATGACATTTTAAAATATTTTAAATAGAAAACAGTTATTTAAATTCTAATAATATTTCACAATATCACTACTGTGAAATATTACTGTTTTTACTATATTTTTGATTCAGTAAAGCAGCACCAAAAATCATCAACCACAAACTTTTGGACAGTAGTGTATATATAGACATTTTATTTTACGTTTAAAACATTTAATTGGAAGAAATAAAGTGCAAAGGTATCCAGCAAATTAATAAATGTAGAACCAATGATCTTGCACTTTAAAAATTATACAGTTCTTTGTGATTGTACTCCGTTCAGATGTTTGTCAGCTTCCAGAACGGCAGCCATTTAGCAACAAGTAGCTACGACATCCCTGACTCTCATTCCAGCAATAACCTTTAAAATAACAAAAACTCTCTCCATAATTCGATTCAAATGTTAGGACAGTGTGCACTGTTATGATACAACTATAATAAAAAACAGGTGTACGGACTTGAGCTGAGCACTTCTGGCTAAGAGGAAAACCCATGTGTGAGCCAATCAAGAAGCAAACTCACTGAGAGACGTCTGTCACAGAGAAATAAACGCTCTCGTTGTCTAGCGCTTTCCTGGCCCTATTGATTCACAGTTCATATGGCACCCATCAAGATCTATTAAACACACAAACACATTAATACACTTCCTGTACTGGATATCAGCCTCAGAATGAGGCCTGTGTGGTGGGCGAGGAAAAACACGACCCAAACGGGCATTACAGCCACCTGTACTGGACATAATGGGGATATTTGGACTGAAATAATAATAATGTTATGTACAAAAACATGTTGCAGTTATTCCTATGATTCTCAAAAATATAAACACACAGAGATGTTCCATCAGGACATTCTGACAGCACACTGTAGGCATTGTCTGAACGTGCGAGACGGGCCTCTTCCCAAATTACCTGCTCATTAACACCAATTTGAGGTTTAATGAGGCAGAATTGTAAATGAGGCGTTCTTCGATAAAATCAGTGCGGAGTGAGAAATGTGAAATTATTAAGAGGGCACGTGTGATTAGTCCCATAAGGATCGCATGGACATCTGCACAGGCTCAGAGCGCAGGTGATGTTTGACC
This sequence comes from Gobio gobio, assembly GCF_949357685.1. Classification (NCBI taxonomy): domain Eukaryota; kingdom Metazoa; phylum Chordata; class Actinopteri; order Cypriniformes; family Gobionidae; genus Gobio; species Gobio gobio. The sequence goes on along the minus strand of NC_137105.1, from coordinate 9,377,740 downwards.
AGGACATTTATTCCTGGCTTCATTTATTTCCCGCTCGTCTTGGCTTAATTGATGCCATAGCTGCACGGGTTTCATGACCGCTCTCTCTTTTAATTGCAGCGAGCGTTCAGAATATTTCCAAACACCTGTTCTTGTACAGCAGATGTTTCAAGACTTTGATGCTTTGGTATTTAAATTGTGTCCATACTGGCTGCGTCTGAAAGCTTAGAAAGCTCACTTGTTTCCTCGATCAGGCAATGACTTGACATGTAGGCTGTGTCCGAATATACCCTTAAATAGGGCACTATTTGAGGGGACACCCATTTGTACTGGTGTCCGAAACCATAGTCGGCGTAATTGAGTGCTCTCATTCAATCCCACAATGCACCGCAATAACAAGTGTACACTCTAGAGCACTGTTTCCCAACCTTTTTTCAGTCATGGCACCCTTTGGAAATTTTCTAAATTGATCTCCTATAAACATGAAGCCATATGACAAGTATTTGTCGCTATACTGTCTTTTTTTCTTCTTACTGCTGCTCTTAGCGGCCCGCTCTGGACTGCTAGATGAGGAAGTTGAAGAAGCATCTTGAGCTTTTCTTTTAAAAAATCTGTCCATATTCTTTTGTACTACACACACATCGTCACACGCTAATTATTAAGAATAAAACACACTGAGGGGGTGGATATATTTTTTTTTTATTATGTGTGTGTCTGTCTTATTTGTTATTTCAGACATAGATATTCATCATATATATATATGATGAATATAAAATATTTTTTATATATATACAAAATATATAATAATTCACATTTTATCATAAAAAAAGAAGTAATTTGAAGGACTTTAACACAGCACCTCTGCTCTCGTCAGGCAGCACCCCAGGGTGGGAAACACTGCTCTAGAGAATTACAGGCTAGAGAATACCCATAATGCACTGTGATGGTCGTGCCAAAAGAATTCTAGCATCTCTTTAGAAGACGGTGCCTGCTGCTGAATCATCCAACCATCCACTTTCCAAACCGCTGCTCCAATGTGGCCACAGAGTAATATCATACAGGTATAAATTCATTTTTAATATATTATTGTTTGATTACAGTTTATACATGCCATTTTCCATGACAGAGTTCAAGGTAAATCTTTTCATTAGTACGGGAGCTGCCAGTTTGCTAAGTTTCAAATGATTATTAAACAGCAAGTACAAACTACGCAAAAGCAGCAGCCCTTCTGCCGCACTCAGTGTCCAAATTCGCTCACTCGTTTTCATTCACTCCTTCAAGTGGACTATATTAGTGGAGTAATGTAGGGAATAGTGAATGAGGGCATAAGGGGCGATTTTGAACACAGCCGTAGTGTTTGCGCATGAAGGCACCTCACAAAACTGATTTCAGACAGACTTCTGAGCCAGCGGAACGCTTTAATGATCTACAGCTAAATAGAGAGAGCTTTGGTGGTAACTAAGCGAATATTTAAATACTACAATAGACCCTTTTCACATTTCCGGGTTTCTCAGAGCGGAGAAAGTTGGGTTGACTTTTATAGCGGTGAATAAGAGTATACATTAAATATATTTTGTGTGCCCATTTGCTCAAATAGCAAAAGAAAAACTCCACAACAGTGATTTCACAACTTTCAAAAAGAGGGAAAAAATGGAGTGAGATTGATAACGGCAGTGAAAAGAGAGAAAGATGTTAATTTTACCATCACTCCCATAGATACTGTATTAGAAACACCCTCACAGCAGCGGTAACTTGTTTTTTTGTTATTTGCTGCAAAAGTAATATAATACAAAGTATTAGTGTTATAAATGTACATACATTTAAAAAAAAAATTTAAATACAGAAAACTTTGCAGGATTTACGATATTGATGATCGTTAAAACGCGTCATCACAATCTGTGAAAAGGGTCTATAGTAATTACTCACTACAAATGACATTAAAAGTGGGAAAAGAAGGTCAAAAATGTACATTTACACAAACGGACCACCAACCGCAATTTTCAGAAGCCATATGGGGTGCGAACTACGGGGGAGCTCGGCTCCCCTGAAAACATGATTTGTGAAATTTTGGGGGGTCTCCAAAAATATTGACAATGTGTTATTTTGAAGTGCAATTTCAGCTTTGTGTAATGTGATCATGGTGAATTATTATGTGTAAAATTGCAAAAATATAATTAATTCATGCATGACGGCGATTTAAACCTAATTCACTTCAATAAAGATAACTATACATGTTATTCTTGTCATGAGCGTCAAGGTGTTATGGTGCTGCGGTGCAAATTCCACTTCTGTTAAGTACGTTAACTCAAAGATTCGTAGAAAAAATATAAATTAATATCCACTTTTTGGATTTTTGGACGAACAGCAAAGGAAGCTGACCCCAGGCCTCTGTGGTCGATTCTGTGTAAAGGTAAGGCATGTTATTCCCAGTTATGTTGTGGCTGGGTTGATATCGGTCTGCGTGACTCTCGATGTCTTAGGCCTAATTGAACGGAGGAATTATGGTATTCTTCTGTAGCCTGACGAGTAACTTTAACCGTTGTTCATGTGAACTCAAAGACAGCCGGATGTTTTGTTATACTATATAGTGCTTGCATAAAGCAAGTAGTGCATACACTTGTAGCTGTTATGCATCTTTGTAAGTCCTCTTTTGAGGCCCTGAACACTAAAGCCATATATATGTTTTAGCTCAACTGTCACATAATGGAACACACAGGATTGTGGGATATCAAGGGCAGTGAAGGATACATCTATGCTGCCTTCAAAAATCCATCAGATGGAAGTATCTCAGTAGACAGGACATGATCATAGGATTCGGACATGCCTTGTTGCCTTACTACCAGTGTATGCTGCATTTTTCAGCTTTCAGACACAGCCACTGTCTTCAGAAAAATATGGTATATTTCCATTTTTTGGGAAAAAAAGGTACAAAAGGTCACAATTACATGTAGCTCACTATGTTAGTCAGATGACCTCATCACGTTGCATGTTCAGTTCAGGCAAGTGGCGTCCAGTTGCTCTATGTTAACAATTTGTGGCTGGAAAGGAAAGGTCAATCCAGTGCACTGCATTATGGGACACATTCAATAATAGTTAAAAATACATAAAAGGACTAAAAAGCACTAAAAGGTGAATTGACAAAGGAGAATTTAGCATAATAAGGTCATGTAGTATACTATTGTTTGAAACGGTGCATACCGCTTCACATACTTCTTTAAAAAAAATGAGCAGTATACAGACAATATATGCACTAAACTTTAAAACTGTGGAATCTTTCGGTCTAACAGAGTCGTGGTATTCTTAATTGCAATCTGACCGCATATTGTAAGCCGAGACAGGAGCTTTACAATATCAGATCAGCGCTACACAAAAAGCCACACGTAAAAGACCTCTGGTCCGCCGACCCTTTCATCTGTTCCTACGCACAATAACACGGCCTGAAAGCCTTTCAAAAACTTCACTTATAGATAAGGCAGAAATAGAGGAAGTCTTCAACATCAAAGACGAGGCCTGTAGTTGCTAGAGGCCATTGTAATACAATGAAGAATCAAGACCATATACAGCCGTTGTGTCAAAGTGCCTCTAAATACTAGGACCATATGTGTTCATTGAGAATAGTCTGAAAGTCAGAGAGAAAAAGAGAGGCAGAAATGTTGTTAGGGATGTGATAGGCTTGATTTCTAAGCCAAGACGAAAGTATATATTTTTCATAATAAAGTAAAACAGCTGCTTGCCAGACCAGTTGGCACTGACAGATGTAGTAGATTTTTTTCGCTGTTTTATAAGTGCCATTAAAACGAGCTGATGCAAGCACAATGTTACCGTGGTAGAACCTCTGTGCAGACATTATGCTCAGACAGACAGCTGATTAAGATCACATTGACAGACCAGCCGGCTACCAGAAACAACTTGGAAAAGTGTGAATTCTCTACACAGTAAAAATCAACTGTTTATTTTCTTATTGTGCACAATTCATTGCAGTGTTTCCCACAGGAGTTTATGTTGGAGAAAAAAAACATGTATATAAAAATTTATACAAATATTTATTAATCATTAAATCACAATATTTTTTGTTACATATAATTAAAATAATATTTAATATGTAAATAAACAATATTTAAATATAAAACATAAAATATCCAAACATACTTAAATCATTTTTAATCATAGTATTTATTAATCATTAATCAAAGTACTTAAATACAAAGTCCTAAATATAAAAATAAAATATCCAAAAAATACTTACTTAAAATATGTATTAATCATAGTAAATATTTATTCATCAGTAAGTAAATATTATAGTAAATATAACTTTTTTAGTTTTACAAATATTATTAAAATAATATTTAAATAAATAATATTTAAATATAAAAAATATAATATCCAGAAAATACCTACTTAAAATATGTATTATCATAGTAAATATTTATTAATCAGTAAGTAAATAATATAGTAAAAAAAATAGTTTTACAAATATTATTAAAATAATATTTAAATAAATCATATTTAAATATAAAAATAAAATATCCAGAAAATACTCACTTAAAATATTTATTAATCATAGTAAATATTTATTAATCAGTAAGTAAATATTATAGTAAATATAACTTTTTTAGTTTTACAAATATCATTAAAATAATTTTTAAATGTTCATTTAAACATTAATAACAATATTAAATGTTCAAATATTTTTTAGATTACACAGACGAAAAATTATAATAATTGTAAAAACATGCACTGATGAATCATTCACAATAAGCATATTAATATCTGTTTTATAATTTAATATTAATAGATAAATATGTAAAAATATATTTTAATTTCATATAAAATATCAATTCCGATTTTGATTCATGTTGACTTTAAAACTATCACAGCAAAACTCTAAATATCTGTTGTGTATATGTATCTTTAACTGTGTCACATGTCATATTTGTATTCATATACAATATTAATACCAATTTTGATTCATGGTGACTTTAAAACTATCACAACAAAACTTTAAATTTCTGTTGTGTATATATGCATCTTTATATGTCACGTCATATAAACAACTAGTCAGAATAGACTGATCTCAGTTTCACTAACCTTACAAACATTTATCTTTCTAAAAGTACACATCACAGTAACAGCGCTCCACTCATTTTAAGTAGGAAACACTAATCTGCAGTTCAGTAAGTTAGACTAAAGATTCATTGAGGAAGTGAGTTGTCTGTCTGACTCATTCAGTCCAATGACTCCAGTGTTTGATTAAAAATGATTCACCAATTGGCTCAATTGATTCATTGAAAAGAACCAAATCTAGTGATTCGTTCATGAATTAGAGTGCACATGTTACGTGTAGATTTTCCTCTCTCGTCACATGCAAGTTCACAACTTTGCAACGCATTCAATTATTCCACTGAATATCCCATTGCTCTCAGAAATTATAGTAGGCCTATATCCAATGAATTAGTCATGGAAGGGATCGTGGTAGTGTTTCATATTTTTAAACATAAAACTGAAAAATCACAACTATACTTTTAAGTTAAACAGAAAATATGAATCGCAGAAAGTAACATGTTATTTTTGACAGCCCTAATAGCAATCCCGAAACCAAGTCTCCAGTCTGTTCAAAGCAAAATTAAAGTCATCAGTCTGTCTACCCAGAGAGAATTTCTTCGCCAATGATTTCATGACAAACCGATTGAGGCAGAAATCAGAAAATAAATAAATCAATCAATCACTAGCACATGCACCGAATGACCGCAAGCCTTTGATGAGGTGTGATTGCGGCCCAACAGAGAGGTGGACGTGATGACAGGCCTCATGGATGTGGTTAGTCACAGCCGTATGTAATATAAGGTGTACTCACTCCTGGGCTCCCGCGGTCCGTCCACCGTGACCTTAATGGCTCTGTGGTAAGTGGCCACTTGCGGTGGGTTTGTGAATACTGTAATCGTCAGGGTGAAGCTCTTCCCTGTGCAAACACAGAAACATTTAAGGGCTTTACTCAGTGTCAAAGCATAGACTGAGCTCCTTGAGCTTATAATTCAGGGATATTTCAAGATTTGGCTATTAGCAATAATGACTTCAGCATCGTTTTGTACTACCTTTTGTTGCTCTCAGAATGGAAATCATAAACAGGACAGTGGGCTGCTGCATGGAAATTGTGCAACGCTACATTGTGGCATCAGCAATCTAGACAGCTCACTTCCCTAAACACTGTTTCCAGACAATTTGTGCTCTCTGGTGGTTTAACACGGGGGAACAAGGGATTAACATGACGCTCCAATGGTTCCTACTCATGAATGCCCCTGGTTTGCTGGGGAGACAGGAAGTAGTGGGTGGAATACTTTGGCAACGCTGGGAAACAGCTGGCAAGAGAGGTGGAATCTCAGCACCACACAGCAGCACAGATCAGCTGACACTGATTTCATAAGACTTGAGATCATAAAATATAATTAAATACGACCAAATGGCTCTCATAATGTACAAATAATTTGAACATATTGGTAATACAATATATGGCATGTCATCATGCCCTGGAATCTTCTGAAAATCAAATAAATCTCAAGTGTCAAGCTTTAAGAATCAAGGAACCAACCAATCTTTTTATAGAGTGCACAAGTTAACAAAAAAAATGTATATTACATTTAGCAAAGTGTGTAATTCTTCACTTTTCCCAATGCAGAGACAGCAATAAATAATTAATAAATAGAACAGCAATAAATAAAAGTTGTTTGCAGGTTGGTCGGTCAAAAAAACTAAACTATTTGGCTCAACCAATGGTGTGAGTTTGGGGGCGTGGCTATCTGAAAACTGCCTTTTTCAGTGGCGCTGGTTCCGGAAGTAATTTTTCCATTTATATCTCCCATATGGATTTCAAAACTAGTCTTTGTTAAAGCATTTTGAGCCATGAACAAAGCCAATCAGCTATGACGTGAATCATAACATTGCAAACTTCGATTTTGAATCAAATCAGCATTTGACTTCCCCCAGTATTTTATATATAAATATATTTATAAAACAATATATTTTAAGTTTATTGCACTGTATGCATATATATATATACAGTATATACAAATATTTAAGTATTTTGAGGATGTAGGGTCCGACTCACAGTGCTTCATGGAAGTGCTTCAAAAGAGCTCTTTTGGCAAGTTTTTGCTTGTTGCGACTCTCTGATTGGTGGAATTTTCTGTACAGCATCATGGGTAATGTAGTTTTCACCACGTTTGTTAAACACGATTATATATTTAAAAATAAGCTGAAATAAGGTCGGCTTCAACAGAAACAAAAACCATTGATTAACAACCTCATAGCTCACGGTAGGGCTGTCTTTAAACCGTTATAAATTATCGTAACCTCCAATGGAGAAAATGATTGGCGTTTTACTTCCCAAAACCTGAATGTTGGAAGAGCTTTCAGGAAGAATCGTTATTTTTTACACAATTTCATTTAGTGATTCTAAAAGTAAAGAATTTAATGCTTAAAAAAATAATCTGAGCAATATGCAGAATTATCCTACACACAAAACACTGCAACGCAGGCACCTACCTAAGTTGCTGTCGATGCTATGAGAAACCTTAGTGCAGAAAGCACACAGACCTGTAATTTAATGAGTGCATTCTTACCGCCAATGTGGTGATGTGGTTTCACAACGGTGTTGGCTCGTAACTGATAGCTCAGTACACAGACTGACTATAATTATTCTAAGAATGTCATGCGTCCCTGTGTGACCGCGTGCCTCAGTTACCAAATCTCCCAGGAGGATTTCTCCACATGACATTGTGCAAGTGTAGATAAACCCAAAATGATTAAGCTTGATAAAAAAAAAAAAACGCATGGTGTGATAATATAATCTAGAATATGGTAAGCCTGTGTAAACAGTAGTAAACTTGTATCAAGTGCATCTTTTGGACAAGCTTGAATGAAATTAAGTTTCTCATTACGTTCAAAACCTTATGATGTAAAAGTTTATCTACAAAATTAATTATTAAGTATTTTACTTAAATATAAATTGGTCCCATATATCAATTGTGTACTGGTATTGTGCAATTTAATTTAAAATAATAATAATAATTAAAAAAAAAAAGAGTTGTACTATATAGTGTTTGATTTTAAAAGATTTGTTTACTATACATGATTCTAAGACTTTCATGTGTGGTTATTTTATGATTTGATAGGTACCAATATTCTACAGAGCCCCTAAAGAGATATGGTGAAGAAAAAAAAAAATGAGATGAAAAAATTATTTGGCAATGCTTTTGCGCTTCTTTGCAAATGTTTGCGTTCCCCTGAGAAACTTTACGTTTGCTCACAAAATGTTTGCGTTGCCCCGAGAAATTTTACATCAGCTCACAAAATGTTTGCATTCCCCTAGAAACTTTACATTTGCTCACAAAATGTTTGCGTTCCCCCAAGAAACTTTACGTTCGCTCACAAAGTGTTGACATTCCCCCAAGAAACTTTACATTTGATCACAAAGTGTTTGTGCTCCCCCGAGAAACTATACGTTTGCTCACAAAATGTTTGCGTTGCCCCAAGAAACTTTACGTTTGCTCACAAAGTGTTTGTATTCCCCCAAGAAACTTGATGTTCGTCGCAACATTTTAACGTTTCCCTCAGAAGCTTTGCGTTCGCTCACAAAACATTTGCGTTGAAAATTTATGTTTGCTCACAAAATGTGCGTTCCCCTGAGAAGCTTTGTTCGCTCACAAAATGTTTGTGTTCCCGAGAAGCGTTATTTTCGCTCACAAAATGTTTGCGTTGCCCTGAGAAACTTTGCGTTCGCTCACAAAATGTTTGTGTTCCCCTGAGAAGCTTTGTTTGCTCACAAAATGTTTGCGTTGCCCCGAGAAACTTTATGTTCGCTCACAAAATGTTTGCGTTCCCCTGAGAAGCTTTATGTTCGCTCACATAATGTTTGCGTTGCCCCAAAAAACTTAATGTTGGCGCACAAAATGTTTGCGTTGCCCCGAGAAGCGTTATGTTCGCTCACAAAAAGTTTGCGTTGCCCTGAGAAGCTTTATGTTCGCTCAAAAAAATGTTGCGTTCCCCCAAAAAACGTTATGTTTGCGCACAAAAAGTTTGCGTTCCCCTGAGAAGCTTTGTGTTCGCTCACAAAATGTTTGCGTTCCCCTGAGAAGATTTGTGTTCGCTCACAAAAAGTTTGCGTTCCCCTGAAGCTTTGTGTTCGCTCACAAAATGTTTGCGTTCCCCTGAGAAGAGTTATGTTCGCTCACAAAATGTTTGCGTTCCCCTGAGAAGCGTTTTGTTCGCGCACAAAATGTTTGCGTTCCCCTGAGAAGCGTTATGTTCGCTCACAAAATGTTTGCGTTGCCCCGAGAAGCGTTATGTTCGCTCACAAAACATTTGCGTTGCCCCGAAAAGCGTTATGTTCCCTCACAAAATGTTTGCATTCCCCTGAGAAGCTTTATGTTCGCTCACAAAATGTTTGCGTTGCCCCGAGAAGCGTTATGTTCCCTCACAAAATGTTTGCGTTCCCTGAGAAGCGTTATGTTCGCTCACAAAATGTTTTGCGTTCCCCTGAGAAGCGTTATGTTCGCTCACAAAATGTTTGCGTTGCCCCGAGAAGCGTTATGTTCGCTCACAAAACATTTGCATTTCTCGGGGTACATTTTGCTGTCTTTGCAACGACCACAAAGTTTCTCGCATGGGAGCGCAAACATTTTTGTGAGGGAACGCAAAGTTTCTTGGGGGAACGCAAACATTTTGCGAGTGAACGTAAAGTTTCTCAGGGGAACTCAAACATTTTGTGAGCGAACGCAAAGTTTCTTGGGGGAACACAAAACATTTGCGAGAAAATGCAAAAGAATTTACTTATTATTTTTCCTCCCATCTCATATTTTTTTCCACTACTATGTTCCCTTAGGGTCTTCGTAATTTTTTTTACATGAAAGCAGTAATAATAAAAAAGATGTGGCCAAACTTTTGAGTGATAGTTAAGCTCATTTAAAATGTTCTGCACGAATGCAAACCACCATGTATATAAATACATTCCCAGTGTAACCTGCATGATAAGGGATTTTAGTATCAACAATCTGAAAACCATTTAAATATTTCTTAAAAAGTGGACTGACCTCTTCCGCTTCGGCCCACAAAGCGCAAATCATTGAAGCGGGCCACCTGGTTCTTCATAACTCCTGAGGCATTCCTGAGCTCAGCTGAATAATTCTCATCATTTCCAGCCATCACTGTGACCACCGTCCCATCAGAAACCTCTCCCAGGGCCACCACCTGCGGACAGGACCATGATGCAACGGTTCAAACAGTGCATGTGCGCATATGCAAGATGTTCTGTTCAGCAGCTTCTTCAGACAGCTCCTGTGACTACTGATTATTATTTAATAGCAGGATTTCATGCAAACAATTGAACATCTGTGTGTATTTATGCAGATTTGACATTGTTTAAAAAAAAGAAAGAATTCAAGTTTTAACTTTTAAAACATTTGGCTTTCTGGCAATAAAAAATAATAAATATGATGTATGAAATAATTTGTTGCATGCATGCTGTGCTTGAGTGACTATCTATCATTATAGTTATTAAACATTTTAAAATTGTTTACACCAGACTGCATTTCAGTATCAGTACAGCGGCTTCATGAATCAGCATATTGCACCTCAAGCGATATATTGGCATATGATCTTGGAATTCTATTTCATCATTACTAATCTAGCTACTAATCTGGCAATTACCTAATAGCTAACCACACCTGCACAGGCCTGACTATAAAACACGAGCCAAGAGCAATGATTCTGCCACAGGCCAGAATTACACATCAAACAGTGAATAATGCCAGAGCAATTTCATAATTTCTTATTAAATGAAGATTTGTTCCAGTAAAGTCTACTCTGCTATTAAGAAGGGAAAAAAAGCTGTTCACACACTCTTACTAGAGTATAAATAGTACAAAGGCACGATTCAGTCTACTGACACAGCAACTATCCATGACAACTTGACAAAACAGACACATTCAACAAAACTAACTGAAATTAATACAATTATATGAGGTACTTTTTGAATAAATTAAAGCTGATGGGTACTTAGGGATAGCAAAGAAATAAGAATTATCAATAATAAATAACAATTACAAGTAATATCGATCCCTAGCACATGCTAAACTAAAAAAAGGCGCTTGTTAATTAAATATTATTATTAAAGCTGTTACAATATGTTTTATTAAATGAAGACATTCAGCTATTTTACTGTAATTCTATTCTCTTTTTTTCAGTGCAGGCATAAGTGTTAAAACTGCATAGAACATTTGACAAGCACAAGCTTCATTTTTCTCTTGACTAAGTTACAACAATCGTCCAAACACTTTACATTACAGCCAGTTACATATATACATGTCAGTCTAATAAATTATTATAATATATGTAGTCATAAAGACTAACGCATTTTCCAAGACGCACGTTCAAAAACAAGTTCTTACCTTAAACGCAACCGGTAGGGTTTTATTACACCTCCAATGAGAAGGCAAAACCGAGCAGAGAAAGTTTGGACTGTCGGTCCGAACCAGTTCGGCGGGGTGGTCGGCGATGATCTCGGCCATGGAGCGGTTCTCTTGCGCGCGGAGTCTTGGCACCACCGCGCCGTCCTGCTGCTGTTGCTGCTGCTGCTGTCCTGCGCTCGGGTTCACATCATTCATCTTCACCGACACCGGCGGACTGAACCTCCGGCCGGCGCTGGGATCTACGGGAATGCGCATCACAACAGTCTAAATTAGCCGTTAAGACTAACGCGTGTCCTCTGTTTGCGTAGAAGGAGCGCCTCCGGTCCCTCTCCGTGCGCTCAGCGCTGCAGTCTGATGAGTTTGGGAAGTGCTGCGGGTTACACACACTCAACCAGACTTCAATTGGCGCTTTGCGCGCAGTCGTCATTAACTACGTTTCCTGTATTAAAAGTCGCCTAATTCACCGCCACAAGGTGAATGTACACGGTTTGGTCAGGTCTCTGAAAACGTTTTAAGATTGTATGAATCTTATCATAGCGGATTAGGCAAATTTTCGAAAAACGAAATCAGAAAACGTAGGTGTTAGCAGCGGCACTAGAGCGCGCTGGCACGCAATCGGATAAAGACGCACAGTAGATACAGACAGTCGGATTTCATCGCGTATAAACAACATCTGTTATATTAACATAGATAATAATAAATAGAAGGCGGTGTTTTGTCTCTGGTGTGTAGGATCAGTGAAGTTCCCTGGAGAGCGCAGGATCAAATTAAGCTTTAAGGATGAAAAGAGCTCAGGAGGCGAAATGTTTGTTGCTTCCAATGTGGTTGGTCTTTGATGACAGGGATTTCTCTTTTTTGTGGTTCATATAGTTCCAGCATCATGCAATCATTAAAGTGATGCCACTCAAACACGTGATGTCTCGATCACATCATAAAATTTCTACTGAAACTCGACATTAATCATGCATACATTTTGCCTGTGAAAGTTTAAAACTGCATTGGTATTATCACTTGTCTGAATGGAAACCGGGGAAATTGTTGAATAGATTCATTTAGCCTATGCATTAAGAAAATGTCACATTTTTACGTTTTCTTTGAACTCCGTCGCAGAAAGAGTTTTTAAATTGGTACTTTTTCTATACGCACAATGGCAATGGAACATGCATGCATAACATAATTAAACCACACATGGTGGTTACCAGAAGAACTTCACAATATAGACTTATATCTAGTATGCTGTTTTTTTAGACACTGAATTTTTCAAATGTAGATTATGGTTAGAATTCAGAATGTACTGATCTCACTTTATATATTTAGTAATCAGTATCTGTTGTCACGTGTCTCTTAATAAAGTGAACATTTATACATAAAGTCAATTTTTCAAACATTTTTATTATAGCCCAGGAAAAACACATTGACCTTTTGTGACAACATGCCCCAATAGCTATGCTGTCACAACAGAACCTGCCATTAATATTCTAGCAAAGTTTAACAGTAAAAGCATCCATTTAACAGTAAAAAAAACAATCAAATTATTGTTTTGGCTGACAAGTACTATAATATTAAAATGTATAACATTTAAAATGCATGTGACATCTTGCCCCAAATATTAAAAATAGCCTCCTATTCAAAAATAATGGAGCAGTTACACTTAATTTTAAAGTGTCTGTGTTACAGTGGTAATATACATTTAAGTACTGAGTAATATTAATTAACTACAATATGGGGTTATGATTTGGATAAGGTTTGGGGTTAGTTGCATGTAATTATGCATCATTTATAGTAATTATTATAGAAACTACATGTTACATGTAACAAGGACACTGTAAAATAAAGTGTTACCAAAGAAACTTAAGTGGAGTTGAACTGAAAACTCACATCTCTGTCTAAGAAAGTGCGACTCAGAGCAACACGCTGGGATAATGTGAGTGAGCCATAATGACAGAATATTTTCAGAATCATATTATACACTTTCTACACACACTTCTACCCCACACAGACTAAACAGGCTGCAGATTTAACACCATTTGAGCAAAGCTTCTTTCGACTCTCTGAACAGAGTATCCATAGACATTCTTCCGTGTAAAATACATATAATTTAATAACTCTCCACCTCTCAGTGATACTGTAGATGGCAATCTCTCCCTCTGACTCAACAGGCTCATGGATTGTGATTAACCCAAGTCATAAGTGTTGCAATATGTTTCACACATTCAAAAAATCATTGGAATAATAGGTGCATAATTTTGATGGGAACACAGGACACAGCCAATAAACAGAATAGGATATAAACAAAGCGTCTAATTATTCTTGGCAGAACCGTGCAAGAGAAATCAGACAGCAACAGCGGTCGATCAAAATTTTGCCAAATGTTTGTCTTGGTACCTACTTCAGCTTTAATATTTAATCTAATATTTCAGTAGTAGGGAAAAGCATTTGCCTTAAACATGTTCCTGAAGAGCAGAGAAGAAAAAATGCGAACATGAAGAACAAGTAAGACATTTACAATATAGTATCCTCCAGGTAACAATTAGACCTTCAGAAATGTGCCATTTTGTCATAAAAAACTGCAAAACGAACAAAATTAAAAGTGATGATCTACTGACTGCTTGTTCAAAAATATAGATTCATAACTACAGCAGAAAACGTAGTATTGCTCGCATAAACCGTATGAAAGTCTTGCAGGGTGGCATGAGTGGGGGTGGCGATGGTCTCTCGGGTACGTTTTGAGTCTCTTGTATGTGGGAGGGATAGAAAAAAGTTTCAGGAAGCACTGACATGCATCTGGCACATCGTTAAGAGAGAGAAAAAATTGTTTGAGTTATACAAGTTGCGATTGAATTACACTGCCTCTCCGTTTGCCCCGAGCACAGAAAATGTGTTCAAGATTGGCCAACGTTACTAAAGATCAATTTTCAATTCATAAAAAGATAAATCAAAGTAGATGCTATTGAATTCACAAAGGTATAAAATAGAGTCTTATTCCAACCGCTTGCCTGGTTTTTGCTCAAGCCTCAATCACTGATTTGTTTGGGATATGAAATCAATGTTGATGAAAAACGATTTATGTTAATAATTCCTCGCAGATGGATGCCCTGCATTCGAGATCCGTCTCTATCATTGAAACAAATAAAACTTAATAAGAGAAATAAAGCAACTGTCGACATGTCCAAACAGAGAGGCGTGTTAAATCATACACACAACGAGATATCAAAGAGCATTTATCACATCTGAATCCACTTTGCCGCTACAGTATGGCCGCCATCTGCCAGCAATATCAGCGTGGAGCGAGCAGGCACGTGATTCGAGTGGTGCCTCGAGAGCTCTGCCCACTTCTTTTCGGGCGTCTTGTTTGATCTCCTAATGAGCCAAACGGAGCCCACACAGCTGGCTATGATGTGCTACAGAGATGAGGGGTTAGAAGGCATCCACCGAGCAAGAACCCGGGATTACCGCGCGCTATTCCGAGCTGTTTGTCACCAGACACTCGCGCTGGATTGGAACCAGCTCAAACACTGATGATGTGATAAGCCGAACGTAACCGAACCCTTATCTGCTGATGCCGTGATACGCCGAGCTGACAGCGTAATCCAGCGCGGGTAGCTCATCAGAAACGGCTGAGAGAGGCCGGTTTCAACACAACCAGACAAGTAAAAAAAAAAAAAAACGTCCAGCAACACTTCTCCCCCCCCTCACGGCGTATTATAAGTGATGACACGGGACAAAGAAACCATTGTTGACTGGTAATGTAAACACGAAGAGACACCGAGCTCAAGGGCTTTAATGATATCCAAATGACTCCAATTCAGATTCATACAGCCCTGGGATTATGTAACGTGCTACATGAGTGTTTTTCTCCGCTTCTTTCTCGTCCTGCATTCTTTCGACGGTTGAGAGGAAAAGTACAGCCACTTAAGTCCCTGGATCAGGGCTCCATTTCACAGTGGTGCATTTTTTGAGACACTTAATTATGGCTTTATGTGGGGAGCAATTTGATGGGGCTATGGAGGCTTCCAATTTGAAATAGTTACTTTCCATCCTTGGCACGCTTCACGAGAACATACACGCGCGCGTGCGCGAGTGAGCGGGACAGTGATGATTCGTGTGCAGAATTCATGGCCTTACCTCATCAGGAAGACCTTCTCAACATCATTTCAACCCCCAGATTTAATCTGAGCCTATAATTGCCGTTTTGTCATTGACTGGTCAGTGACATCATCACTGCAGACGAGATCTTCAGTGCTTTGAGTTGCCAGTGAGGCGCAAGAACCGGCTCCGACAGCAAATTGGACCCGCAAATTTCAGGAACACGATGGTTTTTGGGATGTGCGCTGTGTTCGTTATGGAAAGTGGAGTGGGGGGCCTGTGGTGGTGGTGGTGATGGAGAAGTGGGGGCTGGTTTTTGGGGGGGTGGTGGTGGCAGGCTACAAAGACAATTTCCTTTTTGCTCTCATTGGCATGACTGTCTGCCGCCTCTAGCCTTCATGGAGGTCCTTAATTGAGATCACTTGTACATAAAAATAGGAACAGAAAAGGAACTTTTGCGGCTTGTGAGGGGGAAAAGGGGAATAAAAAAGGCTGGTAATATGTGACAAAGGCTCCCATTAAAATACCCGTAACACTGAAGTTAAGTATAAGAGATTGAGGGCCGTTGCCATGGCGACAGCTCAGAGATTTATTATATAGCCTACTCCCTGACTTCAAGCATGCATGCGACTATATGTGTATGAGTTTAGTTCCCACGCGCCAGTCAATTGTGTGTTGAGAAATGAGTAACGCTGATATTCAGATGAGGCCTAACTGCAATTTGGTGGCAGGAAAAAATACATTCTCTTTAAAAAAAAAAAAAAAGTATATACAAACTGAACTTGAGCATGTATTTTTATCTGCTGCTTGCAAACGTCTTCGCATGAGCAGGTAATCATAGCAACGGTTGGGATGTTCTATCATTTTCCGTCACAAACATATCGACAAAAACGTCATTTAAAAATTTAATATCACAAAACACGCATTAAAGATTTATAAAAAATTCAAAACGCATTTCAGATATAGCTTACTGGTCTAGAGATGCTAGCGGTGTGGATTTTCAGGAATTCTTTCTACAGGTAACATGGTTACGCAGAATTCACAGTACTTATAAAAGAGCAGACAAAAAGTGGATGACCTACTACTGCCGGAGGGATTCTGAAGTGTGTATATTATGGACACTCTACTATCCCATGAGGCTACGGGAGAGGATTTGTGAATGGCAATGCACCTGACGCTGGAAGGTCTCATGATAATGACAACAATGGTGAATGTAGTACATCCAGGTTACATTTATACTAAACGCATACATACTATATAGAACACTTTTTTAGCAGTCGCAAAGTAATTACTTATTCAGTGAGTATGCAATTTCACTTTATGACTCATTGAATCACTCGTTCAAACAATTCATTCAAAACACAGGAACAAAACTAGCAACCGTTTTTATGAGTGAGTCATTGAATCATTCGATCAACCGATTCATTAAACGGCATTACTGTGTGTTGCTCGGGACGCACAACAGTTTTATGCATTTGGTGTAGTACACCAGCAAAATATATAAATACATGTAATGTGTAAAATGAAATAATAAAATTAACAAAAATAAAGTAACTTGTGAGTGATTTCTTGATTACTGAACTGTTGGATTAAAGCAATATTCCTCAATAGCTTAATGAAAGTGTATTTGAAACATTTATTTTATGCTAAGTATACTACAAATACATTAACATATTTAGGTACTTAATATAAGTAGCCTGCAATTTAACTTTTTGGGCCAGATGGGACGCAGATGAGCATGACAAATTCTGCGTGTGATCTACTGACGACACGCAAATTAGAGATCCCAGACACAGCGGGATCATTTCCATAATGACCAAAACAATCTACCAAGAACAGCACAAGTTAGTGTCTGGTTTAAGACATGCTTTTTTGGGAGGTAAATAATGGCGCAAACACCAGTAAATTGACGAGCTGCTGCAGGTGAAATATAATGTGGCTAACATTAAATAAATATATTTTCGTCAGGTTAAATACTGATAATTGCTCACTCAAGTCCATTTATCTAATCCTCTCTACTTAGCCGTAAGACTCGCGTAACCGCCATGTTTGTAGTTTTTTAACACTTTTTATCCGCGTTTGTAGTTCTCGCAATGGGTTGTGGGCAATATCAGCCGTTAGAGTGCGCATCGATCTGCACTTCGAATTCTGACCGGAAATAGTAGACCATCCGGGAATCTTTGGAATACTCTTTTCAACATACTACGATTTGGGACATAGTAACTCTTTTTTCGAATACTATTTAGTACGGATAGTATGCGAATTGGGATGCAGCCACAATTTGATTGTGCTAAATTTGAACTATTGCAAGTATATTAAAATAAGTTAAACTAACTAAGCTTAAGGGCCACAATACTTTATATTGAATTCCAGTTCAATTATGATAGTTTTATCATAATTAAAAACCTATGTTATTGTGTGTTTGTTTATGTGATTTATGAGGACACACATTTGTATAATGACATGGGTATTACAACGTCAACGTGGTTTATGAGGACATTTCATATGTCCTCATAATTAAAATAGCTTTAAAAATATACTAAACAATGTTTTATTAAAAATGTAAAAATGCTGAATGTTTTCTGTGATGGGTACTAGGTTTAGGGGTAGAGGTAGTGTAGGGGGATAGAATATACAGGGAGTGCAGAATTATTAGCCACGTTGATTTTCTGATCATATTTTTTTTCCAGGCACATTTGACCAATTCCAAACCACAGTAATCCTAATAACTACTATTGATTTAGTATTTAATAATGTATAAGTGATATATAATTGTTCATGAAGGCTGGAAATGAAAATCACCTTATATTCAGGTGTGCAGAATTATTAGGCATGTTTTCTTTTACAGATAAATTGAGCCAAAAAAGAGATTTAACTCAGACTGAAAAGTCAAAAAGTATTAAATGCCCATGAGAAGGATGCAATACTAATGCAATACTAGACATTGCAGTTAAGGCATGACCATTGGACAGTGAAATGCTCGTTGGGTCAGCAGGATCTGACAAAAACAGGTGGTGAAGAAAAGACACCTGTTAACTGCAAAAGAATTAAGAATTAAGGTGAAGAATTAAGGGTGAAACCATCAGGAACCCTTTAGTCTCCAGCGCCACCATTTTCCAGAGCTGCAACCTACCTGGAGTCTCCAGAAGTGCAAGGTGTCAGGATCGTTTCAGAATCTGGGAGTACGTTTTGGGAGTTCATTTTTAGTCCATCTCTGCAAAACGGACTTCAGGATGGACTAAAATGAACTCCCAAAACGTACTGCCAGATTCTGGAAGATGAATTCTTCAAACAGTGGTACTAGAGGATGTGGTGCTGGTCCTTCAAGAGTCACTCTCAACCTATAAAACCTATAAAGCCTATAAAAAAACCTTCTTCATGTATTTTACAACACTTCAGCTTGTGATTCTTATTTAGTGGGGGTCATTTTTTAGGATTCTTTACCTAACTGAAGTCTCTGAGATCCTGACACCTTGCACTTCTGGAGACTCCAGGTAGGTTGCAGCTCTGGAAAATGGTGGCGCTGGAGACTAAAGGGTTCCTGATGGTTTCACCCTTAATTCTTCACCTTAATTCTTAATTCTTTTGCAGTTAACAGGTGTCTTTTCTTCACCACCTGTTTTTGTCAGATCCTGCTGACCCAACGAGCATTTCACTGTCCAATGGTCATGCCTTAACTGCAATGTCTAGTATTGCATTAGTATTGCATCCTTCTCATGGGCATTTAATACTTTTTGACTTTTCAGTCTGAGTTAAATCTCTTTTTTGGCTCAATTTATCTGTAAAAGAAAACATGCCTAATAATTCTGCACACCTGAATATAAGGTGATTTTCATTTCCAGCCTTCATGAACAATTATATATCACTTATACATTATTAAATACTAAATCAATAGTAGTTATTAGGATTACTGTGGTTTGGAATTGGTCAAATGTGCCTGGAAAAAAAAATATGATCAGAAAATCAACGTGCCTAATAATTCTGCACTCCCTATAGTTTGTACAGTATAAAAACCATTACGCCTTTGGAATGTCCTCATAATGTAGTTGCAAAAACTTGCTTGAAAAAAGTGTTTACCATTTTTTCCAAACACTTTTAGTGAAAACTGTATATTATTTTGTACATAAAATGGAACATTCAGCCCACAAAAAGGGTCTTCCTTTTACATGCATAGGTTAGGTTGCATTTACACTGCTATCTGCTGTGTAATTGAGCGAGTGTGGATTAGTGATTTATTCAGCAGAGTCCGAGGAATAATCAAGGGATCAGTCTAAAACAGACCCTCACACGAGGCACTCCTGGACGAGTTTCGGGTATCACTTCTGTACAAGAGCGTGCTTATTTTGGACCAGATTAACCTTCAGAATTCCACCTCACACTTTCCCCTTCCGCTGTGGATTGCACGGGTCTACTTCCTCTCTGAAACGGCCTGGTTAGTTGAAAAATATTTATAGTTATTACGGCGTTCTCATGTATCCACAGTCAGTTAGTTCTATTTTGTGTGCAAGGTAAAACTAATAGCAGATTTATGTGGGGGGATTTCACCTCATCCCGCAGTAGATTGAGGATGATTTATTGGCTGTATAATACGAACTACTGATGGATTGAGTAACTAGAGGACAACCCAAACAGGCAGGTATCCAGAAAGCAACTCGCAAGGGAGCTATCACCTATCACCTCGCTGCTGTACAGCCCCGGCTTTATTTCCCTGTTTGGATGCAGGAGGGCTCGTGCTCAGGTGTTTAAAAAAGAAAAAGGCTGGATGAAAGGGGAAAAAGGGAAAGTTGGGATATTAACGCAGCTGCAAAGAGTTGCCTTCTCTTGAACGTAAAGGAAGGCGGTAAAATATAACCTGGCCATATGTGCACAGCAGTGGATTAAATGAATTATTCCAGGACGTCAAGAAATCTGTGGAACCAGGTGATTTGCTTGGCTACTAGTCTGATATTTCTTCTGCATAAAAATAAGGCTGCCATTGTTTGCTCGAAATCGAATCATTCTCATGGGGAGCAAACCTGTCCAGCTCTCTATTCTTTCAAGACATTTCAACTAGAGTTCGTTGTTCCCAGTGCTTAAGGGAAAATGGTAACACAACCCAAAAACCTAAGAAAAAAAAAATTAGTCTTCTCAGTCTCTCGTGATGGTTACTGCAACAGGCTAAATGTGATAGCAGGGAGGTAATTGAGAGAAAACGCTACTGCAAGTATAGGGTAATGATACTGCCACAATGACTTTAGGGTTTGGGAATATTTTCTTTCGGAACCGACTCCAGTCTGCACAGATTATATTCAACCTCTTTGAACTCTCTCGCCCTGTTATAGCATTGGAGGTTGATTGTAGGAGTTTAAATGGCCCCAAAAAAAAGAAACTCTTTCTATATCCAGACAGAGCATGATAAAAAGTTTTGGTTGCCCATTCTCTGTCCACACTAAAACGACATCCAGATATTCTTGAAGCACCCCTGAAGATGATATACAAATGAGTGTGTTCCAAAAGATTGAAACGATTAATAACTTTTGCAGCTGTTTTTGTGCAGCCGTACTGAAACTAGTAAACGCAAAAGTCTTTGCTTCATACAAAAGTTGGAGCCACATTTTGAAATCCAAATGATATCTAATTTAGGGTGTTGAACCGAACTCGTGAAGGAACATTTGACTGACTTCCCGAATCCCATTGGGAGAATTTATATTATTGGTAATCGCAGCACTTTAGGAGTGATACGCCTGTGGTTTGCCTGCGACATACCAGTGCAATCTAGACATTTTCAGAATTGAACAAAATGACTCTTTGGCATTAAACTGCAGGGATCTCAGATGTCTCATATTCACTGTGCTGTATTACTCGTTTTATTTAACTCCTAAACTGGGGGGGTTAAACAACAATAAAATACGCTCAGCCTTCCAAGATCATACATTAATACACGCCATGATAATTGAATTAACATTATTAATATGAAAGGATGAAAATACATTTAATGTGTTTAAAAAAAGCATTCTAAAATACGAGAGATGTTAATTATCCTCTAGACATTAAGATCTTGATCTAGATGTGAAACACATCTAAGTCTAATTAAATCAGTTACTTTGCTGATTAAAAGCCCAGGAGGCCATCCAATTACACTAATTATACATGTTATTATGTAACTAGCTCTAGGGCAAGACTGTCTGATCTTTCTAAAACATCATTTTCACCAATTAACTGAAAATAAATCACACAACAAAACAGAATACGGTGATAACTATCTGAAGCTAAACAGTAGCCTCCTATGAACTTCCCCTCGAGGAACTATAAATCAGTGGTTCTCGACTGGTGTCACGACACAACAAGTGCAGGTTTGTTCTGAATGATTTGCCGACGATAGCAAAAATAAAACACTAAATGCAAATGAAATGCAACTCTAATTTTCTTATTCATGCATTTTTTACATATGTGCAAAAGAAAACAAGTTTGTTTCTATACTATGTTTATGGCAAGCCGTTTTGACTTTTATTCATCTTGATATCAACAATTCCATTTTCATTAGATAAAATGCTAATTCTTGATATCAGAAATTAGATTTCTACGAATAACATTGGCAATTTTTGATAAAAGGAATTACATTTCCTCAAGTAAAAATGCTAATTGTTGATATCAACAATGAAGTCATCCCTCGCAGAAATACACATTCTTGATATCAAGAATAACATTTTAATTAGTTAAAAATATAATTTTTGATATTGGTTTTCATTAGTTAATTGTCACCATAGACTGCCATTCAAATTCAATTGATGATATCAAGGAATTCTTATTAGTAAAAAAATCACAATTTTTGATATCAATAATTACTTTGTTACTAGTAAAAATATTGTCAATAGTTGAAAAGTTAATTCTTGATATCTGTAAATGTATCTCAACATGGTACATTTGTTATTTCTGATATCTGAAAATGTATTTCTGATATCAATAATTAGTCAGATTTCTAAAATGGCTTTCTTACTAGTAATAATCACATTCAAGATATCAGAAATTAACATTGTCACAAGTGACAATCGAATTATTGATATCAAAATAGAAAATGTCAGACATTTGCACTAGTAACCATGTAATTATTGATATCAAAAAATATGATTTTTACTATAAAGAATTGTATTTCTGATGTGTAAAATTGGATTTTAATTAGTGGAAATCAATTCTTGATCAACAATTGAATTTGAATGGCATTCTAATTCGTATTTCTGCGAGTGATGATGTCATTGTTGATATCAAGACATTTTTTTATTTTTACAAGTGGAAATGTAATTACTGATATCAAAAATTGCTATTATTACTAGTAGAAATCTAATTCCTGATATCAAGAATTAGCATTTTAACTAGTGAAAATTTAATTGTTGATCAAGAATACATATCCTGGAAATGAATAAACGTCAAAACGGCTTGCCATACTATGTTAGGTCCTGAAACAAAACCAGTTGAGGACCACTGCTATAAATAAAGTGTGAACCTAATTAATCGATCAATAACAGCATGTAGACCCAAGCACAAAAAGAACCGCACACACTTAGCATGACGACACGTCGCCACAGGGTTGAGGTAAAGGCAAATAGCAGTAAAAAAGCTGGCTTCGTTAGACTTGGGTTAACCGTACTGTAATTCTGAAGCCCTGAGGAGTGTCCCAGCGGCCATTTGCTTGCTGTTTACCAGAGAGATAAATTCCACTGTGCCTGAAGGGGAAGGTCATGGGCAGCGCGTGGGCTGAGTGTGTATACCAGTGGTCAAGTGTAGGTTGGTATGAACATGTGGCTAGTTCACATATAAGTGGGATTGTTTTAAGGACTATTTGAATTTAGATGAGAACAAGCTGCGTCGTTTTCCACAAAGTGTCTTTCGGTTGTTTCACAATTCATTTGTGATTAAAAGAGATTTCTGAACTTGTGGAATTGCAACGCAACAAGTTGTCAGTAAGATCAAACAGACAAAGTTATGAGCGTTTTTAGGAGGGACAATATTTGGTGAGAAATTTATGTCTTCACACTCTTCTTTTATCTTATACTTACAATAATAACTTTTAATACACTGTTCCCAAAGATGAATGCTTTTTAAATTGTGATTAATTTGAACTGTGGCACATAACAATTGAGAGACCAAAATATGACTGGAGAAAGCACATTTATGTGTGTCAAGAATAATCCTCCCAAGACAATATTGTTTTTCTTCTAAAGGGGGGAAAAAAAGACATTAAGAAGAAAAACACATGAAGTGCATTTTCTCACAGAGAGCGAGTCGTCCCTAAGAGTTTGAGAAAAATAGCCAGGTTTCTGTCCACATGTTTTATGCAAATTTTGGGTTATTGCATAAAAAACGCTGGATGAAAACACCAAGACATGAATACAATTGTAAACAAAAATATATATGCGCCCTTGAAGATGTCAATTATGGAAACAATTTTTAGTTGGGATGCACATGGAAAAAAGTCACATGTCAAAATGCTGCTCTATTCGCAAATTGTTTTGGTGATATTACAGTTTTTCACAAAAATTACACATGGCAACATACTG
Organism: Gobio gobio; assembly: GCF_949357685.1. NCBI lineage: Eukaryota > Metazoa > Chordata > Actinopteri > Cypriniformes > Gobionidae > Gobio > Gobio gobio. Next base: position 9,353,679 of record NC_137105.1, on the reverse strand, counting down.
TAGCTAATAACTCCTACAAAGGCTGCATTTCAAGGCCATGCTTATTATTTGAAGGCTTTTCCAAAAGGTTGGCAGCATCCTCAAATCAAATTCTAAGCAAACATTGTAGTGATTGTGAAATCCATCCCATAAAGCACTATGACAAAGATGAAGTGAGGGAAATGGTGAATAAAAAAAACATTAAATTATTTAAAGACTGACAGTAAAGTCATTTATTTTACAGAAGTGTTCTATTTCAAATAAATGAATCACGGTTTCTGCAATTGATAGTGATAAGAAATGCTTTTTTCTTATATATAAATGTGGGGGCAAGAAATTATTACTGTTACTCAAAGGCCTGCACTTACACTATGTAACTTTTGGCACAGTTAATACACAAAACTGCATGTGTCTTGTTTAAGAACATTGTAGCTGGAGCTACTTCTCTCTATTTATGTCTATGACGCAGGTACCGGGATGCTCCACAGCGGTTGGCATCTCGCTTGGTCTAAAATAGTCAGAATATAAACCACTTATTATAGGTGTACCGTAGTGATTCATGATAACATGAAAACACGGTTTGGAAGATGGATTCATGATCCAGTCGTGGCCCAATGGTTAGAGAGTCAGACCGGTAACCCGAAGGTTGCGGGTTCGATTCTCAACACAGGCAGGAAATGACTGAGGTCACCTAAACCCCAATCGCTCCCCAGGTGCCGCAACAAAATGGCTGCTCCGGGTGTGTGTGTGTCCAGTTTGCAGTGTGTGTGTTTTCACTACACACTGCTTCTAATGTGTGTGCACTAACTTGGATGGGTTAAATGGAAATATTCTGGGATTCCATAATTTGCCCTTCACTTTGTATGATGTACTCGCTCATATAAATTTTTGTACAAAAAAAAAAAAAAAAAAAAAAAAAAAAAAAACTGCATAGTGACAGTAAAGTAATTTTTATTACAAAAGTGTTCTATTTCAAATAAATGCTGTTCTTTTGAACTTTATATTCAAATTATATTCAATACTTTATTATCACGGTTTCCGCAATTGATAGTGATAAGAAATGCTTTTTGAGCATCAAATCAGCCATTAGAATGATTTCTGTAGGATCATGTGACACTGAAGACTATGTGCTGTAAATGCTGCTTTGCCAATACAGAAATATATTACACTTAAAATATATTCAAATAGAAAACAGTTATTTTAAATTGCAGTTTTTATTGTATTTTGATTAAATAAATGCAGCACTGGTGAGCATAATGATGCGTGTACAATGCAAAAATGTGAATTTTGTGATGCAAATGACACGAATTGGGCGACGAGATTGCCGCAAGCGCGCAATATTTGCCTCAATCGCGTCTTACAACTCGAGCGGGGGATTCGCAGAATTCGAGGCTTTCTCGCGCAAGGCAATCAGCGAAGAGCTTATTGACACATCCGGTTGTATCAGGCGCAGTTCCTGGAAAAGACAAGAGTTGAGCGCGCCTGTGGACACATCAGCGTTTGGCTTTCCGCCATATTTGGGGCTTCCACAACAGTTAAAGAGAGCAGCAATAGTAGGCTAGTTATCTCCAACATGGTTGATGATGGAAAAAATGGCAGAAAGAAAAGTTGTTGGTGTTGTTGATGTGCGTGAAGACACTCCTCATCTGCAATGTTTTTACTCACACAAGTGACGCGAAAAACAAGTAATCCCGTGAGTAATCTAGAGTGAGTAACGATAAGAATATTCGCTTTGAAGGGACTTCTTTCAAAAGCCCAATCCCAAACTTTTGAACGTTATCACATAGGGTGTTCAACGGTACACGTATTCGTACCGAACCGTTACGGTACGGGGCTTTCTGTTCGGTGCACGCGTGTTTCCGAATGCAATCTTTAACAGTTAACAGTCGGCTTGTTTTAAGCGCGGAACACACTTCAATCCAAGTTCCCACACGAACATATTAAGCATTCAGTCCATTTTATCACAAAATTCAAACGATAAAAGCCGTTTTGACACTCTTTAATGTGACGTGACTGATTACTGATTACACGCGTGAACGCGATCATCTGTGAACGCGATCGATAATCTCTTCCTAAAGAATAAACATGAATGAACATCTGAAGGTATGTTGAGGATACATTACGACTTACTGTCACGTATCATATGTCGTGTAATCGCTCCATTAGTGTTTCAACAGTATATATAACTGCTTGTTAACTAAACAATGTCATGTAGCATCACATTTACCTCAGGCAGTCATTCAGTGTCCATAGAATTTTATTCACTAGAGAAATCAACTCTTTCACTAAATATATGCATGCACTATATTAGCCTATATATTCATTATATTCTACTGAACCTGTTACTGATGTCTTTATTATAATAAATCATGAAAATGACAGCCACTGTGTATAAATGATTATATTTAAACAACGAATTGGAGAAAAAAACTATTTTATAATTAGATTTGGAAGTTATTGCAAAAACTGCCTTATGTGAAGTTTACATGTTTGCATACTGTGTTATTTGAGTGTTGATTATTATACCTAAAAATAAATAGCAACTGAATTTAGGCTAATAGTTCGGGCTCTGTTGTTAACCTATAATATTATTGTGCAAGTAAGGGCTCCCTATAGTTTAAAGCAATATCTTCAATAAACTTTTAGTTATAATTTAATTAATTTAAGGACAGACATTTTTTTTTCGCTAAACCACTGTTTGATAAAAATAAATAAAAAGCAATTTTGTAAAACTGCTGTACCGAACCCGTACCGAACCGTCAGTTTTGTGTACCGTTGCACCCCTAGTATCCCATGAGTTTCTACCATGCAGAATGTTAGAAATAAGCCACTTATAAAATGTGATGGTTAGAATGCCATCTATGTAGGCTCACTAAGTTTTTCAGAGAGCCGATGTGAAAAAAATCACAATATGCTTTAAATCCGCTGGGAACTTTCTTGTTAAATCAGTGTTTTGCCGTTCTCTCGCTTAAGAGAACAGACATTCCATTTCCCACATATACATCAAAACAACACAGAGACATGCACGCCACCAACAAATCAACTAATGTGCTGTAATTATATGTTACCGCTTTGAAGAGTCTAGTATTTGCTGCTCGTGCATATTTACCCCTACTATTCAAAGAACATTAAAGAGCATCTAAAATAAAACCCAGGAGGACATAACACAGGATTTGTTGAAGTGTAAAAGACCTATTTAGGCAAACACAAATGTTCCTCACGAGTGACTGAAGTTCAAAGTCTTGTTTTGGAGGCTTTCTCTCTCTCTCTCTCTCTCTCTCTCTATCCTGTCTGAATACGTGTTGAGTAAAAGTGAATAGAAGATCTCTGCCCCTTCGTTCCCCATGCATGGATTTCCCAGCATCCCTCAAACGCTGTTAGTGTGACATCAAAGGCAATTACCGAATACAGTGCCAAGGTGTGCGCTCTCCCTCTCTGGGCTTTGTGCCGTGCACATATTTCATTTCGGCCTTTGTGAAAGTGTGTGTGGGCTGCTGTGGGCGTGAACGCCTCCTAGAAACCTTTGTGTCCGGTGCAGGACGCAGTGCAGGTGGCATGTCAGTGATTCAAGGGGTTTTTACAACAGATAGGGTCTTTTGTGCCGAGTGTGATTGAGCTATCGCGTTTAAGCGTGTGGGAGGAAACAAGACGAGGGTGATGAAGACACCACAAAGGCCTTCACCGAAGCAGATGGGTGGTGTCTGATCTAGCCGTTTGTCTCTTGTGACATACTACTGCACCAGCTCAGAGGCGCAAGGTGATCCCTGCCTTTTTTTTACTTCTTCCTGTACGTGTCACTGGTCCGCTCAGATTACAGCATTAGGCTTGCGTGGGCGTCCGCAGCCAGAACTGGCGTCCCACTGCCAGCAAACCACTCTTCAGGTGTGCAACTGATCCATTTAACACCTCTACCCTTAAGGGGGTGTGTGGGCTGGTAATTGAACCAAATTAAGAGATGGTACCTGTTGCATCGTGACGCTATATGTCCAACCTTTTTTCATTTCCGCCGCTTAGTCTGTGCATATGCTCTGACCATGACAAAAGGGATCGGTTTCATGCTCTTCAACTGTATGACTAAGTGCATTAATCAAATTACCTCTTCCTTTTCTCATTCATCAGTTCCTACCAGCTTCATCTGGAAGATCAAAGGACGGTGTCGGACACTATAACACATCCCACCCAAAGTGTAGAGTAACTCTTTAATCAAAATTTAAAAGACTTTATTTATTATTTATCTAATTCATTATTTATTTACCTATTTCTCTCATAAAACCTACTATTAGGGCACATCTAAACATTGCATATCATTTTAGCTTGGACTAATTTCAGTCATTCATGTTGCATTTCCATTTGATGTTTTCATGGACACTTTTTACCATACAATATGAACAAGCAAAAAAGAAAATCCTATGTTTTTATGCAAATCCTGTCATCATTTACTCACCCTCATGTCGTTCCAAACCTGTATGAAAATTTTGATTATGAAGAACATTGGGGTACAAACAACACTGGATCCTATTGATTTTCATTGCATGGACAAAAACTGAATTTTCAAAACAACTTTTTCTTTTTTTTTGGAATGACATGAGGGTGAGTAAATGATGATGGACTTTTCATTTTTGGTGTGAACTATCCCTTTAACATTCTTTTTATTAAAATGAAGTCTCATTGCATTTAAACAATTGTTTTAAATTTGCTTTAAAAACATTAAAATCAAAAATATTATTAATATTTATTACATTTACATGGTAATGAGCCAATCATAGTGACGAACATAAATGGGCATTATCATATTGACATGGTAGTCAGCAAATAACAGCATTGTTGCAATGCTTCCTGACACATGACTTTTCGCCTGTACCTTTAAATTCATGATCTCTATGGGCGCATTTACATCACATGGTTCAAGTGACCCAATTCCGATTTTTTTCCTCCATGGCACAGATAAAATATGACCCACAAACATGTAAGCAGGAAAAAAACATGGATTCTGATATTTCAGATCGGTTTCAGGCATCATTCATATGTGGAAATAAATCTGATATGAAATGGATATGTGCATTTGTGTTTGCCACGTAAGCGGACAGATCAGATATTCCCCTGTCAATGCGAGTCGTACGTCACTAAAAAAGTGACGCTGGCGAATGACGTCGTCAACTCAGGTGGACACCAACCACAATCACATGACTCTTTCTAAACCCCAAGCAAATCACGGCATTTTTACTTCCTTTCCGGCCTAAGCTTTTCCGGGTCAGTATGTCTAACTTGGGTTGTTTCGCCAAGTGTATTGTGCAAATGCAGATATCGGATATGGGTCGCTTTTAAAAGAATACTATATAAAATACACTTTTATATAGTGCCTTTAAAGCAGCTTCTCAAAGAACTTTACACAATAAAACAGACAGATAAAAATACAGAGTGGTGCAGGCATGTAGTCAAAACCCGAAAATGTCTAATTCGCCGCTGGTTCCTTCGAGACTGTCCTGTGGGGTTTTTCAATTTATGAGTAAAATAAAGTTGAAAATTACACACACCCATAGCGAAAAGTTTCTATTAAGTACCTAGATAAGAACATTTGGGCTGTGAATTTTTGCAGTGTACATTGTATAGAACAAAACGTCAAAGTATGGTCAAGTTATGTTTACCATAGGCTTTATTTTACTCATAAATTGAAAAACTACATATTAAAACCTCATAGGAAAATCTCGACGGAACGAGCGGCGAATTAGACTTCCGGGTTCTGACGGAATTATAATCTGACTCTGTTATAAATAGTGATCAAATCAAAAAAGGGATCATTGATAGTGCCCTTACATTTTACGTCTGACTTATGCGCACATTTCATATGCACAATTATTCCATGGTAGCACTTATCATTTAGTTATCATAGGATAAATAAATATTAATTTAAATTATGATTTATTGAGGAGGTAAGTAGAACAGAAAGAGCAATAAATATTGATTTAAAATATGAATTAATTGAATTATTCATATTAAAAGGCAACTGCTCAGATCTTACCACCAGATATCATGACATCTCAAAACCAAACTAGCCTCACTTTCATAATTGTAATGATATTTCTCGCCCAATTTCAGTTAATTGATATGTTATTTTAGTTATAGAATTGGGCAACAGTGAAGGACGAGACTATAACCTCAAAGTCCTTTCACAAAAGGCGTAGTGTGCACACAAAACTCTACCTGACTATTACCGAATGAATACACCCCAAGGACCATTCAATATCTAAAAATTGCTGTCGAAATTACATGTTTGCTCGCCAGCTACAATTAAATAGCGCTAAATGAATATGGCTTTGATGATATTTTTAGATGATCCTCTCCCTTTCACAGAAGCTGCAGCTCAGGGTCAGAGATTTTCCCCTCGCTTCAATTACCTATTGATGAGAGGGCTTCCCTGCTCTGGCACTGCTTCGGAAAAAGCAAGTCTGGTTTGCTTTTAAGATGTCTCAGGAATGACGGCGGGCGGTGGGATCTGAGCAGACGATGCATGCAACAGAAGCTGCCTTTTAATACTCGTCTCAAATGATCTGGGATTCTCTGGAATGCTTATGGATGGAGTCGCTAAACCGTCTTCTTTTCTTTCATCAATCTTAGTTTTTTTTATTTTTTAAAATGTATCTTGCATTCTCGCTAAATGATAATTGCTACCATGGGATAATTGTCAATACTGTAGCTCGGTTTTGATAACGAGCAACAAAATATGCCCTGGAGAAACCTAGCGAGTCTGTCTCATGCCACACATGTAGACAATTACTCCACACCCATCTACCATTAGGCAGCGTTACAGAGAATGTTTTCTACTTAATTAAATCCAAATCTCTCAATAGTGGAGCCTGAATGAAATATAATGTGTCTGTTTGGGTCTGCTTTCTTTTTTCCCCTCCTTCTTCTTCGCTGGTTGTGACATTTATCATTTCACACTAATATGAAAAGTATATCTCAGTTAAGAATTTAGCAAATTATAGAAATGTATTTATTAAACATTTACAATGTGGAATGCAAGCCAAACTGAATTCAGCGCCCTTGTCTAACCCCACACACAAAGAGTTTTATTTATTAATAAAATTAACCTCAAATTCATTTAATAATATATTACTATCTATTAGGCAAATAGCATACAAAAGAGGCTTACATTTTTAATCACAAAGTTGACTTGCACTTTCAGAAAGCAAAATATAATTTATTAACATGCATATTGCATGTTAATAAAGGTTTTATATCTGGGGTCTCTAAAAACTCACACAGAACTTCTTCCATGAAGGCAATTTAAAGCTTTTTGAATCATAATGATGCTGTCAATTACATTTAAAATGTTACTTCGATGCAAAATATAACTATTTAAAAACTCTCTATGCATCAAATAAAACATTAACTGAGGAGAGTCTCAGGTGGTTTTCTACTGTACATCTGCACTAGCCACAAACTTTTCCCCCGTCCCGTTCTCATCCTGGTCTACTCTCACCCCTGAGAGCATGCAGAGGGTCAGAGGTTAACATGCTAATAGAGGGCGCTGATTGCTGCAAGTGGCTCTCGCTTCCCCGCTCGCACACGCCAGAGAACAGCGCGTGTGCTGAAGGAGCAGGCCTCGCACAGCTGTGTTTGGAAAGCAGACATTCAGACTCGAAAACGGCTTTACAACATTTCTCTTGGAGGAATCGGCAAAACCCGTAGATCAGAATGAATGGGCTCTCTTACTTCTCCTCCGCGACATGGGAAAGTCATATTTCTTTATGCACAATATGGATTTGTGCTTGCCTGTTATTCTTGTGTATTTAATGTTTTTACATTTCCTACAATTTCAGACTCTCTTTTTGTCTATTTCTGCTCTGCATCAGGTGTCAACAAACATAATTTGGATTTTCAGTAGGAGCGTCACTAAAAAGAAACTTATTCTGTCCCAAATAATTCAAATATATGCCTGCATTATATATATACCACAGCCAAGCAGTCTGAGAAAGATTATTACTAAAGATGTGCACACTATACTCTTAATTAAATACATTTTGCAAAGAATATCTAGTATATTTCTAGTACTTTAAGGTGACTTTCTCACGTGTAACCCTTCTGGGCATTCAGCTTGTACACACCCACTAACCTAACAGTCTGTCAAACATTCACTTATTTGCTTCTATATTGGATTTCATCGTCCTGCTTTTTGATGCATATGCCAAAAAGCCTGCATTACGTTAAAAAAAATATGACACTTCAGCACCCGGGCTTCCCTACAGCAGTTCCTGCATGCAGTCGGGCTTTACGATGGCTGGCCTAGCCGAATGTTTGTAAACATCAACACATGATTGTTGCTTTGCAGTTCCTTATTATACGGTCTACCACGTGGAACGGTCAAAAACAGGGTGAAATCCTTGGGCACTTACCCCAGAAGAAGTTCTGCTGACACTGGGTCATAGAACTAAAGAGGCTGTTGGATGCCATGGTCGCCACTGTCGGTCCCAACTTTCGCTTCTCTGTGGTTTTCGGTGACCCTTGACGCCTCTTAGGTTAGGAGCAATCAGCGTGCCAGGGGAAGATGCAAAAAAGGAAAAAACATCCACAAGAAATGCGTTTTTGTATCAACTATTTTCATGACCACAAGTACTGTAATAACCAGGTCTGGTTTAGGAAAAAATGCTGTCACCCTATTGGACAGGACCGAACCAAGCTCGCTGCTGAGGATAGTGCGGTTGAAGCGTACTTACTGGTTGGTGTGGTCCTCAAACCTGAAGTTGACCGGCGACAATTAACCATTTACACGCCGCCGGGAGCCCCATGCAAAAATCCAGAGCCGAACTTTTCTGTGGTTCTGTGGTTGCTCGGGAGGTGAGCGGAGCCTTCACACAAACCCAAAGAGGCACGAGCCTTTAAAAAATCTTTTTTCTTTCCCTCAGAACACTGTCACTGGAGAAGCAGGGTCACATGCTCGTGACATCACTGGAGTCGTGCGGGCCAACTTTTTTGCTCCTCCGCTGCCTTCCTCTGTTTTCCTTCTTCTGAAGACGCATGGTTCGCCGGCTCTTCCTGGCACTCCGGAGAGGGAAGGGGTGGGTGTGATGCTGCTACTCATGAGTCATGAGGCTTCGAAGGGGGGCGTGAACGCTCAGCCTTCTCCCTCGACATGTGTGTGTACTTCTGTCTCTCCTGCTCTCTTTCTACCTCTCCATCCGTGCGGTAGCCTGTCTCTTCTGACCCCGAGGTGATGTGAGGATAGCTGCTCATAATGTGGAAGGATTGTCTCTGAGAAACTGAATGCATCTAAATATAACAATGTGTCACTGTTTTAGTAGTACATGTCATTCAACTACAGTAACATACATGACCATTCAAAGTCTGGGGTCTGAGAGATCTTTGTTTTTGAGAGAAGTGTCTTCTGCTCACCAAGGCTACATTTATTTGATGAGAGATGCAGTAAAAAGAGATCTTATTATTCGAATATTTTAAAATATAATGTATTCCTCTGATGTAAAGCTGATTTTTCATGAACTAAGAAAGAACAATATATCTAAAGTATTTATCAATATTAATAATATAACAGCTGCATTTTTATTAACCAATGTTAAAGATTAATAAATACTGTAACTTATGTATTGCTCATTGTTAGTTCATGTTAGTTAATACATTAACTAATGTTAACAAATGAAACCTTACTGTAAAGTGTTACCATTTCGGTCCAATTCTCACTATTAACTAGTTGCTTATTAGCATGCATATTACTAGGATGTTTATTAGTACTTATAAAGCACATATGAATGCCTTATTCTGCCTGACTATACTCAACATCCCTAATCTATCCAATACCTAAACTTAACAACTACCTTACTAACTATTAATAAGCAGAAATTAGGAGTTAACTGAGGTAAAAGTCGTAGTTAAAGGGGTGATGAATTGAGAAATCAACTTTCCTTTGATATATAAAAGTTCATCGTGATATAAGAATATCCTGTAAGTTTGAGCTGAAAACTTCCTTGTTAGTCAAATAAAAGCTTTTATTGACACCAGGCCTAGAAAATCTCAGAATATGTCGACCATTGACTTCATAAAATGCAGAAGCACCGTCTCAAGTCCGCCCACCAACTCGTGGAGCTAAATGAGTCGTGCTACCGAGCAATAAACATGCCGGTTCCAGCTCACATGCGTAAGACATTGCGCGTTTGTTCGCTTCATTTCACCGCGGAATCGATTGTAAACAAGATACAGGTCGAGACTGGATTTGCAGACATATTGAGATTAAAACACAATGCTGTGCCTTCTATATTGGATCCGACAGGAACGGTGCAACACACTTATGTGAGTAAAACATGTTTTTTTATATGTGTTAGTATTGCATTGTTACAGATCATTTGATATCTATTGATTACATACCTTAGCACGCTGTCACAGGCTCCTTTATTTGAGGTGTTATTGGTTCATTCGTGATCAGACTCGGACTTGTAACGTTATGGGCCAGGGCTCGCAAAGCCCAACTATGTGGGGGCCTATGTGTTTTTCAGACGGGCTACCAAAACGTATCACCGGCCTGCCGACGGGCTATCTTAAATAGTGAAATAACATTCCTTTCTTGTGCGCACGTGTGTGTGTGTGTGTGCGGTTCGTGGTTATATTCACTGATCGGCCCGGCCAAGTAATAAAAAAATAACATTCCAATCAATCGCGGGTGGATGAGAGATGAATCATTGTGTTTGTTTGATAAAGATATTTTGCGAGTCCTGTGGGCGATTCCCCAGACGCTTTCAAAACAATTCCCACATGTACTGAGGGGAGCTGAAACTCATTAAATATGCAAATCTTATCCAATCCTAGCCATGAGCGTTTACTTCCAAGTCTTCAGTACGGCACGCCCATAGAAACCAACCGCTTCTTCAGAAAGCCTCAAAACCAAGGCAGCAAATAGCCTATAACTTATTCATTATGATGTTTCTGAATGTAAAAACCACGTGAACGTCATAAGTTGACCTCAGACAACAGTATAAAAAAAAATAAAAAAGCCAGTTCATGACCCCTTTAATGGTGAAAATTGGACCCTAATCTAAAGTGTTCCCAAATGACAATAAATACAGAATCTGATTTCATAAAAATAACTAAGCAAAATAAAATATTTAAATATTCACAAATAACAAAATAAACTTAAATGTGGTGGCCCTTCTCTTCTTTCAGTTTGTTACTCATAAAGACACAACATATGCCTTGTGTGCTGCATCTATCTCAGTAGGCGTGTGAGAACGAGTCGGCCTCCCTGTTCTCCAAATGAGCAATTCCTGTAAGAGGCAATACATTATTCTGTACCTGACAGCCGGGTGTGTGATGAAGAGATGCCTCCCAAACATGTGACAAACCACTATCACGCTCGGTGACTCACTGGTTTCACACGGCACGCAGACGTTTGCCTGGCAGTGGCTCTGGGCTGCTTTGGTATCCTGCTTCTGTAGGTATTTGTTTAAACAGATAAAGAATGCTGTCGTTAGAATTAATTGAAAGTCTGGAATGAATGGAATGTGTTAGATATTTTATTTCAAGTTTAACCAAGGGGAGTAAATAATTAAACATACACTAACAAACTTTTTTCCAACAAGTGGAGGTTCCGTGACAAAATGAGACATTGTTGGTTTATGCGTCATATCGTTTTGTGCATGCAGTTTTAGAGACGAGTCAACTGATGCTCAAAAACAATTCACAGGTTTCCTGTGTGACATTGTGTGTACTTTAAAAAAATATATATATTAGGCAATTTCTGATGTTCATCGTGTATTTATCTGTTCAAGTTTTGTCACCTTAATTGAGCTCCTCAATGATTTTGTACTAGAAACAATGGAACAAAAAATGAATGTCATGTAAAAATGATATGGTTAATAAGTTATGACAACGTATGTTTTTTTTTACATTGCTTTAACTCATCACAATAAGTCAAGTCATTTTCAGCTTTTGTATAAGCTATACAAGATTCAACTCATTTTTTAAAGTCAGTTTTATGTCATTTAAGTTGAAATGACTTAAACATCCAAGTTGATTGTACTTAAAAATTTAAGGCAGCAATGTAGTATTCAAAAAGTTCTTGCCCTCATAAATGCCTTCAATTTAATTTTGCAGTGTAGCAAGCTACCTTAATAACTGCAGTTTAACTGAATAGCTTGTAGTTATATATCTGAGTATAATTTGGTAAGGTTGCTAAACAATGCCATTGTATTACATGCACAAAATAATGTGACATATGGGGAAAAACATCTATATCACAATATACCTTAAAGGACTTTCAACTGAACATTTAAACGCTTCAGAAAGCGAAACACATCCTACAGTTTGAATAACATGATTAATTTACGGCTTGTTTTTGCTGTCTATGTTAATCATGAAAGGCAATAAACATTGCATACCCAGCGGCTCAAACCTCATTACCAATTCTAGTGTAAATATTTGTTCTATCTTCACACGCACATCATAAATGCAAAACACAAATGTAAATATTAGAAGTGTCTCTTATAACTCCATGCATCTAAATATGACAATGTGCCATTTTGGTAATACAGCAGCCCTCAATATTATCACATGATGTAAATAAATGATCATGAATAAATTAAAAAATGACCATTCAAAAGTTTGGGGTCAATAAAATATTTGTTTTTTGAAGAAAAAAGAAAAGCATTTTATGCTCACCAAGGCTGCATGATCAGAAATACAGTAACCAATTTAAACTGTTTTCTATTTTATTATATTTTAAAATGTAATTTATTACTGTGATCAAATCTGAATTTACAGCATCATTCCTCCAGTCTTCAGTGTCACATGATCCTTCGGAAATCATTCTAATATGATGATTTGCTGCTCAAGAAACATTTATGATTATTATCGATGTTGAAAACAGGATTCTTGATGAATAGAAATTTCAAAAGAACAGCATTTACTAATAAATAGAACAAATTATAGTCTTTTTAAGTTAAGTCTTTACTGTCACTTTTGATACATTTAACGCATCCTTGCTGAATAAAAGTATTAATTCCTTTAAAAAAATGTAATCCTGATCAATGACTGAGGCAAAATGACATTTAAAAAAAATAAATACAGAATATGATAAAAAAAAAAAAAAAAAAGCTAAATTAATGTTTTAAAAAAAATAATTAACTGCACCGCTTCCTCTATTTTATGCAATGCATGAATTAACACTGAATTTGTCATTTGATTTAATTTTTTTCCCAAGCCCCCATCCAACCAAGTCATTTAAGGCAGTTAATTTTAGATGTAATATTTAAAAATCTCCAAATGAACACCACATAATGGAGGACCAATTTGGCAGGCAGAATGTTTTCAAAATGTTAAAAATAAATTTGCAATAACAGAGATCATATATATATACACACGTTAAGACTTGGCTCGATATCCTGCCTTAGCCATATGAAACGAACAGGCAGGTACAGTGATTTAGTTTAACAGGCTACATCTGTAAAACGCCAGGCTAGTTTACACTGTGGCCGCCTCTGAATTAACATGCTTTTATAGGAAACAAACACCACTTGCAAGCAGTTCCTGTTGGCAGGAGCTACAAATACAAATATTGGGCATCGTTGAAGGTGGGGATCTACTATATTAAGGCGATCCACCGAATTACAGAGGAGAGGGACTCGTAAAATACTGTTCACCCTCTAGAAAGTCCATGGCGCATCCAAGGAGAGAGAAACTCAATATGTGAAGTAATATTTCCAAAAGGATGTTTATATTTGATGTGAATTGTTCGGTATGGTCTGTAAGGTATAATTTGAATGAAAGTAGATATTTTTCTTTTGCCGTCCAATGGTGAGTCTACATCTTCCAGTGACCTAGAGGGCCTTTCTTGTGGTGTCTGCTCGACTGTTTTTGGAGTTGCAGCTTGGAAGGAAAATAAAAATCGCCCTCAGCGTAGGATGGGGGGTTTGGGTGGGCAGAGGGGATGTTTAATATCGAATGGCTCTCTTACAAGTACAACATGCATTAAAAATAACTCCTAGAACTGAAATTAAATCAAAATTTTTGAACGAAAGAAGAAAAAAAAAAGAGTCAAGAAACATCGAAACAACATTATTTTGCTAAAGAAGATATTTTAGTCTGGTGGCCTAACCACTGCAAACTCAGCCAATTTCTTACTCTCTGCCATTTTAATCAAGAATCCTATCCAGTATAAACACAAGTCTACCTACACAGCAGTTCAAAACGCCAGAGTCTCTGGGGAACTTCAGCGATGATTTCCAAAGTTTCCTTCACAAGTCTAATTACTTGTTGGAGGGCATTAGTACCTACGTACATCCATCTATATTCCTTCGTTGCGATTTATGAATAGCTTTACATGTCAACTGGAGACTTTTACAGAACTCTCTAAGAAAACAATAGCAAAAGACAACCAAAGGAAAGAAATGATTGAATAAATATGAAAAGCTCGAAGGTTTGTTCGGGGAAACCTGTTTGAAAACAGTTATTTTAAGCAGAAACTTCAGCTTCAAAGGGGACCTATTGTGCAAAATTCACCTTTATAAGGGGTTTGAACACAGATGTGTGTAAACAACCAGCCTATAATGGTAAAAATCCACCCACTCCTTTTTTCTATATAATCCCCATAAATCATAAGCCATCTCTTCAAATGAGCGGTTCCATATTTCCCCCTACTCTTACATAAGAGAAGCCCCGCCCATGACTGGTGATGATCTGCCCTATTAGCATAGATCCTGCTCTGAACACAGCAGTCTGCCATTTCTGTTTCCTCACTGTAGCAGCTGGATATATACAGCGTCTGCCCCAAAAAACATTACAAATGTTCTGTTACTGGATGTACCAATAGACATAAGAGTCTCCACAGACTCCCGGCATCTGAGCCACTGAAGACAGCACGGTTGAATTTAATTTATTTAATTTAGGAAAAGTGGCAAAGAAAGTCAAGGGTCAGCTTGACGCTGGATTTGCACAAAAGTTATCCTTATTCTAAAGGATTTTAAGATTAACATGACCGTACATGCTAGTCGATGAGTGAGTTGAATCAACTTAACTCCAAGAGCAACTAAATAAATGTATCCACTAACCCTTCAGAAATGTCCAGTTGCATTCTAAAAGTTGTAACTTCTTCGAACACATAAGGCTAAACACCGCAACTGACATTTTGGTTGCGTGATATTTTCCAGTGTTGTTGTTGCCGCAGTATCTGAAGCACAAGCTGTAAAGGCTCCGCCCTCTTCTGGAAAGGGGGCCGGAAGAAGCAGCTCATTTGCATTTAAAGGGACACACACATAAATGGTGTGTTTGACAAGCTATAGCCTAATAAAAGTGGGGTATTTTGAGCTGAAACTTCACAGACACATTCTGGGGACACCAGAGACTTATTTTACATCTTGTGAAAAGGGGCATAATAGGTCACCTTTAACTTTCCCCCCAATCGTCAAGTAACATACTTTCACAATGAAACATCGTTCTAGAAAACCTTTTTTTTTAAATCAACACACTATCATTAAAAAGTTAGTTTTTAAAGGAAAACTCTTGAAATATAAAATGGACAGACGGATGGACAGACAGATAGATGGATAGATATATAAATAGACAGACAGATAAATCTTGTGATGTGAGCAGGGCCACACACAGTATTTCATTGAAAGAGCTCACTTCGACAGAGAAACAAGCCTTATGTCACTGCGATCTACACTGTGCAGTAAACAATAATGTGAACAAAAACATCTCTGTCTGCTCAAAGAGCCTTTTAACAAGACTGGATGACGGTGCCATAATGTGACAGAAGATCCCCATCCTCATGTAACTCTAACTTTTAAAGTCCTATCTTACTCTTTAGTGCCATCACAGGGTCAAGTCGCCTTTCTGATCTCTGTTTTGAGTTGATCTTGGAGTTTGGTTTAATATTATTCTCTTTACTCTTGGCCAATTCTACATCATAGATAGAAATCGAGACAATTTTCAGATTCTGAATTATGTCCATAGAAAACAGATTATTAAAAGGAAACTAAACCATTATCTCAAATCAAGAACAGAACCTAAACATTGATATAGAAATGTATAGAAATTCCAGCCATAATAAGTGTGACAGAAGTGCAAAGCAATGAACACTTTGCACCTAAAAATAGCTGATTTGAGGTTGAAGTTCATGAAACATGTTGATGAAATGGATAGTTTGAGGTGGTCAGGGTCAAAACATACTTTTTCAACAAACTTGTGTACAAGAGTAAAGAGTTTGCTGAACATACTTAAAACCTTTGCCCAACCATTTTCAATAATGAGTTATACAAATATTAGACCAAAAACAGAAAAGCACTACACAGAAGCAATCACAAAGTTAGCTCAAATACAAGCTACTAACAAATGTAGCCAAATGCATGCTATTTAAGTTGGCAACATATATATTAGATAACTATATAATTAATTTAAAAAAGAATAAAGCTAAAAAACTTAAAGGTGCTGTATGTATGTTTTTGACTGTACTAAAGTATAACAATACTATCATATGTTTGCAGATATTTAGGAAACATGCAGAGTTCACATCCTTGTTTCTCTGAAAAACAAAGCTACAGCCAGTTATTCCACTTTGAAATGTGTGTTTCGTGTCAGAATGTCTGTTTTTGTTTTGGTCTGTGCGATAACGCACATAGCCAATTTACCTAATAGTATTCCCAATAGCAAACTCACAGGTTGCCAGTTGGCGGAAAACACCACATATTGCTGCCATGGAAGCCAGCAAACAAACTGGGTCAGTGGTTGCAGATTCTACCATCTAATTCTACAGAATCCAGCTAAAATCTCTATGAACGGAAGCACATTAAAATGCGGATAAATCAACTCATCACCCTTTCACACCAGACGCGTAACGAAAAAGCAAAGCAAAAAAACGAAAAGTTGGTGTGCGAATAGTTTGCGTCTAGGGATGAAACGGTATGGAAATTTCACATCACGATTATAGTGACCCAAATTATCACGGTTATCAATATTATCACGGTTTTCTTCAAATGAGATGAAAGTTTTCAAAAAGAACAGATGCCCACACTTAAAACATTTCAACAAGTTTTATATTTGAAAATCAACAAACAAGTAAATCAAGCAGCTCTATGCACTTTTTTAAGCTAGATTCTATTCTGTGGGATTTCCTTCCTTATAATGGCCGTCGTCAATAGCAACGCATAATGCATAAATAATAATAATTTGGTGTAAATATAATCTTTAATATTATCTCTGTAAATATATTCTCAAGCAATATTCTCATCAGTGTTCTTTCAGATATGATGCATTTAAATCTAGCATATTTTGTGTAAGAGCCCAAACAGTATCCTAGTGAAATAATGCATATCCATATTTACATATGATTTGACAGTTTATTTTATTAAATATCAAAATGTGTGCATCATACCTGACACCTAGATGAACACTTTACAGTCAGTTTTATGACTGTCATTCTCTTCAAATGCTATTGAAGTTTGAAAGGTGTATAACGTTACCAATGTTTTATGTAACTTTAGAGACGGTCCCTAAATTCGCCAACTTTATGCCAGTCATATCAGATGCGCTGTGGCTCTTGTGTTTTTAGAAAACTAACGTTATTTTCGCTGCTGAAATAGAACAAAAACAGTCAACCTCTGTATGATGAATGAATCTCATGCGTACATCACACGTTTATCTCTGCTTTGAGTGTAGATTTCACGCTCTGAACAAAACTCCAGCTAATCTGAACGCCTCTGATTTTGAGACATTGCATTCATAAACTCAATAGAAACACGTGTGAGTGGTTATAATGCGCAACGCGATTATAACGGATGGCTTTTGAGAAGACTATAATAAGTTCAACCGCCAAAGTGGCTAGTGTCGTGTGCAGCCGAAATAACGTTACACCCGCAAATGGTGGTTGTTAATGTCAAGCCCTGATTATTATCCCTTAAATGTCACCCTAGTCTTGTCTGAATTTGTTCGTTCGCTTCACGTTATTTCCCAGGAGTAGTTTTGGTATTGAGGTCAAAGTCCACTTGCCTTGCGTTAGTAATGTTAGTTTTGAAGCGTGAATCGTGATAAATCACACGCGGTTTTAATGATAATTAAATTTTAAACCATATTACTAACCGTCACTACATTTTATCGTGGTTTATCATGACACCGGTAATCGTTTCATCCCTATTTGCGTCAAAACCATTCACATCAGCCGTGATGCGAATTTGCGACTTCTGTGACGTTTTAGACCTCCAACATTCCAAAACATGTGGACACTTCATCATCCAGTGAAGACAAGCTTTTCATTTTATTTAAAAGACCGAAAAGAAGGTTTTGGGTGCACCCAGTCTTAAAGAACAGAGAGCCTGAAGGGGAGTATGCTAATCTTGTACAGGAGCTAAAACTTTATCATGGCCGGCTCCGCACTTACTTTTGAATGTCCGTGGGATAATTTGAGGAGCTCCTCCAGAGACAGTAGCGCCGCATCTGACGAGACAAACCACACACTTCAGGAACCAATCGATCCGGAGCAGCTATGTTTCCTGTTGAGTCATGTAAACATTTAAGTGCCACAGCCGTACTGATGGCAAAACATTCACTTTCCACAGTCGCGGACACAATTAGGTTTAGAAAAAAATCAAGTTTTAACTCAAAATGTTATATTATCGTTGTCTGTAGCCTACAGCGACTTGCATGTACTCCCACGGGAGCTGTAATATTGTGAGAAATGCGATGCCTGGCAACGGTTGATGTTGATTGAATAGCTAGTGACAGCTAGGGACATTTCGTCACCTTTGTTTCCTTGTATGCGATTGGTTGAAGCCTTTTCTGTCGCTGTGAGAGTAAAAAAAAAAAAAAAGTTTTTTCGCCACAGCACATTCATGTTCAGTGTGGAAGCACTCATTACACAAACAGCTGAAAAAAAAATTAAATCATCGCGCGAAATATTCGCATGTCAAAATCGTGTCCAGTGTGAAAGGACCTTTACAGTGTGTGAGTCTCCTCACCTTCCATTGTCAATTGCGCTCGTTCCTGTTGCGTGTCCTTAAACTGGCAACTCTGGTGAGTGTCGAGTTTGAGGAGGAGGGGGTGGGACAAACTATATTTTTTACTTTGGACTGCAGTACCAATTTCAACCACTAGCTGTCATGCCTACATACAGCACCTTTAATTGAAACTGTAGTAAAGAACAGGACACTACTGAACACTATTGAGGGATCCAGAGACCTATTAACTGAAATTAATCAGACTTTGTTTGGTTGTGGTAATTTGGAAAAACTTAAAGGTAAGTTTTTGACTGTACTAAAGTAAAAAAATACCATAATATGTTTGCAGATATTTAGGAAACATGCAGAGATCACATACTTGTTTCACTGAAAAACAATGCAACAGCCAGTTATTTTACTTTGAAATGTGTGTATCATTTTCTGTTGCATGTTCTCAAACTGGCAACCCGTGTGTCCGTCGAGTCTGAGGAGAAGGGGGCGGGGCAAACAATATTTTGAATTGAGACTGCAGTACTGTATATTTCATGTAGTGTGCAATATAGTGCATGATACATAGAGTTATTGTCTGCCAAAAGAAAGAACTGATTCTGAACGGCTGAAATGAGTCGTCAGTCAATACAGACTCACTTCTTGCATGGACCTACGTATCAATTGCTAAGTGTCTAGAGTTGAAATTCAGATATGGTAATGGGAGTTTTGTTTCCGACATGCGCTGTAAGCGGTAGACCAATCACAACAGACTGGGCCACTTGACCAATCAGAGCAGAGTAGGCTCCCGGAAGGAAGGTTTAGAGCAGGTGTATCCAAACTTTTTAAAACGGGGGCCAGATTCGATGTTGTGGACACACCTTGGGGTCGGTTCCTTTTCTATTATTTATACACACACATATATATATATATATATATATATATATATATATATATATATATATATATATATATATATATATATATATATATATATATATATATATATATATATATATATATATATATATATATATATATATATATATATATATATATATATATATATATATATATATATATATATATATATATATATATATAAATAATATTTTTTAGGTATTTGTACTGGAAAAAGGACAAAAATAAGTAAGAAAATAATGGGGGAAAAAAGTGTCCTTTTTCCAGTCCAAATAACTAAAAAATTTTAAATCAAGATGCTTTTACTAGATAAGTAAAATTACATACAATATTTTTTTTCTTAATTTCTGGGGGACAAAATCAAAACGAAGTGAGTTTTTGCTTAAAACAAGCTAAATGATCTGCCAATGGGGTAAGAAAAATAATCTTGTTTCTGTTTGGGACAGAAACAAGAATTCAAACAGAAACAAGATTATTTTTCTTACCCCATTGGCAGATAACTCACTTCATTTTGATTTTATTTTCCAGAAAGCAAGAAAAAATATCTTATGTCATTTTACTTATCTAGTAAATACATCTTGATTTAAGAATTTTTAGATATATTTAGACTGGAAACGAGACAAAAATACTAAATAAGAGCATTTTTGTTGCAGTGCACACAGGTAAAAAGTAAAACAATAGAATGGCTTTATGGTATTTAGTCTATAAACACATTTAATATAAATACAAATGCACAAAACTGCAAGTTTATGACAAAAACTATTCTGTAATTTGGCCTTTATTACAGTTAGTGTTACCACAGTAAATCCATGATAAATGTTGGTGAATTGTTGGTTGAAAAGTATGCGTGGTGGGCCACATATAATACGTTTTAATAGACAAGCTGCAGGCTGTTTGAAATTCATCCTCGGGCCGGACTTTGGACACCCCTGGTTTAGAGAGACTGAATCCTTTATCAAAACGTTTCAGTTAAATTAAAGCGTTTTTGTACCATGGATGCAAGTAAACCTATTGCAGGAGACTCTTTAAAATAGTTTTTAATACTTTTAGTCAGTTACTCCCATCATCACTGAACATAAGCTAAAACCAAAAGCCGCACTTACGGAACATATACATTTTCCAGTTTTCAACAAGAGTTTTAAATAATATTTATTAGCCTAAGTGTAAAGGAAAGCATACTTGATCTAGTGTGAGAGGAACACCACCCATATTCACTTCATCTTCACCTCTCAAAGAATAGCTTATGGCCTTCCTCTGATTAGTTTGTTACCAGCATCATCTAGGGACACAGACATGTTGAATTCTGTGATGATCGGTGGCTATACTGAATGCTCCCTATTCAGTCATTTTGCCTGTAGTGGTGATTTTGGCCCGGGCCCAGAGCTGTACCTTCAGTAAGTATTACTCAAATATTTACTCTGCTGCTATATTGAGATGGAACCAGGCAAAGATGATTTAATGGCCTCACCAAAGAGTCTGCCTCGGTGCCAACAATCCTCCATTCTGGTGGTCTGTTCAATCCACAGAGTTCAGATACTAACGGACGGTTTTATCGCCCTGAGAGATCATGATTCAACAGTAACCCTGACACCCCTTCAGCTAGTTTTGGATTGTGGGTAAGGAAGGCCGCCTGTGGAGTACAGCCTGATGATAATCACAAATGACTGGATTTGGGATTTCAATACTAAAATTCATTGGAAGTTTAATTAGTTTGAATGCTATTACGGTTTATTATATTAACACGCAATTTAGGGAAAATGGATTCACGATTATGGCAATTTTGTTATGAACCTGCCACTGATTTAATGACATTTGGGTCAGAAGCAAAAGCTTAAAGGCTGGATCCAACATATATATTTGCTCGACTGTTTGCTGACCATTCCTCAAATTACTGACCCTGTGCAAATGACCATATGCAAGTTTTTCTCCTTCCCCTCAAATGTCTTCTTTCAATCCAGACTTAATTTGAACTACAAATAAAAGTTTTTCCTCATCTTGACATTTAGAAAAGCATGACGAGGAAAAAAAGCTAGTGTTTTTATTTAGGCATGCAAAATGTACCAAGCTCCACTAAAAATAAGCTTAGGGGAATTTCTCGGTTTGGTTAACTGCTACCTCAAGCAAGATGCTGATTCTGACCGTCTCATGTCTCACTAAATATTATAGTTCCTGTAATAAAACCCAGCTTTTCAAGAGTTCACAGTTTCACGCATAATTTACACCTTTCTGTTGGTATTACTAGGCTTCATTGGTAGGGAAACAATGGGTGAAGGACATTTTCCAAATTTAGACAGTAGTTTCCCCAGCAAGCACAAACGTTTTGACAACAATCTTGTACCGTCACAGCACAATGTTAAAATAAAATTCTACACCTACTGTAAAATTAAAATAACACATTTACATTTATGATATAATGATAAAAGAGTGATATTCACTCTGATTTCTCCTAGTTTTTTTTTTTTACACATCATACCCCATTTCAAGATTTTTGTTGTTTCAATCAGCTATCATCACAACAAAACAAAATGTTTAAAAAAAAATTCTACCAACCACAAAATAAGAAAAATGAATTTACTTACATTGCATTCAAGGTATAATGTAAACAAAACATTTGTAAATGTATGTAAAAACATAAATATAAAGTGTTTTTTACTACGAAAACAAAATCTGTATATCTGTAAAGAGATGGTAAAAAAAACACGGATGGATGGTACAGACAGACAGACATAGAGAATGAATGGATGGACGGATGAATAGATGGACAAAGAGTTAGACAGGGATAGATGGACAGATAGTTAGACAGGGATGGATGGATGGATAGGTAGATGGTACAGACAGACAGAAATAAAAAGATGGATGGACTGTACAGACAAAAATACAAAAGATTAATAGGTGGACGGATGAATAGATGTACAGATAGGTAGACAGGGATGGATGGGTGGATGGAAGGAAGGAAGGAAGATGGATGAATAGATGGACAGATATACAGGGATGGATGGATGGATGAATAGATGGACAGGTAGGTAAACAGGGATGGATGGATGGATGAATAGATGACAGATAGACAGGGAAGGATGGATGGAACAGACAGACAGAAATACAGAAGATGGATGGATGGATGGATGAATGAATAGATGGATAGATAGGTAGACAGGGATGGATGGATGGACGGTACAGACAGACAGAAATACAGAAGATTAATGGATGGATGGATGGATGGATGAATAGATGGACAGATAGACAGGGATGGATGGATGGAAAGGTAGATGGTACAGACAGAAATACAGAAGATTAATGGATGGATGGATGGATGGATGAATAGATGGACAGATAGACAGGGATGGATGGATGGATGGATGGATAGATGGTACAGACAGACAGAAATACAGAAGATGAATGGATGGATGGATGGATGAATAGATGGACAGATAGACAGGAATGGATGGATGGATAGGTATGGTACAGACAGACAGACAGAAGATGAATGGATGGATGGATGAATAGATGGACAGATATACAGGGATGGATGGATGGATGGATGAATAGATGGACAGGTAGGTAAACAGGGATGGATGGATGGATGGACAGTACAGACAGACAGAAATACAGAAGATAAATGGATGGATGAATAGATGACAGATAGACAGGGAAGGATGGATGGAACAGACAGACAGAAATACAGAAGATGGATGGATGGATGGATGGATGGATGGATGGATGGATGAATGAATGAATAGATGGATAGATAGGTAGACAGGGATGGATGGATGGATGGATGGATGGATGGACGGTACAGACAGACAGAAATACAGAAGATTAATGATGGATGGATGAATAGATGGACAGATAGACAGGGATGGATGGATGGATAGGTAGACGGTACAGACAGACAGACATACAGAAAATGAATGGATGGATGGATGAATAGATGGACAGATATACAGGGATGGATGGATGGACGGTACAGACAGACAGAAATTCAGAAGATAAATGGATGAATGAATAGATGGACAGATAGGTAGACAGGGATGGATGGATGGATGGATGGATGGACGGTACAGACAGACAGAAATTCAGAAGATAAATGGATGAATGAATAGATGGACAGATAGGTAGACAGGGATGGATGGATGGATGGACGGTACAGACAGACAGAAATACAGAAGATTAATGGATGAATGAATAGATGGACAGATAGGTAGACAGGGATGGATGGATGGATGGATGGATGGACGGTACAGACAGACAGAAATTCAGAAGATAAATGGATGAATGAATAGATGGACAGATAGGTAGACAGGGATGGATGGATGGATGGATGGATGGACGGTACAGACAGACAGAAATACAGAAGATTAATGGATCGATGGATGAATAGATGGACAGACAGAGGGGATGAATGGATAGGTGGATAGATGGGCGGATGAATATACAGATAGATGGATGGATAGATATATAGATATATAGACGTAGATTATCCCCTAGAATTTTTTTTACATTTAATTTAATTTAGAGCAGCCTGACTTCTTCCGTATTAAGTCCAACAACATTACCATCTGAAGGATCTCACCAGGAAACACAGAAATCAACTTAAGACCTGACAAACTAAAGACTACGACAACACTCTTGAACCTGAGCACCTTTCTTTTTCTTTCTAGAGTTTGTCCGTATGTCACATTTAATGTTGCTGAAATGGATCTTTCTTTGTTGGGAGAGATTTAAGCACGGATCTGATATTCTTGGATTGCTTGCTTTGGAAGTGTGAGGGCAAATCTTGGAGGGCTGCAGACTCCGGATACAGTGTTCATTTCAAAAGAACCTTCCATTATTGCTAACCTTTCAAGGAAATGTGTTATTTTATTCCTTTTAATATCTTCCCTGTTTTACGATTACACTTGTGTGTGTGGTCAATAAGGCAGAACTCATATGCTGTGAAAATCTTCAGTAAGGTCCATAGTAAGACGAAATGACACCTGGTTCTTGGGTGGTCATAACGAGGGCCATTTGACTTTTAAAACAGTCTGTTTGTATGACAATTTATTGCTTCAGGCTTTAATTTCTCTTTCAGTAGTCAGGAGAATACTAATTTCCCTCCATGATTGTATTACAGGTCTCAGTCAATTGGTTATACTCAACAGACGTTTGTAATAATGTTAAGGGAGTCGTAAGACTTGTACTGTTCTGCAATAAAATCTTCATACGCTTCATTAGATTTGTCCTTGGTGATGTCTCGAAAACTCGATTTGTTCATTTAATCTGTTTAAAACTGGATATTATGCCATTTTGGGGTGTTTATTAAACTATGGGCCCTTTCAGAAAATAAACTCTGTTAAAACACACTTCATATTCTTACTAGTTTTATTTGTTTATTGTTTATATGTCCATCAGTATCATTACAATTTTAAACTTTATTTATGGAAAATTTAAAATGTATGGAATAAAATGGCTAATTGTGTTCTCTTGTAATAGCTAGCATGTTATATGTATTTTAAATTCACATAATTAATAAATATTTTCACACTTTTCATAATTTGACTAGATAACATCATGGAAAAGATGTACAATAGGCCTGCAATAAAAATATTCTTGAAAAAAAGTTAGAACTTTTTATCAAGGAAAATTTTTGGTGGTAGGGGAAATAAGGCCACACATATGGGACAAAATGTGTGTAAAAATGCATATTATCATACAATATAATATATCATAAAATACATAATTTAATACAAAAGATATGGAAAAGGTTTATTAATATTATTAGATTATCATAGATTTCTTAAATGTTATAATTCATAGTTTCATGATTTTCTTTTCATATTTTATCATATTATATTTTGTATTAAAAAAAAGTTAAAATTAATACACCTAATGTGATCTTCATAGCATAACAAGAAAAAAGTTAATTTGTTTTAATATATACTATATTGCAAAAAAAAAAAAAAAGGGACACCCCTCCAAATCATTGAATTCAGGGTTTGGCGGTTGCCACGAGAACAGTACTTGCATGACTACATTGTGCCAAGTGTAAAGTTTGGTGGAGTGGCGATTATAGTTTGGCGTTGTTTTTCAGGCTTGGCTCCTTAGTTCCAGTGAAAGGAACTCTTAATTTCCCCCCTCAATATCCACATCAAATAAAAAGAAATTCTACACAAAGACTTTTGTATAATTCAGTATTATTTTCTGGGAAAGAGCTGCACTCACAATGAAGCACTTGTTCTGTTTACGCAGTGCTAATGGACTAGCACAGCTAGCGTATTGTCAAATCTAATCGAGGACGAATAAAAGCGAATGAGCCTCTAACTGCAAACTTGAGTGGCACTAATAACATTTACGTGAATCTACAGATTTGTTGGTTTTGTGGTAAATCAAATCTTGAATTGATCAGTAAACACTCTGCGGTAATGTGGTCACTAAGACTGAATTAAGAGAGATGGAGAGAGATTGAAAGGAAACTGGAAGAAGGAAGCTTGTTTCCATCTCTGATCGATATATATGAGGCTCCCTTTCCTCACGTCTCTGTACTGTTACTCAACTCAAAAGGATTACACAACCTGATATCCTTTTTACAAACAAACAAGCAAAGCGGACTAGACTTTAGTCAGGGAAGACGGTGCAATTCATTTGACATGCATTAAATATGTGATGGAAGTACAGTCCATTTAATATGCTGTACTGCTGTGTAGATAACGGAGTATAAAACCGACAAAACATTAAAAATGCTACTTTTGTCCCTCAGAATTTTAACACTGATAGTAATAATAAATGTAATAATACATTTTTCTTGAGCAGCAAATCAGCATATTAGAATGATTTTTGAAGGATCATGTGACACTGAAGACTGGAGTAATGATGATAAAAATCTATGACAAATGGCTATTTGATATTAACTGCTGGCTGTTCATGAACAATCTGATATTGTATTACCACAGAAAAAAGCCAAATGGTAATCTCGCAACATCAAACTGATTGGCCTAAATTCTAAATTCAAAAGAAGATATTTTGAAGAATGTTGTTAACCAGAGAGTTGACGGTAGCCATTGACTTCGATATGAAATTTTTTTTAATGGGTGCCGTCAACTGTCTGGTTACAAACCAGCTTCAAAATATATTTTTTGTGTTAAACAGAAGAAAGAAACTCATACAAGTTTGGAACAACTTGAGGGTGAGTAAATGACACCATTTTTATTTTTGGGTGAACTATCCCTTTAACCCCTAGAGGTCGAAGATCACGCTGGCGCGACAGCCTCGATTTTTTTCTTATCAGTGCCAAAGAGACTCAAATAACTGTCGATTTTTATCATTCAGGCAAGTGTTATACATCATTATAATCTGTTATGCATTTACTTGTATTTGTGTACACTCACAATAAAAACAACATGCTGTGTGCTTTTTGCTAAATAAAGAAAACAAACAGGATGCGCGATCTGCAGCCTCTCTGTCAATGACGTTCATTCAGATAGTCTTCAGAAAATGAACTGGAACTTAGTGAATACTTGTCACACAAACATGAGACATAACTATAAAGAAACATTGAAATGTCAAATTGAAAACAAATATTCTGTGTTTATGTAATCTGTTTGAAAAGAGAGAGATGTCGGTCGTTCGCGAGCCTCTTCATTAGTGTTGATGCGACCATGCCCACAGAGTATGCGTTCTTTTGAGATTCAAATACTAAACTCAAATAAACACATCAAGATTAGAGCATGTAGGCCTACTTTACATATTTTTCCTGTAGCTCAAACAGTAGAGCATGGCGCTAGCAACGCCAAGGTCATGGGTTCGATTCCCAGGGAAAGCAAGAACTGACAAAATGTAAAATGTGTACCTTGAATGCAATGTAAGTCACTTTGGATAAAAGCGTCTGCCAAATGCATAAATGTAAATGTAAATGTTTTGAGACGCGGTGAGGAATAATCCTGGAATAATTTACCTCAGAAGAAAAGCTGTTTATTTCTAAGAGCAACGGATTCAGCTGATGATTGTGGGGTAAGTTTATTCTGTTAGTGTCTGTGAATATTAATTATGCATTGATTAATGCAATATCTCCTAGATGAACCGAAGCTCGAAATGAGTATTGTGTGTAACGGATAGTTTACAAAATCAAATATACTGCCCGATATACTCTTTGCTTAGGGGTAAAAAGAAGTTGGTCCAGAGGTATACTGTTAGCGAGCATCCTGACGCCACCAACACTGTTGAGAGCACCGTTTAGATTAATTTGTTAAAATGTGCTGCGCGCTTTCCACTCAATAATAAAATAAACGTTCAACTTTTATAGAACTTTAAAGGGGTACTTCACTTTTGGCAGAATGGGCTGCCTATACAGAAAGGCAATAAAAAAACTAAACTGTGCTACCTGACTAGAGAATACTGAGATAAAAAAAGGCATATAGGAAGGAAAACTTCATTACCCATAATGCATTGAGCACTGGGCACGCTACCGTCCAAAGCCACTCCCACCAGTCTGCTATGGAAATGCTTACCATAGTAATATGCCGTCTTGCTTTAGTAGGAAATACCTCTCAGCAAACTTTTAGTCATAATGGTGTTGACTTCCCAGGTGCAAGAATTCAGAGTAAACATTTAACGCAAGTGAGTTACTTTTGATTTCCAGCGAAGGATCCAACACGTTGTAGGCAGTGGCCAAAGGCTGCAAGAATCGTAAATACAGAGAAAACATTTCAAATGGGATGACCACGAACATAGTGTTTTAGGCCAAACAGAGGGGAAAACTGAAATAAAGTGCCATTCTGTCAGTTTCGCACAACCCCCTGAAGCAAAATGGCGTCACATACATAGTGTTCCATTTCTGTACGGTACACTTTCCAGCATAACTGTCAACACTCCCGCTTTTACCGGGAATCTCCTGTATTTCACACTCATCTCCCGCCCCCTACCGTTTTGTTATTTCTCCAGGGAATCTCCCGTAATTTGTATGACCCAAAACCTCTTTATATGAATAATCATATAAATAAATTATTCCAAGTTTGTTCAGTTGCCAGATCTTGTTTGAAACACATCCTACTCAATCGACTGTAAAAAAGGACACATCATACATTTCAACCCATTTGTGACCTCGACCTGGCAACCTACAACCTAGTTGCGCCGTTCTTATCTGCGCAGGACGCGGGACATTGAATCGAGCATCACTGGTAGAAACGGGAGGAGAAGACTCAGCTGGTAAATATTCAACGCAGCATTCGCATTCGCTCATCCTTTGGCTAGCGTTACATTATATGATCACGCTTTTATTCATGCAAATGCTTTTAAACCATTCAAGAGCGACAAGGCAAAGAGAGGGCGCTGTCTGTGACACACACACACACACACGACGGATAGAAATACTCACGGCAGTATCGCACGCACAGACAGCGCACCAGATTCGAGTTCTCTTTCACGCTTGAATGAACAATAACACACACAATTATGCCAAAATGCCAGTTTTGTTGAGTATCCTCATAAGATCTAGCCTGACGTCGTCATACTCAATTCAAGTCAGAATTTGAGTCTGATACTGCTCCGTTGGGCTGTGATTATGTGGCGTGTTTCAACCGAACCAGGAAAGACCTCAATTGAATCGACCTACAACCAATCAAAGCAACGGAGCCACGCATAACGTTAGTTGTCAAATGTCAACAGAACTCAACTGCACTGTGTTGCCAAGTCCGCGGGTTGAAGCGACCCCAATTATGTGATATACAGACCCAGGAATGCAAATTTTAGCAGGCAGCCCTGCCAAAATAACACATATTTTACCCCCCAAATGCCTTTTTTTTTCCAGAGAACCCCCCCGGAAAGCTATTGGGCTTGTTTTTGGCTGGTTTTGAGTAGCAATTGGGCAGGTTTTGTTGTAAAAACTTGGCAACCCTGTCTGCACGCACGCTGGAATAAGTAACGTTAGAAGAAGAAGATGAGTGTAAACGATTTTTGCCGGTGTTGTAAAAAAAGAATTTAAGGATACACAGCGTACTTACCAACACGATCATCATTTCTGAGAGAAATAGTAAAGGTGAATGCATATACAAACAAGTTCTCCATTTAGGATTAGAACAAATTCAACCCAAGCGCCTTTGATGACGTGGATGATTACGTTACTGTTTATCATCTGTCCATCATCGTCTAAAGCCCGCCCTGAAAATTTCATTGGTCCGAACAGTTTCTGTTCGGGCATAATTACTTCTCTACGGATCAAGTCCAGACCGAACTGCCCGAGTTAAAATGTTGTGGACGGGGCTAAGTTCGGCTGGCATCCAGGCTACGTAAGATCAGCTTTAAAAGAGTTAAATAACGTCTTAAATGAACTTAGAGGTGTGAGCGTGTGAGATCCGCTTCATGTGCGACAGCGGAAGATCTTAAAGTGACAGTAACCACTTATGATGACAATGTAGAGAACAAAAGTAATTAGCCTGAAGCTGCCAAAATCCGCCGGATGATGCCCAGGCAACAAAAATGGAGTCAAGAACCATAGGGTTCTATATAAAGCCCCAATGAACCTTTGTTCTAACAGCATTAATGGCTAGAATAAGCTGTAAAATAGACATAGCTTTATACTGTCTGCTTCTGAGATACTACTAGACTCACGCACAGTGCTGTGATTCAAGGTGATTCCTCAGTCAATAACACCCCCTCTATGTCTTCACCTCACATATGGTTTGAATGCTGTAGTCTGAGAGCTGATGAGAGACGCCGGTATCTCAGTAAACCCACAGTCATTGGCAAATCTGAGTAATCAGGAGCAGGCAACGCAGGGAATGACTCCTGGTCCATCACCCGTCCACATGGTATCTCAAAGATCGTCTCACCAGCCATTCCAGGTCCTCACTCTGCATCATCGGCCGTGATTTACAGATGTGTGTTTAATGCCGCAGACTTACTATATATTACTCAAGTTGAATGCAGGCAGTGTAATTAATGTTGGCTGGAGTCTAATGAAGTATTGCTGAATGGAACACGTTTGTACTATGAAATACAGTGACGATAATACTCGACGGCCCAATTCTTCACTTTAGAGTCTCGAAAAATGCCCATTTCAACATTTAGTCACTGAATGTGCAGTTTTCCTGTGCAGTTAATCACGTCTGTGAAATAAATCTACCGTCAGCTTTGTTTTATGAGTACATGGACTGCTGGCTTACCGCTCTGACTCCGTAATGGGTGCAGGGGGGGCTGGGAGCAACTGAAACATTCAATTACTTCAATCAGAAATAAGCTGGATTGATGACACGCACTGCACACATGCTCAGTAGGGTTCTGCACACACCTTCAGAAATACACCTGAAGAGAAATATACACAAATATATTTGTATTTATTTAAGGGGGACAGGGCATGGATATTTTTATTATTTTAATGTTCCTTGAAGTTCACTTATAGGCCTAATGCATATAAAAATTTAAAAAATAAAACATATTTGCAGAAAAAATCTTATTTTTTCTTTCTGATCCTCTGTCTGAAATTATTTATTTTTAAAGGGATAGTTCACCAAAAAAATCTGTCATTATTTACTCAACCTCAAGTTGTTCCAAACCTGTATGAGTTTCTTTGTTCTGCTGAACAAAAAAGAAGATATTTAGAAGAATGTTTGTAACCAATCAGATAGAGCAACCATTGACTGCCATAGTATTATTTTCCCTACTATGGTAGTCAATGGTTGCTGGTTTGGAACAACTTGAGGGTAAGTAAATGATGACAGAATTTTCATTTTTGGGTGAACTATCCCTTTAAGAGGCGGCTCCTTTAAGGCTTGTCAGTAAATGGCCACGGTTGTGATTGGCTAATGTCATTGCATAGGTATCTACGCCCACTCGCTATTGCACGTGAGGAAGTGTTTTGAAAACTTTATCCATATAAACCCGTCATTACCAGGCAAAGCATTAAACATTATTTACTTATAGTTACTTACAATACAGCTGCTTGCTTCATCTTTCAACAAGTTTCTTTGCGAAATCTCCATTACACTGTGCCTCGTTTACAAAACAAAATGCTCCGAACAAACATAAAATCTCAGACTAAATACAGAAGGCCATTTAAATATACCATCTGATTGTATCCGAAGCTGGGATCCTTAAAGTCTGTACAGAGATGCAAACGAGCTGTTAAACTCAAAGCGAACATTCTTTCACTCTTTCATTTGTCCTGTTGTCGACAGATTCAAGTGCGTGGAGTATGTCAGAAATGTTGCGCTATGACACATCTTCTGAAAGGATACTGAATCTCCTGATCACAACACATGCGAACAAGATTTTTTTTGGTCTTTTTTGTTTTTTAAAGCAGAGACTCTGCTCTTTCTTTTGATATTTTGCATGATCAGATATTCATACAACAAAATATTCTGGGGGGCCATTACATTTTTGTGAAAATTATCAAGAACGCAGGTGGTGGCTGGCAACTTAAAGGAACACTCTTTTTGGGACTTTAGCTTATTCACTGTATCCCCCAGAGTTAGATAAGTCCATACATACCATTCTCATCTCCGTGTGTGCCATAACTGTCTGACGCACACACACCGCTAGCCTAGCTTAGCACAAAGACTGGAGGTAAACGGCTCCAGCTAGCCTACTGCTCAATAAGTGACAAAATAACGCCAACATTTTCCTATTTACATGTTGTGATGTGTATAGTTACATCGTGTACTAAGACCGACGGAAAATGAAAAGTTGCGATTGATATTACACAGCACCTAAAAATAGGGTAACTTCCGTCAACATAACCACCGTGACAACCTGCTTGCACAGAGAGCATGCTGGGGACTATTTTCAGGCGCTGCGTAATATCATTGCGTGGCTGCACCCATGGTAAGGCACAAAGTTCCTTGATTATTACGCAGGAGTGAGAGAATAGTTCCTAATCATATCGGTCTAGAAAATCGCAACTTTTCATTTTCCGTCGGCCTCAGTACACGATGTAACTTTACACAACACATAAATAGGAAAATGTTGGTGTCATTTTGTCACTTATTGAGCAGTAGGCTAGCTGGAGCCATTTACCGCCAGTCTTTGTGCTAAGCTAGGCTAGCGGTGGGTGCGTCAGACAGTTGTGAGTTATGGCACGCACGGAGATAAGAATGGTATGTATGGACTTATCCAACTCTGGGGCATATGGTGAACAAGCTAAAGTCCCAAAAAGTCGGCGTGTTCCTTTAAAAAAAAAAAAACCTGGCAGGGAAAGAGTTAAGTTACGTTTACATAGCCTACTGTTTTTTTATTATACCGTTTGTGTGATGTAGTCAAGCAGAGTTTCAGCATTTGAAAGAACCGAATCTGGTGTCTGGATGACAGTGGTGTTGTGACGCTGTACAGTCTCAGTAACGTACAAAGTGTAATAACTTTTAAAAATACCAACCCCAAATATGTAAACGCTGCAATAATGAGTTTAAATACAACAGAACTTCAATACTGTAACTGCTAATATAAGATTCTACTATTTCAGCCGGATCAGGAGTAACTGTAACAAAAACAGTCTGCCGTTCTTGTTTGTTTTGTGAGTGTTGGCCACTGGCAGTGCCACTTAAATGCAGTGCCATCTCCATGTGCCAAA
The DNA here is from genome assembly GCF_949357685.1 of Gobio gobio. Taxonomy (NCBI): domain Eukaryota; kingdom Metazoa; phylum Chordata; class Actinopteri; order Cypriniformes; family Gobionidae; genus Gobio; species Gobio gobio. The sequence continues at coordinate 9,320,331 of NC_137105.1, read as the reverse complement.
AGCCTAAACCAGATTTAATGACATTAAAAGACTTTGACAGTTGTTTAAATTGGGTTCTGAAAACAACATGAAACAGCATTCACAACACATTTAAATTTTAATATGACATATTCTTGAGTAAAAAGGAATATTCAATGGAATTTTTTTTCCATCCATGTATCCATTAACTATACTGAAGCTATAAGGGAAGATATATATTTTTAAACAATGCATCATTAATACGACTATTTAATGTGTTACTATTTAATTTATATTGTTTTATTCCATGACAACACCAACACTCGCCAATACTGGTCAGCAGAAAATAAAATTTAAATAAACCCCCATAAATCATAACTTTGCATGTGAGCATTTATAGTTTTACAAAGACGAGCCATTTTAAAAGAAAAATAATTCGGAGATAATTATCCAATGCTAGATAAAAGGGGAAAACAAAAATCAATCAAAACACTGGCACAAGATGTGTGTGCATTTCTGCTTGGTGTGCGAATGTCATTTTGGTTCTCTTTGTCCTTAAAGGAAGTTTTAAGTGGGTGGTTTGAAGACCAACTGTGGTGCAGATATATTTCTGGTTTTGCTGTGGGTTAGACACTCCCAAGAACCTCACCAGAAGTATGCAGATCAAGGCCGTGCTATAGAGCGGACGATTAACAGCATTAAACCATGACCTATTGAGGTCGGGCCTTTTCCTCTGTCTTGGAAGTAATCTAATGGCGGTATTAATTGAGTTTTCTCTTCGTCTGTAATAAGAACCTCTTCCTTTTTTAATCACATTTCAGCTCTGCTGAATGGATCGGCGTAGCATTCTTGGCCAAACAGTAAACGAAGTTCAAATTCCAAAATGCCATTGGAAGTGGGCAGAAAAACATTAAAATGCCATTTAAGTGCATTTCAAGCATTGCAAACTGTGACCATATCCTGTTATTGAAGGGATGGCAGCTTTTCTGCGCTGTGACAGAGTAAACTCATACGGTACGCACTGTCCTGTTGTGACTGGCCAGCATGTTTAGTCATACATTAGGAAGAGGGATTTTCATAAGTGCTATCTGATGCTTGCGGTAGCGCGTGTGGACACAGTGGTCTTTTTTAGGCGTGCCTTAGAATGGACGCACAACAATTTGACCATTTACTGTGGTCGTGTGATGGTGTATTGCCACTGTTATATTGGTTTGGAATGTACCATTTCTATTTTTGGGTGGGCTTACTCAAGAGTTGGGTTTTCAACTACTTATCTCTGCAGCTCACATCCAAGGCCTCTTGAACTTCAACAAGTCCAGTGTAAAATATAAATCCGTTTACATTTTCGAAAGGAATTTTAAATACATCTTTTGCCCTTTTTTCTCCACAATCGCAAGCAGTGCCAAAGAAAAACAGCATGGCGTGCAGCGCTGATGTCTGTTTTTAATATTAACAGACATGAGTTTGATATTCTGAAACATACCAAAATAAGCAGTATTTCTATATGACTGGAGCCGGCCGGCGAAGTGAACAAAATAACCCGTTCACGTCCGCCACTACTAGATATCTGTGTTTATTTATCTGGACAGAGCATATCTACGGTATTTCAGCGTTAACTGACAGCCTTCATAATATTTAATGGAATGGCACCAAACGGGAGAAACTTCAAAAGGCCTCCATCGCCACTAATACAAACCAAGATTACCATTGTCAGGCTGTTAGCTTATATCAATCATATTAAATTAAAGAATTCTAGAGGGAAAATAATAAAATACTGAAATCCTCTGGGATTTTCTCCTATAACACAGGAGATGACAAAACAATACAAAATAATAAATCAAATAATAGTGTAAAATGTTGCACGTGAAGTCAACATAAACATAAAATATGTAAGATAACATTAAATATAACATTAAATAACATTAAATTAAATGACTAACTCTTAGTTACTTATAGTCAGCAGAATGTCTGTTGCTGACCATCAAAATAAAATGGATATTAAGAGATATTAAGCAGACAGTCTATTAATATTCTAATGAGTGCTATAGTAGTTGTAGTTGCAAAGTTACTTCCATTCCATTACTGAATACAAATGACATGATAAAAATTGTAGTTGGTAACGTAATCTATTAAATTATACATTTTAGGTAATATAATCTGACTGCTTTTTGATTACTTTTGACCTAACTGTTTTGTTTATAAGGTTGATTTGAATAGTATAATCTTGTACGATATTGATAAAAATAAAAAATACAAAGAGAAAGACATTTTTTTTGTTACCAACAACCTGAAGAGCAATAAACATTACATTTATTCATTTATTACAAAAATTATTTATTTGTTTATGCTGTGTGGCCTCTCAATTTTCCATGTAATTAGTCACCTGACTAGTGGCCTGTCTGCGTGTGCAATTCCATAACTTTTGAAAAAGGAAGATTAAATAGGAAAAAATAATAATTAGGGTCAATGAATAAACAATGAATAATTTACTGCCATTTTGTGAGCATTAAGTAAATATGTAATAAATTAAAATGTAACTGTATTCTGATTATGAGGATCTATTAGTGATATAATTACATGTATTTAGTTTTTGGAATCCACATTACAAATAATCAGTTACTACTCAGCACTACTTATAGTTAGTAGAATGTTTAAATAAAGTGTTACATTAACGTTCATCACACAATAATGTAAAACCCCCCAAAAAACATGCTGTGTTGCATGCTGGGACCCTAACCACCAGCATTGTATTGCGTCCATCACACTATTATAGTACATATGTAAAGATATTGTGCCTATTGAATTCATGTCTTTGGCTTGTCTGAATTTGGAGCGGGGTGAAAATAACAAATGAACATGAGGTGATGACACGCTTTGATTTGGACCGTAGACATTTGCACAGGAAGCTTTTTTAATGAGGTGAGGCGTTCATATGCTGAAAGCCCCATAATAGTATTAGCCCATTAATAATAATGCAAAGCGAGTGCACAGCAGTTCAAAGAGGCAGCGTTACTCCAGCCGTTGTCATTGCGGAGAGACCGCAGGTCCGTTTTGGCAGTTCCGCTTTGTTTGTTGTGCTCGTTTCTGTCAACTCAGTGGAAATACGGCATCAGCCAACTGCACGGCGTCTTGTTCGTACCGTGGCTGCACTCCTGATCAGTGTCACTTTAATTGCAACTGAATCTATCTGGCTTCATGGAACTAATTTAAATGTGTATCATTTTGTATTCCTAAAAACTCTGTCATCCCAAATATGTAAATGTTTAAGAGGCAGCCGTCTCTACTTGGCTCTGAGTAATATGGCTTCAATAAACTTGAGTGTCAAGTATGCTTGATTTATTTGAAGTGGAGGGGAAGACTTTAATATGAGACACATGTTTTCAATAGATAGCTGAAGTTTGAACCGATAAATCACCAGAAGATGTAGAACGGCAATGCAGCAGGCAGCCAGTGATTTGTAAGTAATATAGGGCAGCCATACAATACTCCACTTTGGATGATTCGCATGCAATTTTTTCCTGTTGGTTACAGTTTAGATTTTTCATCCCATCAAGATTGCATGCAATCCGGACAATAATTACAGAGAGCACTGGATAAAGATCCCTGGAGACCGCAAGCTTTTGTCTGATTATGATGGCGGAGGAACACTTTGCAAAAAGCAAAGCAATAAGTGATTTTTCTACTGAACAAAAAGTCTTAATATTGCAGACGCTGCATTTATTATCACTGGGTGAAGACGTCTCAAAACGAATGGTAAATAAATCAAATATAAAATAACTTTTTTTTTTCTTTAGGCCGGTATAATCAAATTAGACTAAACAGCTTATGTGAGCAGAATCTTAAATATAATAATATTTCTTCATGTTAAAAAACAAATACAGTAGCCAAATAGCATATAACAATAAATTCATGATATATTTACAGTATACGAATACAAGAAATGTATCAAATATACACAAAAAAAATATTAAATGCATGTAGCACACGCACTGTAAACCCTGACGCTCAAAATAATTGATTGGTTTGAGAAGGGTAAACTTAAATTAAACTAATTAGTTCAATCAAATTAACTTTTAATGAGTATTTAGAACTTTCTTTTTCTTTTGAGTTCACAAAACTGACACATTTTATGTAGTCGGAATGGTTTCATTGTTTTGAGTTTCATGAACTTGTTTCTTTTAATTTAGACTACCTTAATTTGAACTAAAACTGGGCTGGGATTTCTATTTCCCAGCATGCTTTGCCATATGACGATTTTTGTACAAGATTAATGTTAAGTGGGAGATTTAGTAGTGCTGTTACTGTACGTTTTTTGAGGGGTTACCATCACGATGAAGTGGAGCATAAGCCTGGTTTGAGAACAGACATATATTAATTGTTCTATATTGTCGTACTCATTCAGCAAGTGCTATTCTATGCTAATGCTATCAAAGCCTTGTGTTAGCAATTAGCAAGTTAGCAATTACTGAACTAGCTAGTTAAAGCTTGCCAAGTTTCCACTACTAAAATATTGAAGTTGAGATTACAGGAGAAATTTAAGTTGAATGAATGAATTAGTTAACTCAAATATTTCATTTCGCAATTAAAATATATGAGTACAAAATCTGCAAGTTCTGCTCACTTAAACTTTGATTTTCTTAACTATTTAAAATTTTGATGTGACTGATTACCTGAATTTTGAGTTTTGCCAACTTATTCAAACTGATATTCAAATAAAAAAAATTAAAAATATGCATGGTGCTTAAATTCTTAAATCTATTTTTTTTTATTTCCCATAATTCCTTAGGTTGTCTGCCTTTTAAATCAAATCAGTGTCATCAGCCTGCTCTCATAAATACAGTACAGACTATAAACAGGCCTTTAGATTTTCTGTGCTGTTCTCGGCTTCTTGTGTTTCACTGCAAGACAAACGAATGATTGTAGTCAAAGCCTGTTTGTGCGTAGCTGTGCCAGATCAAAAGCCACACAGACTAACAAACGGAGAAATTCACAAAACTGTTATGAATTACGGGGCTTTCCTCCATAGACAAAACACTGACAAAGTCTCCAGAACTCTGTGAGGCTTACCACTCATTGGCTACTACAAAAATCTGCCAAAAAACACCATTTATTGATACAAAGTCATTCATCGTGCATTGACGGCACAGCACACTTGGCCTATGATTAACATGCTTCACGAACACAAATTATAGCTTACAAGTGTTTTTCACTGGCGTCTTGGCCCTGCAGACCTCTACGGTCCAGATACAACAATGATCTTGTTGCCTTGATTAAAATTACACTGTGCGTTTTAAACAAACAACTGCATCAACAGATAAACTCCTTCAAGATTACAGCGAACAAATATGTCCAAAACATCTCTGTTGCTGAGCAGTGTGGCATGACACATCCAACGTTAACAGTTTGATCCATAAACCAGAGTGGGAGGGTTTGTGTATGTGCAGCATCAAAAGAAACAGTCTCAGAACACCATATGTACTCAATGTCGAACGCCCAACGTGATGTGTGAACAGCCAGAGGCCATAACATATGGAGATCCTCTTTATATTCAGCTTTATAGACATGCAACGATGTGTCGATTTGCTCGTCTTAAAGGGATAGTTACCCCAAAACTGAAAATTCTGTATATTTACTCGCCCTCATGTCATTCTAAAAAAATGTGTTCTTTAGCATAAAAACTAAAGATATTTAGGGTCTTAATAACACCGGACCCCATTGCCTTTCATAGTATAGACAAACATATCATCAGAAAAAAAGTCATACAGGAATGCCATGAGAGTTATTACATAGTGACAAGTTTATTTGGTTTATGCATCTTTGCACAATTTAACTGTTTTTTTGTTGTTGTTGTTGTTGTTGTTTTTAAGTTGGCAGCCACGGCCAACGTTTTTGGTAATTTTCACAAAAATCTAATGGCCCCCAGAATATCTGATCATGCAATATATCAAAAGCGAGAACAGAGACTGTAATAAACAGCATTATTATTATAGCTTCCTGCATTCTTAAATGCAGGAGAAAATCTGAGAAAATCACGTTATTTTCAAAGACTACAATGTGCATAAGCAATGCTTTTATTGCTTGTTTCTATTTCTTTTCCTGTGTTTTGATCCGGAGATACAGTACTCTTTTAGAGATTTCGTAATAGCGCCCCCCTACCATATAACACAGAAAACATGGAAAACTAAAATTAATTAGTAAAATTCCGACAATGGCAGGAAAAGAGTTAATATGGTCTTACTGCAAAGTTAACACTGCAAAAAAATGTGGAGAAAAAAAAAGGATTCTATAGTCCATTTAAATATTAATGAAGGCAGTCTCTCAACCAGGAGTCCGGGGCCCACTAGGGGGCCTCAGTAAAACTCCAAGAATGCCTCAAGATGACTTAAAATTAAGATAAAATAAGACAAAACAAGCATTAAAATCCACTAAAACGACTAGGACCAGATTTACAAAACGGCAAATTAGTGTGAGAGCACAATTCCAAAAAAGCAAAGATGGGCGTGGAAAGTTCAGTACGTGATCTACTGATGACGCACAAATGAAAGAACACAGACGCAGACACGTTTCCATAATGCAATCTACCATGAGCAGCACAAATTAGCATCTGGTTTAAGACATGCTTTTTGGGGGCAAATAATGGCGCAAACACCAGTAAATTGACTAGCGCAAACCTTGTAAATCATCTTTTGTGATTCATTTAAATACTCTACTCTCATAAATTTTGCGTCTGAAAGGGAAACTCCTTCAAATGCATATGCAATAAAGTCAGCCGCAAAAATAACCCTCTCCACACCTTTCAGTGCTAATTTTTCACTGCGTGTCTTTAGTAAATCCTGACAGTAGTTTTTTAACACCAAAAGCGGGTTTTTTGCGTTGGCGCAAGCTGTTAGTAAAACATGCCCTTGCCTTGATCGTGTCAAAAATTATTTAATGCTTTTTTTCCAGAACTGGAGAAGTCATATAAACTCATTGGTTAAATAGAGTGGAATCCATTCAGCTTTTGGTAAAAAAAAATTTGAGATCCTGAAATCTAATTTACAGAAACTTGGAGGGTCGGGTCTTTGAATATTGTTGCGGATGATGGGAGGCCATGGAGCCAAAAAGGTTGAGAACTACTGCTTAACGTGAATTGGATTGGGCATTAAAGCTACACTGTGTGATATTTTCCCCCATCTAGCAGTTAAAAGGTATATGACCATCCAGTGAATATTAGTTTCTCTTCCTCTCAATTCCGATATAGTTTTAACTCCTACGGTGGCTGATTTAGTCCAAGATTAATATGGCTTCCAGTTCGACCTCGTCCACATTCGACACGGTGCCATCGAGTGTTAAAACGCGAAAGGCGAAGCTTGAATTTACGGGTATGTCCCTCTTTGGCTAATGTACTTTCAAGATGGAGGGGCAACATGGCGACCCGCATTCGAACCCCTCACCCGTATGTATTTTCAATGGCATATTATAAACTTACGAGAATACTTTATTACTTGAAAGAAGTAAATATACATTAATGAGCACATATATTTTTGAAAGAACTAAGTGTTTTTAGCTAAGAATAAACTAAAAAAGTCACACAGTGTAGCTTTAAGAGCGTAATTTTACATGTTCCAAAAAATGGTTCCAATTAGAATAAAAAAGGGGTTTATAGCATTCTAATGTTCCACATAAACATTTTATTCTCTAGTTCATTCTCTAGTAGAAAAAAAAAACATGTTCTGGCGCTTTAAAGAACCCAGAAACTAATATGATGTTCTGAAAAACCGATAGGCCTGGTTTTACAGAGAGGGCTTAGATTAAGCCTTAGTTCAAGAAGGGCATTTAAGTAGCTTTTACAAACGTGCCCTATAAAACAACATTACTGGTGTGCATCTTGAGACAAAACAATGGCACTGACATATTTAAAGGTCTGTCAGAGCAAGTTGCTTTTAGTTAAAACTTAAGCTAGCTTAAGCCTTGTTTGTGAAACCAGGGGAATATGTAACAAATATTTTTTAATCTCTAAAGAAGTTTAACCTAAAAACCCAAAAAGCAGCTAAAAAATGATTGTTGATAACAATAAGTTTCTGTACTGAACCAAAGATTCTATAAAGAACCACTGAACAGCTATTATTTCCAAGAAGGAAATAAATGTAAACCGAGTGCAGTTTTGGCTGACTTTGTTTGGAGTCGCGGAACACATACTCAGATTTACAGCATGTTCAGTTGTTCCACACACACCCATGTTAGGTTTGAACATGACCACCAGCTGAGTTATGTAGCCCAAGAGCGGGTTAGTGTTCGTTTCAAAGGTGGCAATGTATATTTTGATGCTCATTTTCCTGAAACGCTTCACTTCACAGTGAAGAGAAGTGAGTCAGACCGTTTCTACAGTTTTCCAGCGATTCTGCATAGTCACCACTTCTGTGTTTATCTTAATTGGCTCATATTGGGTCTCTCCTGCGTCCTGGAAGACAAATCTCGTAATGTTTGACTCTGTAAAATGGTCTGAAGTGTTTTAATATTAAGAGCGTTTTGAGTGGAGAGGGAAAAGTCACTGGAAAAGACCAGACACGGAGGATAAACACGACCATATACTGCCGCCATAACACACCAAAGCATGTATCCGACCACTGGGCAGCAAAGAGAGGCGGCGTGTGGGTGGCATGCATGGTTAATTTCCACACCTGTGTGTGAGTGTTTCCTTGACCAAGAAGCTACCCGTAAGGATAACAAGCATACGCCTGAAAAACGTGCGTGCTTTTCCGGCTGCCTGCCTTATTTTATTGCTCTTAATTCAAATTCCTGCATGGATTTTAAATTCAGCTCAGAATAGATTCAACTGGTTATATTTACTCTTTCTTTTGTCTTTTATTATTCCCTGAGAGATGTGCATTGTTTGCCTCAATGCATATTGTGTTTTTTAGTAAAGCGTAAAGAATGTCTTAGATCTTAACATGCATTTAAAGGTCAAAAAAACATTCCCAATTAACTCTTCCTTTTTCTCTTATTTACAGCGAGTTAAAAGGCTTTTACAAGTTTGCTGGATGTGTTATGTTGCTTTTACAACGGAGAAAAAAGAAACGGAACAATGCCCTTTTACAGTACATGTTGTGAAGTCAAGGAGGCGACGAAACATGCGAAGCAAGAAAACGACTTTAAAGTTCTGCTTTGGTGGCTGGTTCACATCCTGGCTGATTTGTGCATATATTCACATTCAATTACTTTTGTCTTTTTAAGAATGGTTGTTAAATGTTGCGCACTAAGAAACCGCCATTTAATGACATATTGTTATTTTGCTTTTATTTTGAAGGTCTCTAATTAAACCTTATATGAGTGTCATTAAATGTGGTTTTCTGCATCTTCAGTTTGTCAGGAAACAATTCATCACCTGCTAGATGGTTGGCAAAACATTGTTTTAAGTGACTATTTTCCTATTTAAGGAATACTGTTCTCTTACGTAATCAAACCCATGTCCGTGTGCCTGGAAACACTTTTAGAAGTAACATCAATTAAACTGGACAGTCCTTTCACAAACCACTTCCATGATACCAGCTTAGATAGCAACTGTGGTTTCCAGATATTTACTGTAAAAATGCATTTTTGTGCCTTTTAAATGGTTCTTAATCTCATTAACTGAATGTTACAAAAATCTTCTATGTACCTTAAAATATGACGATTGCCACCATAATAGAGGGCAACATTCTATTCATTCAAATTATTAATTATAATTTGAATGAATAGTCTATAGTTTGCAGACGCATGCATTTTCTGTCAAGCTGCTTTGAGACGATATGTATTGCGAAAAGCGATATACAAATAAATGTGAATTGAATTGAATTATGAATGAACTGTTACATGTGGCTGTAGTGAAGCGTGAAAAGTCTTCATTTAAATCCACACGTATACTCAGAAGATCGTAGGAGAACTAACAAACACAACCACGTTAACATAGACGACAAAGAACTGAACTAAACACAGGGCTTAAATACTTGGGGAGTGTAATCAAGGATAAAACGGAACAGGTGTGCAAACTGATTAACAACCAGGGAAACTCAGGCCCTGTCCCAAATGGCACCCTAAACCCTCACGGTCTTCCTCTGAGTCCGCACTGTCACGATGTAATGCCGCTTTGACTGCCGGGTAGAAGTCCTCTGCGTAGTTCGCGAACTTGCGGGCTCAGCTGAAGTGCGCATCGAGGGCGCATAGCAGCCGCAAAGGAGGCACTCATGAGCACCCTTCTTTAAGCTTAAATGACGAATGGGACACCCTACGGTCTTGTGGACTTAAGGGGACACGCGTATGCAGCGGCCATTGTAAGTCCTCAAGACCGAAAGTGCACATGAAGTGTGCCATTTGGGACAGGGCCTAACTAGAGAACTAAGGCCCTGTCCACACGAACACGGGTATTTTCAAAACCTGCATCTTTTTCTATGCGGTTTGACCGTTAGTCAGTATCCGGACACTGAAACCAATCTTTTTAGAAACTCCGGTTGCAGTGGTGGACAGTGAAACCGGAGATTTTGGCTTGTTGCGTCAGAACCGGAACTGTCAATACATTTTTTTCCAGGCTTCTGATTGGCCAACATGGCTTTACGGTTAGGGTTATATTGCCACCTGTTGGTTTGGCATGCTCTTGACAGCGCTTTATAGCGTGTTTTGCGTTTTCATGTGGATGCAAATTTTTTTTTAAACGGAGGAGGGAAAAACGTCCAAAACTTACAAAAACGTCCAATAACCCGTGTACGTGTGGACTAGGCCTAAAGGCCATTACATACTCTGCAAGAACAGAGAAAATAGTTCTCGCTATAATGACGTCATTTTGTTATCGCAGCCCTGGTTTGGGAGTTCTTGCAGCTTGTTCTCGACACATCATCTGAGCAGAAAATTTTTCTTGTGGGTGTCCGAGAACTATGGTGTGATTGGTCAGAAATTTAAAGTGGGCGGTGTCAATGCGGAGAAACGGAAATGTTCGGCACCTGCTTTTCTTGTGAAGTATGGAATGTCCTGGCCAGAACCTCGAGAAAACGAACAAATTTCTTTGTTCTTGTACCAAGCTTAAGGCAGCCAAAACAGGAACAGAACACAGTGAAACAAAACCAAAACCATCTTTTGTCAAATCAACTTAAGCCTCGTTCCGACAGTCAGTCTAAATCCGATTTTTGCACATATCCGATCAGATTTAGCAAGTCTGAACAGCCAAAAATCACATGAAATACGATTTTTACAAATTCGAATTACATTCATTTGTATTTCTGGAAATCTGTTTAAGTCTGACCGATCTGATCGGATTACGCATGGTTTATGTGACTTTATCACGCCACGTAAAACGTAAACGCCAGACAGTGTTATAGAAAGCATGCTGAAAGTAGCTTCAGAAACAAGGTTGTGTTGTTGCAGAAAATGACAATATAACAGAGACATGTTTTGAAACTGGCGGAAACGAGTGCGGTACAAAGCCACACATACCAGCCTCATACGGTTCTGCCGCTGCCTCAGAAGACACAGTAGCCCTGCGTGCACAACGGCTACACAAAGTGATGTTGTAAATAAGACAACATCTGTATTGCAAACCCCTCTTTGTTGCGGTTGTTGCTGCTGTTTTTGGCTTATGTCTACCAATGCAACATCATTGCCATAGAAACAAATGCAGATATTTTGGAAAACGAAAGAGCTTCATGGACACACAAATCGGATTTGGACTGACAGTCAGATCGAGGCTTTAGATAGCTAATGTGGTGCAGATAACATAATATTTTGAGTTTCTAATTATTAAACCAATCTTCTTTATTGTATTAACTAATTTCAATGAACTCAAAAAAAGCGAAAGCACAACACTGGATTACACACTAACTAAACAACATAAATATAAAGTCAAAATACACACTGTAAAAAAAAAAATTCAACTTAAAGCTGCACTATGTAACTTTTCCGTCTACTAGAGGTCGTCTATTCAAAACAAAGGCGTAGTTTACACACTGCAGTAAGAGTAAAGCGTTTCTGCAAAACAAAACCGGAAACGCGTCTCCCTCACATGTCCCGGTTCCTTGGTTAAAATAGCAATTTCTCATGATTTACAAATAGTTGGAAACATTTGGGATATTTTAAGTACGCAACTGAACAAAATATATAACACTAGCCTAGCGGTTTTTGGATATTTTACTGAAAAAAAATGCTATTGCTGTATTTTTATCAGTGTTGGATAAAATACTCTAAAAAAGTAATTAATTACTAGCTACTAATTACATCTTCAGCTGTGTAATTAGATTGTACAAATTATTCTTTAAAATGAATTACTAATTACTTATGAAATCCCATATCAATCTCGACCAGTTGAATAATACAAGGATAGACATGAAACTGCTCTAATTCTTTCAAATAAACAATATGCAATTGCATAAATTATTCTTGAACTGACCACCGTATTCCAAGGGAGAAGGTTACATTAAAAACATACATTTTATATAATTAGATCTTAAATATTGATGTTAAATCCACTATTGTTTTACATAGAATTGTTCTATAGTCTTTTTCTTTGTAAGGCATTACACCTAACACTCATTATCATATTATTTTTCCATTAAAATGACAAAGATGGAAAGAATATCTGAGCCAAATACCTATGCAGGGATCAAAAAGTCCAAAAGCTTCAGGTGTGTGGGCGTAAGAAGTAATGAAAAGTAAACATTTTTACTTTGAGGCAGTTTTTTGGGACATTTTGCACTCTATCCACAAGGTAGTGAGAGTTTTTTAGGCGTCCTAAAGTGCAAGATTTATATTTTTCATTAGTCTGTTAAAATGATTAACTTTTTATATACTGTGTCAATTTTTTTTGCAAGGTAACTGTTTTCTCGCAGAATCACATCTGGGCATGCCGAGACTTTTGCCCGTCCCACTGAATGAAGCTCTTCCAACCTTTTATGTCTGAGTATGTGTTTTTGCTGTGGCAAATTAGTCTGTCAAATTAGCCCATGGGCTTTGTCAACATTCCTGAAATCTGATGCAACAGAACATCACCTGATATTACATTTGAATAAAAATGACATGCTGGAAGATGCCAAAAAGGGTCATTAGCAGCATTGTTCAGTTGACATAGTAAATAATAATTCATAGTAAACAACAATAATAATAATAATAATAATAATAATAGTCTGCAAAATCCATCTTCATCTATACGCGTCAGTTGTTTTGGATTAGAATGTAACACATAATCTCCAGGGAAGATCTAACCCACCACGCTCCACAAAGAACTCATAACCCCGTCACAACATTGGCTGCTTTGAATACTGGCAGAAAAAAGCTGCCGCGTGCAGGAATGAACTTGTGTTAATATATCAACATTATAAGACCCTCATTATTACCTCATCAGCCAGACACAACAGCGTCTCATCAAAGAAGTCCAGGCGCAGACGGGCCTCCTTCTTGTTTGTTATAAGGATGAAATGGATCAGATGATACAGCACTCTTTGGTTTGCAGTGTAAACAGACTTGGAGATCTACAGGCACAGACAGAATCTGCAGGAATTTTCTGCACTGATTTTGGAAGGTAAATCTGCAGAAAGGAAATAAAATGTGTTAAAGGTGCACTGTGTAAATTTGAGCTGCATCTAGCGGTGAGGTTGCGAACTGCAGCCGCCCATCGCTTCCCCCTCCCTTTCAAAGCACATAGAGAAGCTACGGTGGCCGACACAGGACAAAGATGTCGTCGTCTGAGACCGCAAAGAGTAGCTAGTTCTGTAGAGCAGTTTGTCCGTTTAGGGCTACTGTAGAAACATGGTGGCGCAAAATGGCGATTTCACAGTAAGGGGACCCGTGGTGTATGTAGATAGAAATGGCTCATTCTAAGGTAGTCTTTATACACCACTGAAAACATACAGTGGGGAAAACAAGTATTTGATACACTGCCGATATTGCCGGTTTTTTCTACTTACAAAGCATGTCGAGGTATGTAATTTTTATCATAGGTACACTTCGACTGCAGAGACACCTAAATCCTAATCCAAAATCCAGAAAATCACATTGTCTGATTTTAAACAATTAATTTGCATTTTATTGCATGACATAAGTATTTGATCACCTACCAACCAGTAAGAATTCCGGCTTTCACAGACCTGTTAGTTTTTCTTTAAAGGGGTGGTAAACCACGATTTCACTATTCTAACTTTAGCTAGCATGTAATGTTGCTGCTTGAGCATAAACAACATCTGCAAAGTTAAAACGTTCAAAGTTTAAAGCAAAGGGAGATATTTGCTTTTAAAGAAATCAATTTCTAAGAACTACAGCAAACGGCCAGTAGGCGACTACAGACATTCCTCCAGGGCTGGTGACATCACCAGGCTCAATATTTACATAAACCCCTCCTCCGAGAATATTAAATAAGGTTCAGCCTTCCTTGGGACAGGGGTGCGTTGCAGAGCGTTGACCATACACCATGTTATATGCACGTGTGTATGAGACAGAAGGGAACAGGCGCGTGCGGGGCTCCCGCAGCACATCTCACGGAGGAAAACTTCCACAATGTTCGCGAGTTCAATGCCGGATTTGCACAACATCAGCTGCGTGAGACAAACGCGGCCAGTGTGTGAATGCACGACGCGCGCGGGGCTCCCTCCCGCAGCACATTTCACGGAGGAAAACTTCCACAATCTTCGCGAGTTCAATACAGGATATGCGCAACGGCTTGTCCTGAAAGCTGGATTTACAAACAGAAGCTGTTTACGGGCCACAACCTGTAAGTCTGATTTATTTTTCATCTTTGTGTTTTCCTGTAATAGGTTGTAGCAAGGAAGTAAACAGATGACAACGCTATTCTGCAAACCAGTCTGTTAAATGCTCATTCATACTTAACGTTATCCGACGAACACCTAACGTTACAAACACTAACGTTAAAATCTCAACAGTGAACCTGGCATTAGTGTAAATGATTCTTTGATTAGAGCTTTTATGTGTTGTTTATCTACAGGCTTGCTAAACATGGTTCTGTGTGTGATTTGGCTAACTTGCTAGTAAAGCCAGTGCTTAGTGTTCGTTTTGGGTTAATAGTTCTTGCAACAGATATTTGGCTATAATCGTTCTAAAAATACAAAAGTTAAAGTGCCATTCAGTAGCGATCACTATAGATCCGCAGTCTTTACTCTTGAGGACTGAACAGGTTATGCTCGATCATCTTCACTAAAATGCTCTGTGTCTGATTCGGGCTCAGATTGGTATGGTTTTATTGACTCCATCGTTTCTAATACTGACCAAAGCACAGCCTCCAGGTAACAGTCCTTCCAGAAAAATGCGGCTTTTTTTTGTGATTGTTGCGGGCAAAAATCCTTGATTATGCGGCACGTTTTCTTAAAAAATGCGATGAAAAATGCGGGATATTTATGCAATTTTATGCGATAAAATTGCGGGAACTTGCAAAAACTGCGGTTTGATGAGAGAGAAAAAAAGCACTACATCACAGAAAGTGCTGGAATATTTAAGTTCTCATCTTGTTTTATTGAAGACCTTAATAATGGCTCAAATTTACAAAACATTTAGTCAATCAAGTTCTGTAGCTTTACAAAAGGAATACGCTACAACTTCTGAAAAAATTAATAAATAACTTCCTGTTTTACAGATGTCGCTATACAAAACAGACATTTGAGTGCTTCCAATGCACAAAGTGCAATCTCTTAAAGGGTTAGTTCACCTAAAAATGAAAATTCTGTCATTAATGACTTCCCTTTATGTTGTTGGACACAAATTAAGATATTTTAGTTGAATTCCGATGGCTCAGAAAGGCCTCCATTGGCACAATGTACACTCTCAAGACCCATAAAAGGTAGCCTACTAAAGACGTCGTTACAAAGTCCATCTCACTACAGTGGTTCTACAATAACTTTATGAAGCGACGATAATAGTTATTGTGTGCAAAAAAACTAAATAACGACTTATATAGTGATGACTGATTTCAAAACACAGCATCATGATGCTATGAATCATCGAGTCGATTCATGATTCGGATCGCGTGTCAAACTGCTGAAATACGTGACTTTGGCGATCCAACCCGCTGAATCGACTCATTGATTCATAACGCTTCAAACCGCTGAATCAACTCATTGATTCATAACGCTTCAAACCGCTGAATCGACTCATTGATTCATAACGCTTCAAAGCTTCATGATGCTGTGTTTTGAAATCAGTCAGCACACAGGGAAACTGCTTTGCTCTTTTGCTGTTATTTTTGTTGGCCAATGGGAGTTTGTGCTTCATCATGGTTTCACCGGTATCTATGGTTTCTCCACGGGGTTTGAAGCTTTTCGATGACGTTCGCGTCGGGTAATCACGTCACTTCAAAACGTTCCCATGGCAATAGGCGGAAATGGCGGCTCTTGTGTGAAGTAAACGAAAAAATTTCAACTTTCTGCTAATATATATGACTTTTTTTGCAACGAAAATGCGGGGATTATGAAATCATGATAGCCCCGCATATTTTGCACGCGGAAATAGGCAATTTATGCGGCGAAAGTGCGGCGTATTTGAAAAAATGCGGCCCCCGCATGAATATGCGGACTTTGGCTGATTATGCGTTAAATCACGCGATCGCATAATCGCGTTTTTCTGGAGGGACTGAGGTAAGGGGCGTGACGTTTCCGACAAACGTGCACTGCGGTTAGCGAATCACAACACACTGGGCCAGCTAACCAATCTGAGCCCACTGCGTATTTTTGAGGGACTGGCTTCATACAACCCGGAAAGCATCAGACCGTTTTACAAGGAGGGACAGAGCAGTGTAGAATAAAGGTCAAATATATGAAAAATAATGCAATTTTTTTTTAAACGAAGCATGAACACATGTTACAGTGCACCCCACAAACACAGTCAAGCCTTCAAAAGAATGTGTTTTACCACCCCTTTAAGAAGCCCTCCTGTTCTCCACTCATTACCTGTATAAAAGACACCTGTCCACACACTAGGGCTGCAACAAATGATTATTTTGATAATCGATTAATCTAATGATTATTTAGACCGATTAATCGACTAATCATCGATTATTGTTATTGCCATCGGCGACTAATCAGTACATTTTGAAAGATTATTCAGCTTTCCCAATTAGTTAAAACATTGAGTTATACATATTCTAACTATAATATATAAAAAAGAAAATCACTTCAACTTTTGAAATTGATGTTTTAATGAACTCTGAAAAAGTAACTGACATGATATTCTTCCTAACATCGCCTTTTGTAAGTCTTCATGCATATGGAACAAAATACAGGCAAGTGATGAGACCTAGAGTGTTATAATAATAAAACAGTCCTGACTCCAAGCTCGATCAAACTTAATTCTATGCTAAATAAATCACATTACTGTAATTATATTATTATTGTTAATATCATTACAATTATTATTAGTATTGCATTCTCTAATAAAGAGATTTACCGCAAGTAAGTTAGTTGTTTCTTCTTTAAGTGCTCCAACATGCACGTTGTGCTCCCATGAAAACTTTCGCCTTCACGTCTCAATCAGCTCCTGGTTCAGCAGTCAGGGCACTGATCAGGACAAGAGTCAATGGGCTAACTCCCTGATCAGTGCCCTGACTGCTGAACTAGGAGCTGATTGAGACGCAGCCTTAGTTTGAATTTTTGTGAAACTTTCCCACATCTTGCTAGTTGGGATTTGTTTGCACTCCGTCATTCGCGCTGTTTTCTTCTACCGCAACATTTGTAAGGGCTGCATTACACTCTAGCGCTACAGCACCATAGCGGTCAAATCGCGGTATTGCAGGCCCTTACATTAGGTCCTGTGAGATCAAACGACTACTCGACAACAAAGATATTTGTCGACAATTTTTTATTGTCGACTTTGACGACAATGTAGACTAATCGTTTCAGCCCTAACACACACTCAATCAAACAGACTCCAACCTCTCCACAATGGCCAAGACCAGAGAGCTGTGTAAGGACATCAGGGATAAAGTTGTAGACCTGCACAAGGCTTGGATGGGCTACAGGAGAATAGGCAAGCAGCTTGGTGAGAAGGCAACAACTGTTGGCGCAATTATTAGAAGTTCAAGATGACGGTCAATCTCCCTCGGTCTGGGGCACCATGCAAGAGGCATCAATGATCATTAGGAAGGTGAGGGATCAGCCCAGAACTACACGGCAGGACCTGGTCAATGACCTGAAGAGAGCTGGGACTACAGTCTTAAAGAAAACCATTAGTAACACACTACGCCGTCATGGATTAAAATCCTGCAGCGCACGCAAGGTCCCCCTGCTCAAGCCAGCGTATGTCCAGGCCCGTCTGAAGTTTGCCAATGACCAGCTGGATGATCCAGAGGAGGAATGGGAGAAGGTCATGTGGTGTGATGAGACAAAAATAGAGCTTTTTGGTCTAAACTCCACTCGCCTTGTTTGGAGGAAGAAGAAGGATGAGTACAACCCCAAGAACACCATCCCAACTGTGAAGCATGGAGGAGGAAATATCATTCTTTGGGGATGCTTTTCTGCAAAGGGGACAGGACGACTGCACCGTATTGAGGGGAGGATAGATGGGGCCATGTATCGCGAGATCTTGGCCAACAACCTCCTTCCCTCAGTAAGAGCATTGAAGATGGGTCGTGGCTGGGTCTTTCAGCATGAGAACGACCCGAAACACACAGCCAGGGCAACTAAGGAGTGGCTCTGTAAGAAGCATCTCAAAGTCTTGGAGTGGCCTAGCCAGTCTCCAGACCTGAACCCAATAGAAAATCTTTGGAGGGAGCTTAAAGTCCGTATTGCCCAGCGACAGCCCCGAAACCTGAAGGATCTGGAGAAGGTGTGTATGGAGGAGTGGGCCAAAATCCCTGCTGCAGTGTGTGCAAACCTGGTCAAGAACTACAAGAAACGTGTGTTCTCTGTAATTGCAAACAAATGTTTCTGTACCAAATATTAAGTTCTGCTTTTTTGATGTATCAAATACTTATGTCATGCAATAAAATGCTAATTAATAACTTAAAAATCATACAATGTGATTTTCTGGATTTTAGATTCTGTCTCTCTCACAATTGAAGAGTACCTATGATAAAAATTACAGACTTCTACATGCTTTGTAAGTGGGCAAACCTGCAAAATCGGCAGTGTATCAAATACTTGTTCTCCCCACTGTAGTTATGTATACTATATTGCATTTCTGTTAATATATCCACATAAATATTACACACTGTACCTTTAAAGGTGGGTAATACACTTAAATTAAAGCCAAAATAATTAATAAAGAAACACAAACGGCGTTGGATGTGTAGAACGTTCAAAATCTGTGGTGTTTTCTGCAGGTGTAGATTCCATCTAGGCTTGGATATCATCCATTTTTCTCTCTGTAACCACACGGTGATAAAAGATGTGTATCAAAAACAATTTACTGATAAAATAGATATTGGATAATGAACATGGAGTTTAACCACAGCGAATCTCACCAGTCAAAACAAATACTGAGGCGTCAAAGAAAACCAATCAGACATTTGGAGTTTTGATTACAATCAATGTATGTCTGGAAATGCGCAGGCATTAGTGACAGAATTAGACATTACAGGTTTTATTGGTGCTGTTACTTTTCTACGCAGGATGACTTTATGTAATCTAAATGATTGTGGAAAAATCTGTCAAGTGAGGGTTTTATCCCAATATTTAAAAGAAAGAAAATAAAAAACATTTTTAGGACCAATAAGATTTTTTTAAAGGGTTAGTTCACCCAAAAATGAAAATTCTCTCATAATTTACTCACCCTCAGATATATTATATTAAAAATGTATCCTGACTCTTCCAAAGCTTTATAATGGGAGTGAATGGTACCTTAGATTTTGAAGCCCGAAAAAAGCACATCCACCTATAAAAGTAACTCTTAAAAAGTAGAACTAGTCTGCCGGAACTAGACTTGTGTACGGCCGTTACCGGAAGCCATGATTATAGTTTAAAATTATGGATATTTTTCTTACAAAAAATGCATCTCTTCACTTCAGAAGGCCTTTATTAACCCCCTGGAGCCGTATGGATTACTTTTATGATGGATAGAAGCACTTTTTTGCGGTTCAAAATCTAAGGTACCATTCACCCCCATTATAAAGCTCTATTTTTTTTATAAATAACTCTGATTGTGTTTGGCTGAAAGAAGAAAGTCATATACAGCTAGAATGGCTTGAGGGCAAGTAGATCATGGGATCATTTTTATTACCTTAATGCAAAAGTGATATATTAACAGTAAAAGTATTTATACAACATTGTAGTATTTGTTGTACTGCCTTTAAAGCAGATTTAATAAAACATTGTATTAAGTATTAAAGTAAAAAAAATATGGCATTACAGTAGGAGAATGACCAGATTTACTTCATGTAAAACATATTTTGCTTTTATTTTGATTCCGCGGATGAAATATGGCATGTTTTTGCGTGATTCGCTCAAGTACTTTAGAGACTATAATAAATTCTGTGCTCTCCACCCTGTACAAGTATAAATTAGCGTAGGGCAGAGGGCACTTGCAGGCTTACGGACTGGACTGTAAACGTGGTCATGCTACTTATATGGAGACTGCACCAGTAATACGCCGAATTATACGATAAATTCACTCCAGATGTGGCAATCATCCCCAGCCCTCAACCTGACAGTGCGCACAGCGGCATCTGCAGTAGCTTTTCAGTGATCAACTCTCCCTCGATCTGTCTTTTTCACAGACACACTCACACAAACACTGCGGACAGTCCACAATGTTTGCGTTTTTTCAAGAGATTGCTTCCATACCTGCACTGCAAACACTCGGTGACTCCGTTTCCTTCCACTCAAGCTGAAATAAAGGCCGTATTAGCAAATAGTGTTTATTTAACCCCTTAATAGATGCACTCTGGTGGAAGCTAGGTGGAGGCCCTTCTCAAAACAAAGCCTGAAGTTCTCTGCAGCTGACACTTTGATTAATGTGAACTAACACTGCAATTACCAGTGTTGCTATTGAAGATCAGAGGCGCGTTGTGAAATGCATTATAGTTGCTAGAATCATAAGATACTGTTCAGGGCAAACTAACTTAAAAAAATAAAATTAAAATTAAAATTGATCTACTCTGCAAAAAAATGCAGCCTTAAATATTTAAGTACAATCAACTTGGATGTTCAAGTCATTTAAACTTAAATTACATTAAATTGACAGTTGCTTAAATTATGCAATAAAGCAATGTAAAAACTAAATTGACTTAAAGCAATGTAAAAACATTTTGTCATAAATTATTGATCATATATATTTTTTCTTTACAGTGTAGAAGCTAAGAAATACACTACAAAAATATTATCCAAGCTAAATTGAAAGCTAATATTTCAATATTTACACTACAAGCAACATGGCAAAAATAGCGTTTATTTATTTAAGCTTGTTCATTTGTGTATAATTTATACAATTATATATATACACCGATCAGGCATTACATTTTGACCTATCCTAATATTGTGTTGGTTGCCCTTTTGCTGCCAAAACAGCCCTGACTTGTCGAGGTATGGGTGTGCTGTGGTATCTGGCACCAATATGTTAGCAGCAGATCCTTTAAGTCCTGTAAGTTGCGATGTGGGGCCTCCATGGATCGGACTTATTTGTTCAGCACATCCCACAGATGCTCGATTGGATTGAGATCTGGGGAATTTGGAGGCCAAGTCAACACCTCAAACTCGTGCTCCTCAAACCATTCCTGAACCATTTTTGCTTTGTGGCTGCTAAAAGAGCCACAGCCACCAGGGAATACCGTTTCCATGAAAGGGTGTACATGGTTTGCAACAATGCTGGGTGGTATGTGTCAAAGTAACATCCACATGGATGGCAGGACCCAAGGTTTCCCAGCAAAGCATTGCCCAAAGCATCAAACTGCCTCCGCCGGCTTGCCTTCTTCCCATGTGAATCCTGGTGCCATGTGTTCCCCAGGTAAGCAACACACACACACCCGGCCATCCACGTGAAGTAAAAGAAAACATGACTTATAAGACCAGGCCACCTTTTTCCCTTGCTCCCTGGTCCAGTTCTGATACTCACGTGCCCACTTTTGCCGCTTTCAGCGGTGGACAGAGATCAGCATGGGCACCCTGACTGGTCTGCGGCTATGTAATTTGAGCTACAGTAGCTCGTCTGTTTGATCGGACCACACGGGCCAGCCTTCGCTCCATGACCCTGTCGCCGGTTCATCACTGTTCCTTCCTTGGACCACTTTTGATAGATCCTGACCATGGGCGTCACTAGGCCCTTTTTAGGGGGGCTTCAGCCCCTCCTAAACTTCTGCCCAGCCCCCCTAAAAAATGTGTGATTAACCTTTATAACATATGAAACTGGCGAGAGGCTTCGGCTTCGTCCAGTCTTTTAATCAGTGTGTGCGTTGATCTGAGCCTCATTGTCATTTGAGAAAACCAATCAAATCAGAGTAGGTGGGCTTTATGTACGCATAGATGCTGCTGAGGCTGAGCGTGAATTTTAGCAGCACGACTAGACGTAAAGTGCTAGATATGTAGCTAAACTTAACATTTAATATTTGACAGCTGCTTCTTTAAGTCAGAAATGTTAAACAAATGACAAAAATATTCAGGCAAATTAATAAACTTTTGTCTAATTTCGCTATTTTGTATTGAAATAGGCCTATGTAATGCCATTTATAATATAATTAATAAACAAGATATATTAACACAGCCGTTTTCTTCAGATTAGGCATAAGATTAGTAGTAATTAATGTGTGCATATTGTAAATTAATATAATTCTATTTGTAGCATTCAGTAAATAAAAAAGCTCTGCTTTTTTCAGCCTGTATTGGGCATAAGATTAGTAATGAATGTGTGCATATTGTGAATTAATTTAATAAATTTAGTTACCTAGCTTTCCTGGTAGCCTTCAGTAAATTAACATGTCTATGAAAATGATTCATAAAACATATAAATATCAGTTAAACATATGTTTTACTGTCTTCACTGACGAAAATGGAAATACTTTATCAGTCATATCTGCCCACTGACATGGTTTTCAAGCTATTGTTATCTATGCGTTCAGAACATCCTAAAATGCACATATGTAGATCATGGAAATCATTCTCAGTGATTATAAATCTGCCTACATTGTATGATTAAGGTACAATATGGTCATGCAGAATAAGGCATTCATATTTGCTTTATAAGTAATAATAAACAGCCAATATCCTAAAATGCATACTATTAAGATACTAGTTAATAGTGAGAATTGGACCATAAACTAAAGTGTTACCATGTTTTATTTCATACCCTGACTGGGGGCTGAGCCCCCCTAAAATGAAAATCCTAGAATCACCCCTGATCCTGACCACTGCAGACCGGGAACACCCCACTAGAGCTGCAGTTTTGGAGATGCTCTGACCCAGTCGTCTAGCCATCGCAATTTGGCCCTTGTCAAACTCGCTCAAGCCCTTGTCAAACCTGCTCAAATCCTCACACTTGCCCATTTTTCCTGCTTCTAACACATCAACTTTGAGGACAAAATGTTCACTTGCTGCCTAATATATCCCACCCACTAACAGGTGCCCTGATGAAGAGATAATCAGTGTTATTCACTTCACCTTCATATATATATATATATATATATATACACACACACACACACACACACACACACACACACACACACACACACACACACACACACACAGACACACACACACACACACATTTATATTTAACGTTCAAGGCTAAAGTCAAAATATGTTTGGTACTTTAAATGCATCAGAGTTAGTGTATTATTACTCTTTTTCTAAGAAAATGTATTAGCAGGATTCATTTGAATTAACATTGTAAGTAAATATCAACCTCATCAAACACACTTTTTGTTCCCTGTGTGCTAAAATATTTTGAGATGTTGGGAAACCGCTCTGAACAATTTAGTGTGAGAGTGAGCTGTTCAAAATGAATCACTGAAATGAGCAGATTCCAAAAAAATGTATTCAGTTGAATTGGACAAGGGTAGTTCTGATTCTGACTTGTGCTTGATTGTCATGATGGAATATGAGTTGAACGCACATTAACTGCACCATAAAGAATTTCAAGTGGAAAACAGGCCTTTGATTTGATAAAATACATTGATTACACATGTAATATATACATCTATAATTTTAAAAGAGAGTCTCTCCTGTGTCAGTATGTGAAAGAGAATATTCAGATAAAAATCACTCATACATTCTAAATTGTAATGAGTTAAGTAGGACCTTGCATATTGTGAGGGAAAATATAATCAATAAAGCATCTTTGCAACGGAAAAGAAGCATTATTTAAAAGAAAAAAAACAGCCATAATGTACAGATCATATAAGCATCCTGCCACATAAAGTAGTTTTACCAACATGACAAATAATCAGAAAAACTAATTATGATACTTTGCTGTTATAGCAGAGCAACTCGGAGGAAACAAATTCAGCTCATTATGTTGAAGTCAAATTTGCTTTATGGAAGGGCTTTCAGTTTCTAACAAGTCTTTCAGTCATTAGAACCAACACAATGAGGAAATTGTTTTTACAGGAAAATAAATTCCCTCGACACGCTTTTAAGGATCAGAGAAGGCAGTGTCTCCATCAAATTACATTAGGAGACAAAAATGACAGCATAAATGAAATCAAGCAAACTCGCAGCGCTTTTACAGATGGCGCATGGCCTCTGTGTTCGCTGAGGTGTGCATGTCAAATTACTATGCAAAGTTTCGCGATCAGCAAAAATAGCGGTTCTGTTGATCGAGTCGTGGTGGTTTGACCAAATGTAGCCGAGAGCACTTGTAGCTGTCCTGTCCATTTACAGGCTGAAACGTGTATGAAAAAAGACGTCACAACGGGAAAAGGAAGTTTGCTTAGCTGCTCCTTCGGAGCCAGGTGCAAAAGTTGGCCAGACTCTTTCTTGTGTGCGATCGTTTTAAGTCAGTTTTCATCACCTAACATCTTTATCAAACCCATGGGCCTAGTTTGTGTTTTCTTTTTCTCCTCCTTCTTGGGGGGCCGGCACTGTAAATTACAGCGGGGTGATTGAGAGAGGTCCCTCGTGCCTTTGCACATGATTAATGCATTTAAATGTTCACGTAAAACATGGGCTGCTAAGACTCTTTTTGATTACAAGAAGTTTGGTTGTAAAGCGCCTCTGCAGACTGTCCTCTTTTCGACTTTGACTTTTCTGCCTCTTGAATTTTCCACTTGTTTTTTCATTCTTTCTTACGCTACATTTGCCTGTAAAGTTAAATGGTTTTACTGAGTGGAAAGGATGGCGTAGAGATTTATTTGACCCACAGGAGATGGTGCTCTGTATGGACTGCTTGGAAGAGCTGTATTCTATCTCTTCAAACTAATAGCGCTAGGCGTTTTACTGAGTTTAATTCCTTTTTGTTGGCTGCAAATTTATTGACGGTAATATTGAAATGCAACTCACTTGGGAGGGCTAAAGCAATAAGAGAACCATTTGGAGCAATCTCCAGAAACTCTCAGACTCTATCAGTCTAGCACTCACAAATGTATGCCACTGAATGCAGATATTAGTAAACAGCTGACCTGATTCCTTAAAGTCGCCATTAAATAAAAATTGACAATTCTTGTGTTTTTATTGAAAATTGCATTTAATAAATGGTTTATCTGTGCACATCATTTTTGAAATTCATGTGCCCTCCTAATCTTTTAAGTCCCCATGTAATGAAATTTTTATTGTCTTTTAGGCCGCGTGTTTTTAGCCGGCTGAAAGCTCACACTTGACGTAGGCGGTAGTACCGAGTCAGTGTTTACAAATGTGCGGAAGGAGGACCATATACACATATTCAAATGTCTTTGAGTCAGTTTATCGTTTAAAATGGCCATTCCGTGTGCGTATCCTGGGTGTTTTAATATTAGAAAGCCTAAAAGAAAATTTTCGTCCGGACAGAAATTTGTGACTTTTCATAGATTTCCAATACACAATCCAGAGCGATTGAAACCGTGGTTGCTCGCGCTGCACTTGGATGACGTCACGAACGCGCATCACAGAACAGAGCAAGGCGAGCATTTATGCTAATAAAACGTAAACTTTTTTTTTTTTAAATGACCAATCATTTCGCTATATAAGACCCTTATTCATAGTCTGGTATCGTTTAAAGCTGCACTGAAACTGTCATTTGGACCTTGAACCGTTTGGAGCCCATTGAAGTCCATTATATGGAGAAAAATCCTGGAATGTTTTCACCAAAAACCTTAATTTCTTTTCGACTGAAGAAAGAAAGACATGGACATCTTGCATGACATGGGGGTGAGTAAATTATCAGCAAAAGTTTATTTAAAAGTGAACTAATCCTTTAAGAATCAATGATTGGATCATTATTGCAGTGATTGTTGTGTTTCTAGCATGATATTGGCAACAGTTCTTCTAACCCTAATTGATGTTGTGATGTTATTTCCATCAAGAGGTGCATCCCTTTTTGGTCAAGATCTTTCAAGCACTCTGTAAAGTCTCCTCCAGCACATCCCAAATACATTCAATGAATTTAAGGTCTGGACTCAGAGGTGCCAATTCATGTGTGAAAATGATCCTTCATGCTCCCTCCCAACCATTCTCACATTCACACTTATGAACTGTAAAGACTGTTCTGATTAACTCATGGCAAGCTTGGTTGATAAATATGTTAATCTAAAGCTTGTTAACTTTGATGATGTTATCAATTTGCACCGTCACTATATGAATGATATGCTATTCAGCATTATTATCCATCATTTATTCAGTGCATGTATTTATTGCAATAAAATAAAGAAACCAAAAACAGTCAGAAATATAAAATAGAGAGTACATTTAAATGATATTTTATGCAATCATTTTTTTAAACATGTGCGATGTCTAGAATATGAAGTATGAAAGTTTGAACGAACACTTCACAGAGCCATGAGAGACCACCAAAAACGAGGACTGTTAACCCTGTTAAAGACAAACGTCTCTCATTACTATTTCGATCACATTTCATTAGCTCAAAGCGTCGTGAGGATCTATGCTTGTTTGTTATTTGTTTGGGTGTTTGTGAGGGTTTCAAAACCCAACCCCCGTGGCAGTCTGGGTGGTCGTCTAGACTGCCAAAGATGCCCCTTGAATGTTTGGATTCAGAGATGTATTTATTTGTATTCAGGATGAATATGCAAAATGGAAAGTGCAATCCTCTTTAGCACATCCTGCTAACAGCAGGTCGTTCATCCGCCCAGACTGTGGTTGGTCTGCTCAGACACTGGCTGGCATACATGGATGACCAAGGCGCGTTGGCACACCCCACCCACTCTCAGTTTAGTGGGCAAACATTTATTCGCCAATCCAAGTGTATAATCACCCTTTCTGAGCGCAGCACAAAAATATGCCGAAGATGTCAATAGTGGTTAATATTCCGGGAAAAAAACGTTTTGTAGCCCACAAATAGGCCTAATAGATTAGATTTTTTTGTTTTTTTACAGTTTTTCTGAATTGCTTTGGCACATTTATCACAGTCTTTTCATTCTCTAAACTGTAAGTGCAATTGTCTGCAACTGTATGCTGGAACATCAGAACTCTATTGCATGTCTGCAAAATGTAGTTACTCACCCAAAACATTTAATTCATGCTTTAAAACCTAGTTATTGTGTCAGTAAATTGGCCAATATTACCAAAATAAAAAGTGTTTTTTTGTCATCGTGTGAGCCACACTGGTCAAAATATTTTTTTGTACCATGGAAATATTTGTTATATTCATACACCGATCAGGCATAACATTATGAAGTGAATAACACTGATTATCTCTTCATCACGGCACCTGTTAGTGTGTGGGATATATTAGGCAGCAAGTGAACATTTTGTCCTCAAAGTTGATGTGTTAGAAGCGGGAAAAAGGGCAAGTGTAAGGATTTAAGCGAGTTTGACAAGGGCCAAATTGTGATGGCTAAATGACTGGGTCAGAGCATTTCCAAAACTGCAGCTCTTGTGGGGTGTTCCCGGTCTGCAGTGGTCAGTATCTATCAAAAGTGCTCCAAGGAAGGAACAGTGGTGAACCGGCGACAGGGTCATGGGCAGCCAAGGCTCATTGATGCACGTGGGAAGCGAAGGCTGGCCCGTGTGGTCCGATCCGAGACCACAGACGAGCTACTGTAGCTCAAATTGCTCAAGATGTTAAAGAGGTCATGAACTGGCTTTCACATTTTTTTATACTGTTGTCTGAGGTCAACTTATGACGTTTGCGTGGTTTTTACATTCAGAAACATCATAATGAATAAGTAATAGGCTATTTTCTGCCCTGGTTTTGAGGCTCTCTGAAGAAACGCTCGGTTTTAATGGGCGTGCCACATTGAAGACTTGGAAGTAAACGCCCACGGCTAGGATTGGATAAGATTTGCATATTTAATGAGCTTCTGCTCCCCTATCAGTACATGTGGAAATTGTTTTGAAAGTGTGTGGAGAAACAGCAACCGGAATGAATCGCCCAGAGGGCTCGCAAAATGTCTTTATCAAACAAACACAAACCCTCATCCAAAATGGCAGCTAGCATCGAGCTAGCGGCAAAAATGACGGAAAATTTATAAATTATGGACATCAAGTGGATAAATCTTGGATGTAAGCGTTTTGATTTATTGCTGAACAACTCCAAAAAGATGCACATGTTCCAGGCTGGATAGAAAACCTTCTGTAAAGGCTACAAAGACACCCCCGTGATGGCTAGCTCGTTAGCTTTCTGCTGGAAAAAAAACGGTAAGAAAATCGATAAAAGTTTCATGAAATAATATAAATACAGGGAGTGCAGAATTATTAGGCACGTTGATTTTCTGATTTTCAACAGATAGGTTGAGAGTGACTCTTGAAGGACCAGCACCACATCCTCTAGTACCACTGTTTGAAGAATTCATCTTCCAGAATCTGGCAGTACATTTTGGGAGTTCATTTTTAGTCCATCTCTGCAAAACGGACTTCAGGATGGACTAAAATGAACTCCCAAAACGTACTGCCAGATTCTGGAAGATGAATTCTTCAAACAGTGGTACTAGAGGATGTGGTGCTGGTCCTTCAAGAGTCACTCTCAACCTATCTGTCCATAAAGCCTATAAAAAAACCTTCATGTATTTTACAACACTTCAGCTTGTGATTCTTATCTAGTGGGGGTCATTTTTCAGGATTCTTTACCTAACTGAAGTCTCCGAGATCCTGACACCTTGCACTTCTGGAGACTCCAGATAGGTTGCAGCTTTGGAAAATGGTGGCGCTGGAGACTAAAGGGTTCCTGATGGTTTCACCCGTAATTCTTCACCTTAATTCTTAATTCTTTTGCGGTTAATAGGTGTCTTTTCTCCGCCACATGTTTTTGTCTGACCCTGCTGACCCAACGAGCATTTCACTGTCCAATGGTCACGCCTTAACTGCAATGTCTAGTATTGCATTAGTATTGCATCCTTCTCATGGGCATTTAATACTTTTTGACTTTTCAGTCTGAGTTAAATCTCTTTTTTGGCTCAATTTATCTGTAAAAGAAAACATGCCTAATAATTCTGCACACCTGAATATAAGGTGTTTTTCATTTCCAGCCTTCATGAACAATTATATATCACTTATACATTATTAAATACTAAATCAATAGTAGTTCTTAGGATTACTGTGGTTTGGAATTGGTCAAATGTGCCTGGAAAAAAAACATGATCAGAAAATCAACGTGCCTAATAATTCTGCACTCCCTGTATTTATCGGAGGTGCCGTGTGACGTTGTGGGCGATGCCGTCGGGCTCTGAGGGTTAAGATAGCTCGTCGACAGGCCAGCTTATGTTTTGGTTGCCCGTCTGAAAAACACATAGCCCTGGGACATTGGGCTTTGCGAGCACTGGCCCATAAGCTACATGTCCGAGTCTGATCCCGTATCGCAATGAACCAACAACATCACAAATAAAAATAATTCTTCAGCCTTTGACAGCGTGCTAAGGTATGTTCCGTTAGACACGTACACATAATCAATATGATCTGTAACAATGCAATACTATCACATATAAAAAACATGTTTTACTCACATAAGTGTGTTGCACCATTCCTGTCGGATCCAATATAGAAGGCACAGCATTGTGTTTTAATCTCAATATGTCTGCAAATACAGTCTCTGCCTGTGTCTTGTTTACAAACGATTCCGTGGTGAGATGAAGCAAACAAACGCGCAATGTCTTACGTACGTGAGCTGAAACTTTATTAAAAATAAAGTTCAACCACAAATTCCTAATATTAGAATCCGAAGGAAGCTTATGCAGGGACTGTGTTCTTCCACAACCAGGCACAGCGCAATATATTACTCTCTTCGGCATGTTAATTGCTCGGTAGTGCGATCCGTTTAGCTCCACGAGTCGGTGGGCGGGGCTACAGAAGTAGGCGTACATATTTATTTGTTGAGGCGGCGTTTCAGCATACGAAGACGTCAAGGGTCGACATATTCTGAGATTGAGCGTTTTCTGGGCCTGGTGTCAATAAAAGCTTTTCTTTGACTAACAAGGACGTTTTCAGCTCTTAAACTTACAGGATATTCTTATATCATGATGAACTTTTATATCTCAAAGGCTCAAGGGAAAGTTGATTTCTCAATTCAACACCCCTTTAATGATGGTTCTAATAGAAAGGTGTCAATGCAATTATCTAATCAACCAATCACATGGCAGTTGCTTCAATGCATTTAGGGGTGTGGTCCTGGTCAAGGCAATCTCCTGAACTCCAAACTGAATGTCAGAATGGGAAAGAAAGGGGATTTAAGCAATTTTGAGCGTGATGCCAGACGGGCCGGTCTGAGTTTTTCACAATCTTACTGGGATTTTCACGTACAACCATTTCTAGGGTTTACAAAGAATGGTGTGAAAAGGGAAAAACATCCAGTATGCGGCAGTCCTGTGGGCGAAAATGCCTTGTTAATGCTAGAGGTCAGAGGAGAATGGGCTGACTGATTCAAGCTGATAGAAGAGCAACTTTGACTGAAATAACCACTTGTTACAACCGAGGTATGCAGCAAAGCATTTGTGAAGCCACAACACGAACAACCTTGAGGCGGATGGGCTACAACAGCAGAAGACCCCACCGGGTACCACTCATCTCCACTACAAATAGGAAAAAGAGGTTACAATTTGGACAAGCTCACCAAAATTGGATAGTTGAAGACTGGAAAAATGTTGCCTGGACTGATGAGACACATTTTTGGGATGTGGTGGAACGGGAGCTTCGTGCCCTGGAAATCTCCATCAACTGCAAGATGCTATCCCATCAATATGGGCCAACATTTCTAAAGAATGCTTTCAGCGCCTTGTTGAATCAATGCCACGTAGAATTAAGGCAGTTCTGAAGGCGAAAGGGGGTCAAACACAGTATTAGTATGGTGTTCCTAATAATCCTTTAGGTGAGTGTATATATATATATATATATATATATATATATATATATATATATATATATATATATATATATATATATATATATATATATATATATATATATATATATATATATATACATATATCTATATATCCATCCATATGTATATATATATTAAAATTAAAATGTTAGTTTTTGTAAATCCCATATTTACAAAAACTCCCATATTTTGTAAATCTTTGAAAACTCAACCAGCAATTCACATCGTCCATTACATGCTACTTCAGGCTCACTGAATAGAGATTTGACCTGCTGTCAGGTTTTTAAATAAAAAAAACTCTCCACACTTGCTTTGTATTCAGTCTGCCTGGGCTGCTACTCTAGTCATCTGGTACATATTACCTGCACACATGCTCCAGACAGCACCGGTTGACATTCAGGGTTAAACAAATCCAGCCAGCGTACAGGCCATAGATCAGTCCAACACCAATGCGCTCACACTGGCTACTGTGTACATCCACTCTGCCTGTTTTTCTACAGCTGCAACAGACTGAACAGCATGTTCTAGAACAGATTTTGTTTTGTTACTTGTCATTCTAGCATATTCTTCCAAGAGAACATACAGTACATGAACTGGAAGGACAGTCTCTTAAGTAAACCCTGAGGCTAAGGAGTGATTTCTCTATATAGTTGTGCCAGTTTTATGCACAGGATTTCAGCACAAAAGCATGTCAACCATAACACAGTCTTGTTATCTATTTTACATATTCCTATACAGCAGATCAGGAGTTTGAACAAATTAGACAGCGTGTGTGAGATCTCTTCCTGGGATGGTTAACATGATCCAGTTAGCCCCTGCTGGTAGATGCCCTAACTACTCCTCCTGGCTCCCAAAAAAAGAAAAAAAAATGTAAAAGTAGTTGTGTATTTTGATTTATGCAAGCAAGATATGACTTGCAAACATTCCAGTATATTATAGTGTTACTGTTTCTCAAGTGACCTCTTAAAATTCAGAATGTATAACCGGCTCTCTTTCTCATCCTACAGGAAGTTGAACTCATCAGAGACTGTCATAATAAATGCAAAAGCACAAAAAATAATTACCTTAACAATGTATTTAATAAGAAATAGAATAACTATAACTGGAATTTCCATACATACATACATCCATCTATATGTCCATCCATTCATCCATCTTCAGCATTTCTGCGGTCTGTACTGTCCATCCATTCATCCATCTATATGTCCATCCATTCATCCATCTTCTGCATTTCTGTCTGTCTGTACCGTCCATCCATCCATCCATCCATCCATCTATATGTCCATCCATTCATCCATCTTCAGCATTTCTGCTGTCTGTACTATCCATCCATTCATCCATCTATATGTTCATCCATTCATCCATCTTCAGCATTTCTGTCTGTCTGTACCGTCCATCCATCCATCCATCCATCCATCCATCCATCCATCCATCCATCCATATGTCCATCCATTCATCCATCTTCTGCATTTCTGTCTGTACTGTCCGTCCATCCATCCATCCATCCATCCATCCAACTTCTGTATTTCTCTCTGTCTGTACCGTCTGTCTGTCCATCCACCTTCTGCATTTCTGTCTGTCTGTACCGTCCATCTATGTATCTATCCATCCATTCATCCATCTTCTGTATTTCTGTCTGTCTGTACCGTCATCCAGCCATCCATCCATCTTTTGTATTTCTGTCTGTCTGTACAGTCCATTCGTCCATCCATCTTTCCATCCATCCATACAACCAACCAACCCATCCTTTGTAGTTTTGTCTGTCTGTACCATCCATCCATCTTTTGTATTTCTGTGTCTGTCTGTACAGTCCATCTGTCCATCCATCCAACCATCCCATTCATACATCCAATTCATCAAATTCATATACAATAAGTGTCATAAAATGGTCCAAATACTTTCCATTTCTATTTAAAAATGGCACTTATTGCAGTTATGCAAAAAAATAAAATAAAAAATAAAAATGTAACCTCACTTACCTCATTTATGGATCAAACAACTTGGCATCAGTTCTCCGGCAGATCAATTTCTAATGGCGTACTTTCTGGGTCCTGCACCAGCTGAGGAACTGGCATTGAGATGAATGGGAATGCTGACGGATAGCTCTTTCCAGGTATCACAGAACTTCTTGGATTGAACCTATAATCATTTAATGGTTTAGTGGTTTAAATCACAAATCAGGATCTCTGATTATAAGTCTACAACCAAACAGTTATTAATGATGTGTCATTTACTGAATGGAAATGGCAAAGAAATCAATGTTCAAGCAGATGTCATCTGTTAAATGGTGATTTATCAGCTTATGAAACAGGTCTTAAACAAGTAATGGCTAACTCAGAGTTTTGCTTGCGAATGTGGGACCCACACATCCACAGAAAAGCTAGAAATCCTTTTAGTATTTACTCTCTGTCCGATTTCTCACTTCATCACATGGCAATTGGAACTGACAGCATAATTATCAGATCATCCAGAATTGATCTTCAGTGGGTCAGTTCCAAGAAAAGAGGGAGGGTGAAAAGGAATAAATAAAGGAGTGGAAGAAGAAGGGGGAAAAAAGCCATCCTCTTTGGAGAGTTGGCGATGGTTCAGTCGTCTTGTCAGCGAGACACGTATGGTTACGGGGAGGCAGCATTTGGAGATTGCGTTGCGGGTGTTCCCTTGATGTACCCTGACAGGAACCAGATTCAGAGCCGAGCGGCGGCGTCTTAGCTCTTTGGCTTTTATTTGTCTGGCTCCTTTGGGTTTTTCCTGGCCCTGTAGGGCCGGTTCAGAGAGTCTAAGACCATTTATGCAGCTTGCTAGCTTTAGTGGGAATAACAAATACAGGGAGAAAAAGTCTTAACCTTCTGTAACAGAAGAGGAAAAAACCACAATCATGCTATTGTTCACAATTTAGAAAAGAAATGAGGAGGTGAAATTTGGTGGCTTTTTTTGACGGTTGTAAGCCTAAACAGATATCAACAAAACAGCATTCATATGTGGTTTGTATTTCTTATGAGAAAAAAAAAAACATGAAAATATTAACTGTAACATTTATGCAGTACTTTTTTTTCTTCTTCAAACTTTTAAAAACATCACAAGCAGGAGTTTTAAGTGCATGATCCTGGAATTGACACTTAAGTATTTATCAAAGTTCATGAATAAATGTTTATATAATAATTATGTTGCATTAAATCATTTCCCACTTCAAAAGATCATGTTCATATTGTAAAATGGCCTCCACTGACAGCTGATCCCAGTTTTTGTAGTGACCTAAGATTAGACCAAGAACCGATGTTTTCTAAGCTACTTTGAAATGTATTAATAATTTAGTCTTTGACAATTTTGAGAAAGTTTTTAAAAGGCAATAAAAAGTACATTAAAACTACATTAACGGTGTTTCAATTTTGAGGTGAGCAGCAGAAGGTAACAAGATATTATGTTTTCAAAAATTATTTAAATATAGTATTATTTATGTATCGTTAAAATAAAATGCTACATTAAACTATTCAGCGAATCAGTAATCTAAATGGTTAATATAAATGAAATATCCAAACAAGCGATTCATTAAAATAAATAAGACTTTCTAATGATTCATATTTCAATTGGGGGGTGGGCAGCAGCTTGCTAGCTTTATTGAAAAAGGTTATGTTCACTTATTTGAAAAGTCTGTCGTTATTTATTCATCATCATATTTTTCCCAACCTGTATGACTTAAGATGATAAGATCATACTCTGAAAGTCAATGGGGTGTACAAAATATTGGACTCCATTGACTTTCCTTTTATGGACTTGTAAGAGGTCCTATTTGAGCAGGATTCGAACCGGGGTCTCCGCCCGCAGCCGCTAGCATCAGTCACTAGCTCGCCTCTTGAGGCCAAGGGAGTGAGGTTTACATGCACAGCTCTTACTGGCCTACGTCCGTTACACTCACCCCCCTAAACCTTGCTCCTATCCGGGTCAATAGCACCAAATGTAACTGGTCCTACTTGACCTGCTCAAACCGGGGTCTTCGGTGTGGGAGGCAGGTGCCTTAACAAGGACCCTCAAGACAGCAGCCGCTAGCATCAGTCACTAGCACGCCTCTTGAGGCCAGAGGAGTGAGGTTTACACACACAGCCCTTACTGGCCTACGTCCGTTACACTCACCCCCCTAAACCTTGCTCCTATCCGGGTCAATGGCACCAAATGTAACTGGTCCTACTTGACCCGTTCGAACCGGGGTCTCCGGTGTGGGTGGTGGGTGCATTAACAAGGACCAGTGGCGCAAAAAGTGGGTATACTATGCGCTATATGCGGTGCATAGAGGCGCAGCACCTTGGGGGCGCCAAAGCGATGGTATGAATTATTTATTTATTTTTTTGGTATTTTCCATATGTTGCTGCTGTTGTGCATTTCTAAATAATTTCTGTATTTCCTCAATATTATATAACATTTTAGAGGACTAACAGGCTAGAGTAGTATCGTAATATCGCGAGTGGGCGCGCCTGGCGCCGGTGGCAAGCCAAAGTGTTCATATACTCTTGGGCGGGCGTCTGATTGCGCATTGACACGTTAAAAGCGTGCGATTTGACAGTGTGATTTACCACGAAAACGTGCGTTCTTAACGTGCGCTTTGGGGTCAAGGAAAACGTGATTTGCTATTTAAAAAACGTGCGTGACCCCAGACCCCTTATATGGTGAATCACGCACCGAGGACCTGCACTGAGTCGGAAAAACGTATGTTATTAACGTGTAAACAGGTAAACCAAACAGGCAGTGCAAACTTGTGTTTGAAGTATCCAAACAGACTAAAGAACGTGCTCTTTCCTTGGTCAAAATTGCATGCTTACTTTTTAGGGCACACCTCTTATAAAGTAAAGTTACATATTGTTGACCATCTTTTTAAGTAATTACACTATTTACCACGATACACTATGGCGGTTATAAAAATGAAATCAGTATCAACTAAATCCATCTTACCATTTATCAAAATCCACTTACACTGTAATTACAATTGCCTAAATAATGTAATGAGATTTTTAGATTTATGTTCTAAATATAATATTTTAATTATAGAAATATGACATTTTTCCAGGCCTATGAAACTATAAACTGCCAGTATATTTGGCGGTGTGAGTGGATTCTAGAATCATTCAACTAATTAGTTCTAACCAACTGTTCAAAAACGGTGAATTATTCGAGAACGAAACCTATACTTTGTTTGAATCTATTTTTGTTGGAAAAATAGAGCAAAACTGTAAAAAATGACAACTTTTTGTTTATTGAACTGCTGTATAAAATTAATATCGCATTTTGCAATCGTGCTGATATAGGCTACTCTGGAAAATAGCACGCTTGCTCGTATGATATTGCTTAACTCATTATTTCCTCTTTAATTACTTTCAAACTAATGTTTATTTTTATGTTTTGTTATTAGCCTATTTTTAATGAAAATACAACAATAAAATAGTACAGTAAAAAAACTTTTTTTAAGTTTTTAAGAATAAGACGGATGACATAAAATAGCTATACCTAAATTATAACAAATAAATAAAAGATATTTGGAAATTCCCCTTTAAAACAGGGAACCCTCAGTTCGTGTTTTTTTTTTTTTATTAACAAAAGTGATCTTGCGCTCGTCCCTCTGCTATCGTCCTGTCAATCATCTCGCTCGCGGCTACGATTACAGTTACAGTAAAATTTAAAGTCACCATCATCGGTTCTCATCCTCAGCTGATCTGCATGACAGTTTTTGCAATGACCATCAATACTAGATAAATGGGCAAATGAAAAGGCATGCCATGTTACAATTTAGTACTAAAGAGCGCTCTAGAATGTTTGGTAGGAACATTTGGGGGCAAAATTGTTGCTGCATACCCCTCTGGCACTGGGTAGTTGCGCCCCTGACAAGGACGCTATCTTACTGGCCTACGTCCGTTATACTCACCCCCCTAAACCTTGCTCCTATCCGGGTCAATGGCACCAAATGTAACTGGTCCTACTTGACCCGCTCGAACCGGGGTCTCCGCTGTGGGAGGTGGGGGCATTAACAAGGACGCTAAAGACCGCAGCTACTAGCATCAGTCACTAGCACGCCTCTTGAGGCCAGGGGAGTGAGGTTTACACGCACAGATCTTACTGGCCTACGTCCTTACTGACCGCCACACAATATCCTCAAAATATCTTCAAACTATCACTTTTGTTACTTCCCAATGTGCTCTCCTAAAATATTTCCTCTCCCTCTTTCTCTCTTACATGAAGCTTTGGGAAGTTTGTTTGGTCGCTTAATTGAAATGAACCAACAAAAAAAAAGATTCACTGATTTATTCAGCATGATTAAATGCATGCTTTGGGCTTTATCTTAATAGTCAGGTCATCTCATTACATCACTTACTCTGTGGAGAGCAGTGGTTTGGCTCCCTCTGCACTGTTCTGTTAATCTGTTTAACACAAAGACGGTCCAGGCCGACAGTAATTAGAATACATAGCAACAAAAACCAACGTGTTTCACTTAGAGTCAGTTCTAACCACCTCCACTCTGTGCTGCATTACGCGGTGCGGAACGGGGCCCGTCCTGTGCCAGATCCGTCCAGTTTCACACCGTTCTCAGACAGTTTTCCACCTCAAATGCCGACAGAAAAAAAAAACCCTGGTCGTGGGTGGTTTACCGGGGTCAGTCCACCGACAGAGTGCGCATTTCATGAGAACGCAGCCACTTAATTCTGAACCATTCGTCAGATTTACTCATTTACATGAGGACAGCTATCATTTTGTGCGAACGCTGACATTGATAAATGAGGCGTTTCAGTTAATAAGCAATACAAACAAATGAGAGGTCTTGAGAGAGAAGATGGTCCTCATTTAACTCCTGTTTTTTGTCTTACTGGGGTTCATAAAGATTGCTTCCATATGATTGCTGCATTAATTCAAGCAGAATCTGGTCGGGACTCGTGATTTAAAAGCTGCTCCTTTGTGTGTCTTTAGTGCGATTCGGTTTTTATTAGGTGGAAAAACAAACCTTGTAGTTTGAAACTACCAAAACATGGAAAATTCCATTCGCACGTCAAAATATTGTTTGATATTTAGCCAATAGGTTTGTGATTTTATCTGTGTAACAGTGCAGTGGACCCAAATATTTTCAGATCAGACTTGCTGTATATGTGTAAAATATTCCCCATAAATTTGTGTCAATTTGCACCTTTTTGTATTTTCAGAGCGTGTTAAAATATTTTTAAATCAAATTAGCGACGCCATAAATGACCATCTGATTTCCAGAAGGGATCCGTGTCGTTGGGAAACGGAAAATGTTGATGTGCTATGAAAAATGATAAATTATTGAACAGAGACCAAAACATATCAGCACTCTGACTGAGCCTTTTTTTTCCCCGTCCGAGTAAAAATATTAGCACAAAAAGTCCTTATTAAGGGTGGCGATGTTATTTTAACTAGTTTGAATCACCTTTGGTCTCGGTGAGTCCCTGAGAGCTTATAAGTTCTCTCAAGCAACAGAAGCAGTGCATAAAAAGTTTTCTCCACTGGTTTAACGCAACACTAGCAGAGAACAAGCACTCCCGTCTTCTCTACTTGAGCGGTGAAGCCGTGTGAGATGGAAATGACACTTCTGTGAGGTCAGAGGAGGCTGCAGATCACAATGTGTCTCCTGAAAACCACCTGTACACAAACTGTGATAAACAGTTAGTCTAAAATGATTAAGAGTGCTTTTTCAAACTAAATTAGGTATAAAAGTAATTTAATTTAACCACTTTATTCCCTGTGGCCTTTGAGGTCATGACCAGTGTTGGAAAGCTACTTTGAAACCGTTACAAGTTTCCCAAAATTTTAAGTAGCTATAGTCAACCTTTGGAAAAGGTAGTTCACTAACAAGCAGCAGCTAACTAGTAGTGGGATATATCTTGTATATAATGTAATATAGGCCTATGGAAGCTTGTTTTCACCACTGAATAAAAGATAAAAAAAGGTAATTGTGACTACTTTTCTCATAAACATAGACATAAACTCACAACTGTGAGGAAAAAAGTCAGAATTGTGAGATAAAAAGGTCAAAATTACCTTTTTTATTTTTTATTCTGTGGGGGAAACAAGTTTCCATGTAGGCCTATAATTTAATATAATCAGATCTGTGTATTTCTTGGGGGGGGGGGGGGGGGGTCAATGAATAAATCAATGAATACATTAGGAAGACAGCATTAAAATTAAGATGATAAATACACCAAATACAACTTAAAAATTATATATAGTAGAAAAAAGTATATTTAAGAGCTGGGAGGGTTGAGACTGCTGGGTTGAAAATCGTTCTTAATCTACCAAGCGGTTTTATAATGTCCAAGATTTCTGGGTGTAATTTCAAACCCATTTTGAGTTCATTGTAATCCAGCAATGTAGTAATTTTACACCAAAATTGCTGCCATGCTGGATCAAATTTTTTTTTTTTTTTTATATTATATTTATTGTAGTATTTTCAGATTTACAGACATATGGACAATACAATCACATGACAGAAACAAACAACAACACACCAAAAAAAACCTCCAAAAAACAACAACCCTCTTTCAGTTAGATTCACGTTTGCAGTTAACGACAACGCCAAACACAGGCAAGGGAAGATTTTAGCCCAGCATGACATGGATAAGGTGAAGTTGTTTAAACCTCTGGGTTTCTTCATTTATGGGTCACACTCAGGACCTTCGGGTCAAAAATGACCCGGAGGGCGGGATTAAGAAAAAAAAAAGATTTGAGTTAAATCAATGAAATATATTTTTGTTCAATAATATTTTTTTCTTTTCTTTTTTGGTGTTTTGAGATAATTTTATGAATAATAATTAATATTTATGCAATAATTATGACCCATTTTTTCCCATTGAATATAATAAAATGTATATATATATAAAAATTTTTTTTATTAAATCTGTATTTCATTTTAGAGTCAAGCCTAGGTCTCATGAAAGCAATTTTTTAAATGAGATCGGTGCCATCCGGTGGACACATTGAGCATTTTTTTATCACGCAATAGCAAATTTCTATAGTGGATCTTGCATTTTATAAAAAAAATTAAAAAATCGTAGCTTCATCGGAATGGTCCGAAACTTGGTGACTTTTTTGGTACTTGGTATATGAACACCCAACAAAAAAGTGGGGACAGGATTTGAAAAGTCTAAGTGGTCGTAAAAAAAAAAGGCACATTCAGGACCTTCGGGTCAAAAATGACCCCCATAGGAAATTAATGGGAAATTGTTTTTTTCCTGCATACAATCTACAAATCAGCCAGGATGCAGAAAAAAAGGACTCAACAGTGAAGGGGTGAATCTCTAAAACATCAAGAGTGCAAAACAGACAAAAAAAACTCACACACACACACACACACACTTATAAATACAAAAACACACGCACACACAAATTAACGCGTGCCATTCCAAAAGCTAATTGTGTTTTTGTGTGTGTGTGTGAGTTTTTTTTGTCTGTTTTGCACTCTTGATGTTTTAGAGATTCACCCCTTCACTGTTGAGTCCTTTTTTCTGCATCCTGGCTGATTTGTAGATTATATGCACAAAAAAACTGTATTTTCATATTTTTGCCAATTTCCCATTCATTTCCTATGGGGTCATTTTTGACCCGAAGACCCTGAGTGTGACTGAGTGTGACTTTTACGACCACTTAGACTTTTAAAATCCTGTCCCCAATTTGTTTGTGTGTTCATATGACAAGTACCAAGTTTCTGACCATTCCGATGAAGCTACGATTTTTAACATTAAAAAAATAATAATAATTGGGTCAGAAATGACCGAAGACCCCCAGAGGGTTAAATGGACCAAATGAGTTTAAGGGCAATGACAATAATAAAAGAGAACATTTCGATTTCAAATTGAAGAAGACAGAAGTTAACAAGAAGCTTCAAATGTATCTATTTTACCAGAGATACTGTATCTGAGTCTTTCCACATGCAGAGTGGAAGAAAGTTCTGACAACCATATTTTGAATAGTGGCTTCGAATTTTTCTTCCTCACACAAAGTATAGTTTTTTTGGCAATAATCATACCATACTGTGTAGGCAATCGAGTAGCATTATTAAGGCGCTGCAGGGAAGCTGACCAACCAAGAATGGCAGTCGCAGGATCTACTGGAAGCTCACATGAATAAGCTTCAGAAAGAGACTGAAAAACTTCTGACCAAAATTCACAAAGTTTTGGGCACACACAGAAAAGATGACCAAGAGAGCCCTCATGCTGGCTCAAACATTAAACCCCCCCAAAAAACAACCCAGCACTGGGTTGCACTGCCAAAATAACCCAAATTGGGTTGTTTTTAACCTAGCATTTTTTGGAGTATATTGTGGACTTTATTTGGTTTAGTTACATGAATTATCCAAATGAACTGATACACAAAAATTATAATTTTCTTTCATATATATATCACGCAGGAAGTCCAATAATCAGATTATTGCCTCAAGCTCAATTGTTTTCATTGGAAAATTAGCATTTTTAAAAATGTACTAAGGCTTTTGGGAACTCAACTTTTAGGAAGTTGACGTATCCTGTAGTGTGACATATACTAAACTTCATCTAAAACTATATTGAATTGCATATTGCTATTGCAGAGTTATAACAAATGCAGTTCATTAATTGAGAGACTATTAGAGTACACTCTAAAAAATACTGGCTTAATAACAACCCAAGTTGGGTTGAAAATGGACAAACCCAGCGATTGGGTTGTTTAAGCAATCCCATCGTTAACACAACCCAATCGCTGGGTTTGTCCATTTTCAACTCAACTTGGGTTGTTTTTAACCCAGCATTTTTTAGAGTGTATTTGGACTTCCTATTTCATACACCACAGGCAGGCCATTTAAAACGGACTAAGAGGTCAAATGTACACATATACTATATACATTCTGACACATTCATGCAACTTTCAACCTTAAATCTTAATGTTGATTTTTAAAAAAGCTCACTGGCCTGTTATGCATCAACTATCCCTGTATTCAACAATAAAAGTACATAAGGTGTGAACTTTTATCACTTGCTGTAATGATTCCCATATGAAATGTGCACATCTGTTTTGCAAGTTTAGGTTTTTGAAACAGAGGCCTTAAAAGATAAAAACAAAAGATAACTTGTAAGTTATGGATATGGTTTACATAGGCAAAATTTTAAAACAAGTTCCCAAAATGTATTTTTGTTTAAAGCATCTGCATAAAAGTTATGCACTAACATGAAAAAGATCCATTCGGTGACTTCCTGTTTGATTCTAATAGTTCTTCTAAATGGTCTGACTGATTCCTAACAAAAGAAGAATTTTGAGCCCTGCTGAAATCGCAGAACGGGGGTTTGTTGCAGGACTTTACTAATTATCCCATGCCGAAACACAAACTATACTCTCTGTGCGAGTTAGATTTCGCTGCGCAGTCATGCCCCTAAATGGTGGCGGCATACGTAATGACCTCAGCCAGGCCAAGGTAATTTTGGGTGCCACTTTCAATCAGCGGCGTAACCACAAAACGTTACAGTGATGCAGAGTGATGCTTTTGGAAATAACATCCTTTGCTGTAAAATTATTATCAATGCACGCATCGGGGAAAAAAACGAGAACAGGTGGGAAAAACAACAAATACAAAAATGAAACCTCAAAGAGCCGATGACAGCTGGGACGTTTCATCTTAAACCACGGCAGAATGGATGATGGCAGCTGGATTACGGTGGCGCTCGGAGGATTGCACACCGCCCTTCTAATGCCCAGGAGCCTTTGAGTCTGTGCGTGCACGGCTTCGGCCCCTCGGTAATAAGTAAGATAGCCTACTGCATGCAGCCTCACAGCAAACGTCTGCAACACGCCGCTAGAATTAACTCACTGAAACCAGATGAAATCCCCAACAGAATAAACCTTCTTGACTTTATTATACAGAGCTCTTCCAAGAACATCGGCTGAAAGAAAAGCAGCAGAAGAGTAACCGAAGAAGTTAATTGACTCGTGTCTGGCATGCGCATAGGGCATTGTGTTTCGTGCTCAAACGAGTGGCCCAAAATTGTGTGTGAAATCTGAAAGTGACACATTTGGCGTCATCTGGATAAGTTCTTTTTTTTTTACTTGAATGATTTCATTTAGCACGTCCATGGAAAATCGTGTTTACAAAAGTGTCTCTAGTATATTTGGGTTGGTCCTAAGCCGATGCCAACTGTACTGTAAATCATCACGTAGAAAAGCATACATTTTGAGAAATTCAAATAAATTTTGCGGGTAACAACTGGAAAAAAACAAATG
Source organism: Gobio gobio (assembly GCF_949357685.1). NCBI lineage: Eukaryota > Metazoa > Chordata > Actinopteri > Cypriniformes > Gobionidae > Gobio > Gobio gobio. The sequence continues at coordinate 9,276,813 of NC_137105.1, read as the reverse complement.
ATAACCAAAATGAAGTGAAACACATGATATGTTTCCCTAAACTTTGCATTTGAAATATTTACTATTGAGTAAAAACCGGTCATGTCAACTTTAAAAGACATGTAACATTGACATGTGGGGTTGTTGCCCATGCAAAACTCTCTGCCATGGTGCTAGGGTGTTCTGGGTCGTTTCCAGGGCATTGCTACGTATGCGGCTTCTAAGGTATTCTGGGTGGTTGCTAGGTGGTTACTAATTGGCCCAAGACGAAAGAGCCTACAATGGCCTCCAAAAGTTTGGAAACAGCCTGCGTTTTGGGAAAATATCAGCATAAATCTTTATAATTTCTTGGCTTAAATGCATTAAAGTAGCTTGCAATTACCATTAAAGACCAGGAATAAAGATCTTTTTTATTCCATAATACTGTCTATATATACACACGTCACAGTCCCATATGCCCCTTCGGCAGCTGTGATGCCTGATTACTGGATTAAGCCAATAATCTAAAAAATAAAAAAAAAACAGTTTAACACATCTTTATAGCATTGCTGATTGATTGCTAATTAACAGATCAATTAGAACACAGTTCATAGATGATTAGTAGCTCTATTTTTTTTTTATTTAATACAATATTTGTGTATAGTAGGGGTGTAACGGTACACAAAACTGACGGTTCGGTATGTACCTCGGTTTTGAAGTCACGGTTCGGTACAGCAGTTTTAAAAAATGGCTTTTTATTTATTTTTTATTAAACAATGTTTACTGAAAAAATTGTGTCTGTCCTTAAATGAATCAAATTATAACTAAAAGTTTCTTAACGATAATGCTGTAAACTATATAGGGAGCCCTTACTTGCACATTATTACTATAATATTAAAGGTTAACAACAGAGCCCAAACTATGAGCCTATATTCAGCAGATATTCATGTTTAGTTATAGGATAATCAACACTCAAATAGTTTTTGCATTAACTCCTATTTTTTTTTCTCCTTTTTTCCAATTCTTTGTTGAAATATAATCTAAGTGACTGTCATTTTTATGACATATTTATCTAAACATAGCATTAAATAATCAAGACATCACTAACAGGTTAAGTAGAATTAATATATATATATATATATATATATATATATATATATATATATATATATATATATATATATATATATATATATATATATATATATATATATATATATATATATATATATATATATATATATATATATATATATATATATAGGCAAATATAGTGCATATATTTAGTGAAAGAGTTGATTTCTCTAGTGAATTAACAGCTGTGGACACTGAATGACTTCTGACTCTGAGGTAAATGATGCTGCGTGACATTGTTTACAAGCTGTTTGACGTCTTTCCGCGATTGAAACACTGATTGAGCGAATACACGACATATGATAAGTTTCAGTAAGTGTTATCCCTAAACATACCTTAAGATATTAATTCATGTTTATTCTTCTGGAAGAGATGATTGCGGCCGCTTGAATTGACGCGCATATACAGTGATCAGTCGTCACATTAAAGAGCGGCAAAACGGCATTTATCGTTTGAATTTCGTGATAAAATGGACTGAATACTTAATATGTTCGAGTGGGAACTCGGATTGAAGTGTGTTCCGCGCTTAAAGCAAGCCGACTGTTAACTGTTAAAGATTGCATTCGGAACCGTTCGGTACACACGCGCACCGTTCTATTACACCCCTCGTGTATAGTGTGTACTGTCCCTTATTAAAGGTGCACTATGTAACTTTTCCGTCCGCTAGAGGTCGCCTATTCAAAACAAAGGCTTAGCTTAATGACGCCAAGTTTGAGCACAGAATCTTGGAACATGTGGTCTTCACCTAACAGCCTGTGGAAAAGAATCGGGACAGGACTAGGGCAGAAATCATGTTCATGGATGCTGTTATTAACATTACGGTAGCATGCAGCAGAGCAGGACCCAGTGTTCGATTGTTAATAAGAAGAGCGGAACACACACCTCGCGAGCAGCAGGACTTTTATTATGCCACAGTCGCCAGCGCCACTTCCGCTTTTCCGGTCATGAGTATGAGGTAACGCAGCTCTGTTTATCATATTAGATACATTTGAGTGTGTTGAAAATGATGTTATGACGTTACTCTGTGCGTTCGCTCGGCGGCTGCTATGACACTAGTTGCACACTGCAGTGAGAGTAAAGCATTTCTGCAAAATAAAACCGGAAACCAAGGGTAACGCAAATATGACGCAATTGACCGGCGACTCCCTCACACGTCCCGGTTCCTTGGTTAAAATAGCTATTTTCTCACAAGTTACAAATAGTTGGAAACATTTGGGATATTGTAAAAACTCAGCTGAACAAAATATATAACACTGGCCTATAGTGGTTTTTGGATATTTTACAGAAACATTTTTACATTGTGCACCTTTAATGCAAGGTCATCATAAAATGATATGGATTTAAGCTGATATTGTCCACTTTTGCTTTCATTGTTTGGGCGGCACTGTACGTGATACTTCCTTTAATATATATATTTTCAAATTCATACCTCACCGGAATGTGATGCCAGCTCTTTCAAAAGAACATTGGGTCTGCTTTCTGAAAATGAAATAAATCTTTAGAGTTATAAGTAACACCAGACCAGGAATTTCCTTAAAAGCAGGAACTGGAAGTTTGAGTGGGAGTTTTAACAGCGTGTGCAGGCTTTGTCCAGGTGGAAAGACATACACATACACGCACACACACAAACTCATACACACACAGCTGGGCCTCACATGTTCATGGACGCGTTCCAATGAGTGTAAGGATTTCCTCTCTGCTTACCTGTGCGCTTTTGGCAGCCGTGAGGGTCATGGAGACCCTGAGGGAGAGCTGACCTTCTGTCTGACCTGCTCAGGCCAGACACGGGAGTTCCTTTCACCCACATCAAAGCAGCCATTTGTCTTATGTAATAAATAGTGGTCTAATTCTGAGGGACGCCCACTCAAAGGGCTGGACGTTTGGCTTTAAATTATGACTGAATCAACAAAAGCAAGTGCAGGGCAGTGTCATGTCCTCAGGTTGTAAAACCTCAAATGAATCATGGGGGAAATTAAGAAAAAATACATAAAAAGTAGATATAAAAATAAGATATTTATGCAAATTATTACGCAAAAACGAGTCATGCATATACTGTATGATAAATGGATATAATGTGGTGTCAATGTCCTAGTGACTGTAATGAAAAATGTCCAATAAAAGTGAAGGCTTTTTTTTTTTTTTTGAAAATGTTTTATATTTTGCCTGCCAAATCAAAGTCTATATATGAATATTTGAAGTTCAGTCATTTATTTTCATTCTGATTGGTTGTTTCAATGTAACTTCCACAGCAAATTGATTTCACATAACCATAACTACTTCCCTTTATAACCACGGAATCCAAAGGAATACACCAACTCTGCCGTTATGCAAATTCTTATTCTAGCCATCCTCCTCCCCAGCACCACCTGCCTAGATCTGCTATGAGAGGTAGCTCTCAGGACCTCTCTCTAGCAGAAGTTCCCGTTAATTTTATGTTTTAAGCATTTATTTAGCAGAAGCAACCATAGCTCCAGTGGCAAGGACAGCGTAGCAGATCTAGTCCACGTCCACGAAGACCAAACCTATGTTCATTCCATTTACGTTAATAAAATGTTTATAAACAATCCCATCGTCATGACTGAAATACACACACAGACACATTTGTTTCACTATATTAGTGAGGACATTGCATAGACTTCCATTGATTTAATTATATTTTCTCTGGCCTAACCCGACCCCTACCCCTAAATAAATAACAAACATAAAAATAAAAAACATTAAATAAAAACATCTTTTGCTCGATTTATAAGGACCAGTCAAGTGTCCTCACTAGTCGGTTGTCATAAAATATTTCACTATATAAGTGAGGACATTTGGCCCCCACAAGTATAGTTAAACAAGTACACACACACACACACACACACACACACACACACACACACACACTGTTGTGTTTTGTGTGAAGTTTTTTCTTTTGTAAAGGTTTGTTATTTCTGATTTACATATTTAATTAAATGTTTATCTTAACCCAGAGCTACCAATGTTGCAAGTAACACTTTATCAGCCCAAATAGTGTAGTGCCTCTTTAAGAGAGGAGTGTGCTGTGAGCACATGTGACCGGTGTTTACTACGTGAAAAGGAAGCGTGAGATTCATTCAGTTTGTAATCACTTTCAACCCGGTGTGCAGCCACTTGGTAAGCTCTCTTAATCTCAAATGTTTTCTTGTATACTTTAATGATGTATGCTTTATGTTGTCTGCTGTCGCCATGTTATGTTGTTGTGCTGTGTTTATGTCCGTTGCACATGAAAGATAACGCTATTCCGCTATTCTCCGGTAGATCAAAGCAGATTAGTTTACTGATAGAGATAACGCTATGCGCTGTATAAGATATAAATTGACGAGGGGCGAAGCCGTGGGATTAACATTTAGATTCATAACATCACTATATTATACGTGTTCATTTGTATTTATTTTATTTAGTTTAATAATGTTTGATGAAGTAGGAATCGCAGACTTCCTGGTTTGCCGCGGGGCATTTTGGGAGCTGTAGTTTCCTGCTTACTGAAACGATTGCATGCATTTTTGCATGGGTTTGTGGTAGGATTTAAGTATGATGCATAATGTTTGAAGTGTGAATTGTGTACGTTTAAATTATGCAATTATTATTATTATTATTATTATTATTATTATTATAGTATATTAATATTATTATATATTTGTATTTTTTGATTAATGTTATTTATTGTTATTGGGCTATTGAGGTAAAGAACTGGGGCTGGTTGTAGTATGTATATGGTAATTGAAACGTTGCATTTCTTGTTATTTCAGGTTTATTAACTGGTTACCATTTGTGAAAAAATAAACAAACAAATGTGGAAGACCGAGTAATATCCTTTTTGTACACTGGGTTGCCCTTTCCGTGGGAAGAAAACGGAACAGTAATAAACCAACGGCCCAAGCACGTTAAGCCATATCTGCCACTGCCCTATCAGCATTGACCAGTGAAGGAGCACCAAGGGAAGAGGAACAGGCCGAATAGACCCTCTGTCCACAGCACCTTGGTCAGTGCAGAGAAAGGAAGATGGATTTGGCAGAATTAGTGGCCCTAAAAGGAAAGCGCTCAACAGCACAGAGCTCTTTCAGCAAGAGAGCCAAAAAGCTGTTCCTCACTGTAGACCTCCTAGAGAAAAAGGTGCTCATCGACGAGATCCGAGCACTGGGTGTGGACTTTGGAAAGCTGCACGACACTGGACTCGAATATGTTGATGCTCTAGGAGAAGTGGAAAGTGAGAAAGAGAAAGCAGAAAAAGAAGCGGCTCATGTAGAGGAGAAAATGGCGACATGCCTTGCCACCTATACAGAAACGCTCCGGCTCGCTAAAGAGACGTTATGGTCCAAATTCGCCTATGTTGACCTTAAATTGTACGCCGACGGTGCAGAGGAGAAATGTGCTGAGGTGGAGAACACTGATCTGAAGGAGTTGTCAGATGAAGACTTTCAAGTCCTGAGAGAGGGTCTGGTGGAGAGAATTAAAATGCTTGAGCAGAAGGTGCTTGAATGGGAAGGTCTTGTCCCTGGAACCAAGACAACAGTGTATAAGCAGCAGCTATACAAGCTGGTCAACAGACTGCATGACTGGGTGCGGATCTGGCAAAAGTTAAAGCGGACAGAAGAGGTCGACGGAGGAGAAGAGGAAGAAGCAGGTACTAACGAAGAGCATAGCGAGTCCGATGAGGGGCCCAATAGAGCTGGCACGCAGCCTCAAATCCCCAGTGTAACACCTGCATCCAGTACTGGAGCAGTTGCGTTTCCATATGCACCACCACAAAACATCCCTGGCCTGCATCCCGGGGCGTACGGCTTCAGACCACAGATCAGTCTTGAAAGGACACGCCTACCCACGTTCTCAGGAGACATGACCGACTACTATCGGTGGAAGGCTGAGTGGGAAGAGCTGGAACAGCTGGGAAACCCACAGAGAACGGCTGGAGTCACAAGGTTCCACCTCCTGGCAAGTCTTGCTGACAGGGTTAAGAAAGACTTGGTTCTGTCCAGCTGTGCGTCGGCGGATGAAATGTTCAGGCGCCTCGGCAACCGTTTCGGGAACAAGGCGAAAATTGTTCTGAAGATATCCGAGGAGGTTCAGGGCCTACCCCCCGTAAAGGGTGACAACCCTAGAAAAGCAATTGAGCTGATCCAAGCAGTAGAGCGGGCCCTTGGTAACCTTGTGATCCTGGGAGAAGATGATGTTATAAATAACCGTTGGGTAGCGCAGTCCATTGAAAGTAAGCTACCAAGCTCTCTGAAGGAGAAATGGATTGCACACAAGACTGAGCCTGTGAATCGTTTTGCTCCACAAAATCATTTTGACTGCTTGCTGCGCTTCCTGAAGAAGCAGGAGGCAATCCTGGAGGAGCTGGATCAGCTGGAGGTAAGCCCTAGAGAGGGAAGCTCATCATCGAAAGGCCTGGCTGACAAATCAGAAGGAGGAATCAAGAAAGCATTCTCCAAAGCTACCTTAGGCCGTAGAGAGGCTCAGTCGAAGCTACGCTTGGGCTCGTGCACTGCCTGTGCTGATGAGACTCATGCTGGCAGGCTATTTGCTTGCAAAACCTTCAGGGAGATGGATCTCCAGAGGAGAAAGACCCATCTAAATACCCATGGGATTTGCAATCGCTGCCTGTGCCTCCACGTAAAGGATGGCCGTTGCAACCCGAAGTTCCTCTGCAGTAAAATGGACTGCCGCAAAGAAGAGCCTCACCACTATCTGCTTTGCCCCAAGACCATCGCTCAAGAGAAAGACTCTGGCAGAGAGCTTCAAGGTACCAAAAGGGTGGAGAGAAAAGGCCTCGGACTGACCAGCAAGCAAGAAGAGCTCCTGACGAAAGTCACTCCGGAGTTAAGAGCAGAATTCAGAAAGGCGTTTTCCAACAAAGCCTCAACTACGATCTGCACTGCTGGAGGTGGACTGAAAGAGTACCCAGTTATAATGATGTTACTGGAAGTGACAACTAACTCAGGCCAGCTGATAGGCACTCTTATTGATCTTGCCTCTGACACCAACTACATAACAAACAACGCTGCCCAGCGCCTTGGACTGATTGGTGAGTGCATCAAGTTAATTGTCCATGGAATAGGAGGGATGAGAACGACAGTCACAACCAAGAGGTACTCCCTGCGACTAAGAGTGAAGACCACCAAGGGGACGGTAATGGAACATAAACTGCTCTGCTATGGCCTGGAGAGTATTGCGGAGATAAGTCAGCCTGTCACTCCGCAACAACTGCAAAAGATCTTTCCTGACGTCGCTATTGAAGAGCTGGTCCGCCCTGAGAACATCGATCTTCTGATCAGCCACAGGGAAGGTCGTCTAGTTCCACAGCCGTTCAAGTTGGAGGGAGATTTAGTCCTCTGGGACGGCCCATTGGGCAAAACTGTTGGTGGTACTCACCCTGACCTCTTCGAGGTAGTTGACCTAACGCTGCACCAGTCTGAAACCCACTTTGCAAGGTCTATGAGAACATCCTCAAGGGTGTACAAGGAGGTTGTTGTAGACACCAAAGACCTGAGTGAGAACCGAAAGAGGATGGAAGAAGTGACCCTCAGCAGCACCACTGCTACGAATAAGGAGGTGTTTGAGTGGTTTAAGTGGGATAGTATTGGAGCAGCGTGTGACCCGAAATGCGGGAGCTGCAAGTGCAGCAAGTGCCCTCCGGGAGGCAAAGAGATGACCCTTGGAGAAGAAAGGGACTTAGAAAAGATAAAGGACTGCCTCTTTTATGTGCTAGCGGACAAACACAGTGACGCCCCACACTGGGATGCTGCCTACCCATGGAAAGTAAGCCCAGAGATTCTGCCAGATAACCGCAGAGCAGTGGAAGCAACCTTCCTGAACACAGAGGCTCGGCTGGCGAGAGAACCTGTGTGGAAAGCGGCATATGGAGAGCAGATCCGCGAGATGGTATCAAGAGGAGCTGCCATCGAGTTCACGAAGGAAAAGATCGAGGACTGGAACGGCCCAATCTGGTACATCAGCCATTTGGTTGCCCCAAATCCTCATTCTAGCTCAACGCCAGTGAGGATAGTCTGGAACAGTAGTCAGGAGTTTAAAGGGTTGAGCCTGAACAACCTCCTGCACAAAGGCCCTGATGTCCTCAACCCAATCCGAGGTGTTTTGCTGAGATTCAGAAGCAGATTGTATGCTGCCCTTGGCGATGTTAAAAAAATGTATAATTCAGTGTGGTTGAAGGATGAGGAGGTCCACCTCCATCGATTCCTTTGGAGGGATAACCCCGAAGATGAAATCGGTGTGTTTGCCGTCGTCAGGGTTAACATCGGCGACAAGCCTGCCGGATGCATCGCTCAGGTTGCCATGAGAGAGACGGCAAATTTGCCTCAGTTCACATCCATGGTTGAAGAGCGCCGGATCCTGACAGAGGATTGCTATGTGGATGACATCTTGACATCGCACGATGATCTCCAAACTCTGATTAGGATGACCGAAGGAGTGGAAGAGATCCTAAAAGCAGGTGGCTTCTCTCTCAAGCCCTGGATACTGACAGGCCAAAGTGGGAGGAGTGGAAAACCCACTGACCCCAGCAACGTTAGGTCAACAGAACCCAAGACCCTGATACTCCCCAACCAGATGCGGGATGAGGAGAATAAAGCATTGGGATTGGGATATGAGCCCGAAGCTGACAAACTCCGTGTGCTGACGTCGGTGAACTTCTCAAGGAGGCGAGGAAAGATGAGGACAGGTCTGGATCTACGAGAGGATGAGATCAAAGGCAGCACTCCCGACCCTCTTACCCGACGCATGCTGCTGAGTCAGATTGCAGGGTTCTATGACCCCATTGGCCTGGCCTCACCTGCCAAGCAACGAGGAGCGATGCTCATCAGAGAGTCCTTTCAGGAAGCAGGACGATACCATTCCTCCAAGGACACCTGGGATGATCCTCTTTCACCACGTCTTCGTGATGCTGCAATAAAACTCTTTGAACAATATGTGAGGCTTGGCCAACTCAGATTCGACAGGAGTCTCACACCCCTTGGAGCCATAGGTCACCCGATGGGGATCACGTTTTCTGATGGTAGTGAAGCTTCCTACGGAGCCGTTCTTTACCTACGGTGGCAGACAAAAGATGGAGTCGTAGTGAAGCTGGTTGAGTCTAAGGCCAAGCTCACCCCTTTGGACCAGAAAGGTGATGTCATTAAAGCAGAGCTGTGCGGGGCTGTCTTTGCATCCCGCCTGAAGACATACTTCGAGAAGCACTGTTACATCAAGATTGATCAGTGGATCCATTTTGTCGATAGTCAGACAATCCTGGGAGCTATCCAGAAGGATAGCTATGGCTATCAGACATTTTTTGCAAACCGGATTGGAGAAATCCAAAAGGCCGGATCAGTAGATAGCTGGAGGTGGGTCGAAGGAAGACAGAATGTCGCTGACCTCATCACAAGGGGGGCATCCCCCGAGGAGCTTGCTGAAGGATCAGTCTGGCAGGAAGGCCCAGAATTTTTGAAATTGCCTGAATCAGATTGGCCTGTGAAAACTGCCAGAGAGATCAACCCCTCTGTTGTTGAAGAGATCGGGGAACTACGGAGGAAGGCATTCTCGGCACTGGTCACAGCAGGAGCCCAGCCCAGGAAATGGTTGGGCCCAACCAGCGTTGCGCTTGTGCGCCTTGTAGACCCCCGAAGGTTCAGTTCACTGGCACGGTTATGCGGGACCATCGCCTGGATGAGACAAGCGGTAGAAATCTGGCTGGGCAACAGACAGGCCCCAGTTCGGTCAAAATGGGAGGCAAGACCATACCTGTCTGTGGAAGAAAGAGCAATAGCTTTCAAAGATCTAGCTCTTGCAGCTCAAGATGGTATCGAGTTCCGGGACACAACCCTGGATCGCCTGGTTGTTCAGAAAGAGGAAAAGACAGGACTTTTGCTTTGCGGAGGGAGAATCCAACGCTGGAATGAGGATAGAGTGGCTGTACCGCTAATCCCATGCCAGTCGTGGCTCGCAACCCTACTGGTTAGGGAGGCACATGAAGAAAACCATGAAGGTGTTGCCTCTACCCTTCTACGGACAAGAGTGAAAGCCTGGGTCATACAGGGACGAAGAATAGTTAAGAAGGTGCTGAACAACTGTGTCACCTGCAGAAAGCAAAGAGCCAAGATGTGCCAGCAAGTTATGAGTGATCTCCCTCAAGAGCGTACCGAAAGAGCAAGCCCATTCGAGTATACAACCCTCGACCTTTTTGGCCCCTTTGAGGTGAAGGACGCTGTTAAAAGAAGAACGAGCAAGAAGGTCTGGGGCATTGTTTTCTGTTGTATGTCTTCGAGAGCCGTCCATGCGGACCTCACTGATGACCAGTCGGCAGAAAGCTTCCTCCAAGCATACTCCCGCTTTGTTGCTCTGAGGGGGCATCCAAGGAAACTATGGTCCGACAGAGGCACCAACTTTGTTGGTGCTAAGTCGTCTCTGTGTGAGCTACATAAACATCTGGCTTGCTTGCAGACTGCATCCATAGAAGATGTAGCTGCTAAGAACAGGACTGAGTGGAAGTGGGATTTTCACCCAGCAGATGCACCCCACAGGAATGGAGCTGCGGAGGCTGCTGTAAAGCTTTTGAAAAGGGCGCTCATGAGCCTCGGAGGAACTACAGGGTCTCTTACATGGGGTGAGCTCCAAACTCTGTTCTATCAGGCAGCCAACCTGACAAACGAACGCCCAATCGATGCCAGAGCTCAAGAACAGGAGGATTCGGTCGAGTATTTAACACCTAACTCCCTCATACTGGGTCGAGCATCGCTTAGAGGAGACACCAGCGGGCTTGATCTAGAGACCCATCCCTGGCGTCGTCTAAGGGCTATTCAAATCGGAGTTGACCGGTTCTGGGCAAAGTGGAGGGAACTAGCTGGTCCAAATCTGTTCATTCGACATAAATGGCACCGGACAGAGAGGAACATCAAAGTCGGCGACCTCGTCTGGATTGCTGACCCAAATGCTTTGAGAGGTCAGTTTCGTCTGGGCCGGATTCTGACAGTTTATCCTGACAGTAAAGGAATTGTCAGGGATGCTGACATTGTAACATGTACTGGCCTTCCTGTTTCCTTGGTGAATGGCCGGAAGAAGAGGAGTACTTCACTGCCCATGACAATTATCAGAAGAGACGTGAGAAGACTGGTGGTCCTTCTCCCGGTGGACGAAACTCATCCACCCCAGCCACCCTGACACCCGCCTCTTCCTGAACCCCTCTCATTCTGCACACTGCCCTATCCCCCTGGTCCAAACCCCTCTCATTTACCGGCCAAACCCCTTTTACCCTGTCACCGCCCTTACCCTTGTGGGCTGGTTGGTGCAAGCCTAGCGCTGCCACCATGCCCATCACATTGCACATACATGAAGAAGTTAGAGCATGCACATCCCATACCTCGCATACCCGGGCAGTACACCACACACACCTGCCATAGGGATGTGATTGACTTGGACATTGGACTAAGCTGCTGCTCTTCCATTGGTCGTACCTTCATCAGACACTTATACATAGGCATTGTGCAAAGCTAAGGGTTAAAAAAAAAAAAAAAAAAAAAAAAAAGGGGCCTTTGAGTGATTTTGGTAAGTTCCCTGGATTATAAGATCAGGAACTTAAGTGGGAGGTGTTGTGTTTTGTGTGAAGTTTTTTCTTTTGTAAAGGTTTGTTATTTCTGATTTACATATTTAATTAAATGTTTATCTTAACCCAGAGCTACCAATGTTGCAAGTAACACTTTATCAGCCCAAATAGTGTAGTGCCTCTTTAAGAGAGGAGTGTGCTGTGAGCACATGTGACCGGTGTTTACTACGTGAAAAGGAAGCGTGAGATTCATTCAGTTTGTAATCACTTTCAACCCGGTGTGCAGCCACTTGGTAAGCTCTCTTAATCTCAAATGTTTTCTTGTATACTTTAATGATGTATGCTTTATGTTGTCTGCTGTCGCCATGTTATGTTGTTGTGCTGTGTTTATGTCCGTTGCACATGAAAGATAACGCTATTCCGCTATTCTCCGGTAGATCAAAGCAGATTAGTTTACTGATAGAGATAACGCTATGCGCTGTATAAGATATAAATTGACGAGGGGCGAAGCCGTGGGATTAACATTTAGATTCATAACATCACTATATTATACGTGTTCATTTGTATTTATTTTATTTAGTTTAATAATGTTTGATGAAGTAGGAATCGCAGACTTCCTGGTTTGCCGCGGGGCATTTTGGGAGCTGTAGTTTCCTGCTTACTGAAACGATTGCATGCATTTTTGCATGGGTTTGTGGTAGGATTTAAGTATGATGCATAATGTTTGAAGTGTGAATTGTGTACGTTTAAATTATGCAATTATTATTATTATTATTATTATTATTATTATTATAGTATATTAATATTATTATATATTTGTATTTTTTGATTAATGTTATTTATTGTTATTGGGCTATTGAGGTAAAGAACTGGGGCTGGTTGTAGTATGTATATGGTAATTGAAACGTTGCATTTCTTGTTATTTCAGGTTTATTAACTGGTTACCATTTGTGAAAAAATAAACAAACAAATGTGGAAGACCGAGTAATATCCTTTTTGTACACTGGGTTGCCCTTTCCGTGGGAAGAAAACGGAACACACACACACACACACACACACACACACGTTGTGTTTTCATGTTTTATAGGGACTTTCCATAGACAATGGTTTTATACTGTACAAACTGTATTTTCTATCCCCTAACCCTAAACCTACCCATCACAGAAAACTTTCTGCATTTTTTTCATTTTCAAAAAACATAATTTAGTCTGATTTATAAGCAGTTTTCCAAAGAATGTCCCCACAAGGACAAGCATTTTGGATATTGCCATCTTTGTGGTGGGGCTGCACAATTAATCGAATTTGTAATCGTGATTACAATCACGGATGCCACAATTATGTAATCGTTCAAAAGTGCAAAAAAAGTCCACTTACATTTTGCTGGGTGCTAAAGATGTTTTTTTTTTTCTTTTCTTCTTTTCTACAAGTTATCTTAAGGGTTTTTTCCCCCATTTAGTTTTAGTATAACGTTATAATGCCCTCCATATTTTTACTTGGGTTTGATTACTTTAAATAAAAAAGGCTTAAAGCTATAAAAAAGCAATAAAAGTTTTTCAGGAAGAGTGTTTTCAGCTTGTTTATTTTAATATAACAAAATGGCATGCAGTCGCTTCAAACAATGGCATAAAGCTATCATTCAATGTAAATTGTGATAATCCTAATGAATAATCGCATTTACAATTTCAGGGGAATAACCGACAATTATGATTTTTGTCATAATCATGCAGCCCTACTTTGTGGGGACATTTTGTCCTCATAATGTAGGGTTTACCTGGACCACGCATACATACGCACACACACACACACACACAGTATATGAGTTTATGTCAACCCATGTAGAGTTTCATGTCCATTTTTGGGTGAAATTGTGTTGAACACGAATTTATGAGGCATCAGATAAAATCTCTCTGTACATAAATGATCAGTTGACTCACTGACCCTTAGCTGGAAAGAGCAATTAAAGGCCAGAGACAACAATCTCAGACATGAAACTACCTAAAATAAATAAATGTACTGCCTAAGTTCTTCCCTCTATGTTAAACAAGACCTGTAAAAAGCAAAATACACAGTTCTATAACTGCACAGTTCTAATTCTATGGTTCACGCTGTTGCACGACATAGTGGTTAAGGGTCAGAGCTGATAATCGGATGGTTGCTCGTTCACAGGGGTCGTTCGTTTCACTATTGTGTCCTTGACAAACAAACATGATAGTAGACTTTTCAATGGCCGTGTGTGTGTGTGTATATACATACATATATATATATATATATATATATATTTATATATATATACATACATACACACACACACACACTGCCGTTCAAAGGTTTTTGATCAGTAAGATTTTTAATGTTTTTAGAAGAAGTCTCTTCTGCTCACCAAGGCTGCATTTATTTTATTAAAAATACCAAAAACAGTAATATTATGAAATATTATTAAAATGTAAAATAACTGTTCTATTTGAATATATTTTAAAATGTAATTTATTTATGTGATGCAAAGCTGAATTTGTAGCATCCTTACTCCAGTCTTCAGCGTCACATGATTCTTCAGAAATCATTCTAATATGCTGATTTGCTGCTCAAAAAACATTTATGATTATTATCAATGTTGAAAACAGTTGTGTAAAACTTTTTTTTTAGGATTCTTTGATGAAAAGTTCAAAAGAACAGTATTTATCTTAAATAAATAAATTATATATATATATATATATATATATATATATATATATATATATATATATATATATATATATATATATATATATATATATATATATATATATATATATATATATATATATATATATATATATATATATATATATATATATATATATATATATATATATATATATATATATATATATATATAAACTTATTGTACTTCAGCTAAAAAATACAATATCTAAAACTGATGTTTACAGATAATAAAACGAATAAAAAAGACAAAAACTACAACATTTCTAAAACTTTTAAATTAAAAATATAAAACATATAAATAAATCTAATTCAAAATATTATTTACAACAAATTAGTATAAGTAGTATGTCAATGATACTAAACTAAAATCATTCATTAGAAAGTCATAAGTCTGTCCACTATTTCTATTATCTTTCCCAGAATTCACCTCTCAAGGTGTTTCCTGCTGTTCTAGCTGAGGTTCTCTTCTGTGGTCTCGTCTGCTCTCCAGATACTCATTATAAATTGGAGCGCCTTGAGTTTCTCTGGGTGGGGATAAATGACTGAATGTGAGGCACATCTCGCTCGCTCGCTCTCTCCCACACCACGTGCGGCCATGTGGGGCAAGGAGAGCCGCTCTGGCCCCTGTGATCTCCAGCAGAGCCTGGATGAGCTCTCTCTGTCAGGAGCAGAACCTCCCCACTCTCCTGCGGCCCATCAATCACTGCTGTAGGCTCTCTCAGATCTCCACGCAAAACCCTTCATTTACTCACTGGCTCAGTGTGCTGCTTCACATGGGAACATTTAGAAGGGGAAAAAAAAGTCCCTTTGTCCCTGAGTTTTTTAAGAAGGGGGGCTGGATTTTCACTGATGCAATGTAGTGGATAATCATCTATTATTAAGGGTCCAGCCCACATATATTTTAACAGATTTATAGCAGAATTACTTCTCTCAGACTCTGCAGTAAATCACAAAGATTATGCAATTCATGAGGAACCACCCCATCTCCTCCTGAACAATTTAAGACTTTCTATCAGTCTAATGTGTTCTAAGTAGGATTGCTGAAGTTAATGTGCATTAATCGTTGAGATGAATTGTTGAAAATTTCTCTTTTTATTATTATATATTAATATAATATTAATATATTACATAATTAGGTCAAATGATGACGATGATTATATATGTCAATAAATCAGAAATAACATAAATCCCTGAAATTAAACTCAACTCTAAAATCAATTGACAGCTCTAGTTTTAAGTCTTGACAATATTTCCCGCTTATTCACTTTACCATTCTATTGATCGTTCTATCTACCATTCTATCGATCGATCATGTCTAAATAACATCAAATCAATCAATCAATCTACCTATCTATCCATCTACCTATCTATCTACCTATCCATCCATCCATCGTTCTTTTGTTCTACCATTCTATCTTTCTATCGTTTATACTTTTGTTCTGTCCATCCATCCATCTTCCTTTTTTTCTACCATTCTGTCTGTCTGTCTGTCTGTCTGTCTGTCTGTCTGTCTATCCATCGTTCTTTTGTATACCATTCTATCTTTCTATCGTTTATTCTTCTGTCTGTCTGTCCGTCCATCCGTCCATCTTCCTTTTTTTCTACCATTCTGTCTGTCTGTCTGTCCATCTGTCTATCCATCGTTCTTTTGTTCTACCATTCTATATATCTATCGGTTATTCTTTTGTTCTGTCTGTCTGTCCGTCCGTCCATCCATCTTCCTTTTTTTCTACCATTCTGTCTGTCTGTCTGTCCGTCTGTCCGTCTGTCCGTCCATCCTTCTTTGTTCTACCTATCTATCTATCTATCTATCTATCTATCTATCTATCTATCTATCTATCTATCTATCTATCTATCTATCTATCTATCTATCTGTCTGTCTGTCTGTCTGTCTGTCTGTCTGTCTGTCTGTCTGTCTGTCTGTCTGTCTGTCTGTCTGTCTGTCTGTCTATCCATCCATCCATCTTCTACCATTCTGTCTGTCTGTCTGTCTGTCTGTCTATCCATCGTTCTTTTGTTCTACCATTCTATCTTTCTATCGGTTATTCTTTTGTTCTGTATGTCTGTCCGTACGTCCATCTTCCTTTTTTCTACCATTCTGTCTGTCTGTCTGTCTGTCCGTCCGTTAATCCATCCTTCTTTTGTTCTACCAATCTATCTATCTATCTATCTATCTATCTATCTATCTATCTATCTATCTATCTATCTATCTATCTATCTATCTATCTATCTATCTATCTATCTATCTATCTATCTATCTATCTATCTATCTATCTATCTATCTATCTATCTATCTATCTATCTATCTATCTATCTATCTGCTTTGGGCTGTTGTGCATACTGAATTTTGGTTTGCAATTGGTAAGAGTGACAAAATAATGATTTGTCAAAAGTATCTGCCCAGTGAAAATAATGAAACAAAAAAACAAAAGCAAGAACCGCATTAAAGAAAAATGGGCAAACGGATTCACATATGGCAGCAATTTATGATTGAAAAGCAAGAGAACTGTTATTTAGACATGAGAGTGAAGGGAAAACGCTTAGTCAACTGAATCATCCAAACAGCAAATAGCCGGAGTGACACAGAGCACTGAACTGAACCTGAGTGGGTGCTGTATGCCGTCTATTCTGAGCTGGCCAATGTTGACCTCATAACCCACTTACCAAACGAAAGGCCCTGTTTACTGGAAGCATGTCTCACAGCAGACAATAAAAGTCTAAGAGACAACCGTCATTCCCACAGGACCTCCTCTGACCTACTGATCCCACACGTTTGACTGAGATCCAGGGGTCAGAGCCTCGAAACACGCTGATGCCATGGAAAGTGTGACGTGTCGGAGAATCATCACTGCTGATATTATGTGATCAAGCAATTATCAAACACGTGGCTCATGTCAGAGCGTGATGATAATTGAGTATGATCACAACATCACATCTCTATGTTTAGAGTGTTTACATTCGTATGAGAGGTGCTGACAATGGACTCTTTGTACATGTTTGGTGAGCAATCCATACTACATAGTAATTTTATAGTCATCTGTTTGTAAGTCACATGTGGCATGAGAGCATGTTTACAGCAGGGTTGTGTGCCATTCAGTACTGAATTTGAATGAAATGTGAATTGCGTCAGTAAATGAAGTTCAGATTTGAAATTAAGTATAAGCAAAATCAAATAAAACGTATAAACTGTTGTATCTTTTAAGAACACATCTCTTTTTTCAGTATAAATTACCCATAAATGTTATTTGTAAATATGTGTGTGTGTGTGTGTGTGTGGTTTATAAATGTGATATATTTATCATATAAATATATTTACAATGGAAACACTTTAGTATGGGGAACATATTCTCTATTAACTACGACTTTTGCCTCTATAAACTTCCAATTTATTGCTTATTAATAGTTAGTAAAGTATTGTTTTGTAGCATTTAAGTTTAGGTATTGATGTAGAATAAGGTCATGCAGAATAAGGCATTAATATGTGCTTTATAAGTACTAATAAACAGCCAATATCCTAGTAATATGCATTAGTGTTGTAGTACTCTTGGTCTCAAGACAACTGCTGGGATATCTTTAAATTGCCAGTGCATTGCCTGATTTATTTATTAACATAATTAATGTGATTGGATGTAAAACTCACTTCAGATACAATCAATAACTTATTTCTTATTTGATTTATTTATTGTGCCGATTCAGAAATTAATTAGGGATTGTGTCAAAAATGTCACCAAAAATTAATACAAATGCTCACAAAAGTCAAGATATTGTTGCAAAAAGTTCTTGTATGAGATCTGGATTCATAACATGTGATATAATTAACCAATATCAGAAGAGCAAGAGAGCTGTTTTCACAAATTTAAGCAAATATGATATTGCTTTAACAAACATTCAATAATTTAAAACATTATCCTCAACATTATTTATGCATTTGTAATTTACCCATTCAGATGCATCTTCTATCACCTCTGTAGCGCAAAGATGGATTTAGTTGTTAATGATTTCATTTGATTGGTAACAGCTCTATATAGTGTCTTATTCTAATTATATTTATTATAAGTCATTTGTTGTAAGTTATACGTAATTTCTCAGGTGGTAATGTGGATTTCTATGAATTTAAGGAGTGCTGGTCTGGTCTTGGTCTTGACTCTGCCTCAACACACATTGGTCTTGGTCTCGGATTAGGTGGTCTTGACTACAACACTAATATGCATGCTAATAATCAACTAGTTAATAGCGAGAATTGAACCCTAAAATAAGGGTTACATTTACTATATATTTTATTTGATTTAATAAATCCACTTTCATTATATGGATCAGGGTGGAGGAGCCTTAGTTTGCCAGAATGTTCCAATTAGTAAAATAATTAATAGACTCAGATTTTTATGGCATTCATTATTTTCATACAGTGATCTGAGAGAAGACATCTTGTAGTGCTGTACGGCAAAATTAAAAACAGTTTTGTTTTGACAATACTGAACTTAGTTTAAGAAAAAATGTGTCTAATCAGTTCAGAAAACTATTCTACACATCAAGAAATAATAATTAAAAAACATAATTGAATAAATGAGCATAAATTGTGAAAATTAATGTTATTACACTGTAAATTGTTGGAGTGTTTTACAAGTAAATACTTTCCATTTCTTTGTCATTAATTGTGAAATTTACTAGTACAATTTTTTCAGTGTATGGTGGATTACTGAAAATCTTGTTTTGACACACAGCTCAATTTCTTTAAATTGCATATTAGTACATTTCTCTCCCTGTCACACTGATTCACATTTAAATTCAATTCAAATTCACACTCATGAACTGAACAGAAGCCAATACTTCAGTTCTCAATATCGCCCCGACCCTGTTTAACGGTGTATGTTTTAGATTCTGCTAGTTTGACTGCACACTGAGTTATGTGATTGTCTTTTTTATTAGGCCTGCTCCTTATGTACTTCCTGTTGTAGACCTCAGAATCTTGTGGTGATGGGGGCTTAAAGTCTCCGCCCACATCAAAAAGATCCCCGACCCTTCCTGACCCCACAAGATGGCGGACAGCCGCCTGCCGACTACGCCCCCTCTGCTCGGGATGTAATGACGGAGCCATCAAACAGCATTTATAATCCTGAAGCAGGACGTTTTTTAAAGTGGTCAGCTCCAGGAGCACTGGAATTGTTGAGCGCAATTTGCGGTCGCTGCACTTTCTTGTAAAAGAGCCACGTCCTGGCAGAGTTCAATTTTGCCCGGTTTTTTAGTGGATTTGGAAATGCAGAAGACATTTTATATCGTATAACCATCTCATGCTAATTTAGGATGAGGAAGAGTCATTCATTTGCTTTTGAAATGGAAATGTTGGCTTATTATTATGACAAAATGACCTAATCATACTTTTTTTTTGTATCTGGAAAATGAAAACGATAGCTACTGCTTAAATTTCCACTGCTTCACTGAATCCAACCTGCAATTAGAATAAAACACAAATAATGATAATTGCAATGATAATGTAATTGTCATTACTAGTATTATCATTATCAGTTACAGGATGTAATAGAAGTAGTATGTTTTACTAAAGTGCTGTCGGTGAAATAATTACAAAATATGTTGGCTCAGTCACGCTGAGGTGGTCTTGAACATTATTGACTGAAGTACATCTAAATCTACCAGGGATTATTCAAACAAACTTGTCTTACTGACAACTTTAGAAGCTAAAATCACTTTTCCCACAGAGACGTTACAGCTCATAAATGATCGTCCTTTATATATTATCTTTCCAAGGTTGTATTGAGGTAAAACTTCATGGCTCACTCTATGAATTTCAGGAAAAACTGGGGCTGAAAATCATATACTTCCCTACTATGGAGTAGACGAAAAAGAGTATTCACAGTACTTAAAAAGTACCTACAACTTTGTGCATAGGATAGACACTTTTCTATCCCATGAGTGAAAGGGAGAGGATTTATGAAAGACAATAGCTGTTTCCATCACCCTGTTTTTATGCACAATTTGAAGTATCGCATCAGAAACGAGTGATGGAAACGGCAAATTTCAGGGAAAAAAAAATCCCTTAATTCACAAAACGTTTTTAAGCTCGCTTGAGATGGTTTTTAACTTGTGCAAAAAGAGTTCATGCGAATAATGGGAGATGGAAACAAATTCTGACGTAGCGAACATTAAACCCATGTGACTAATCGGCTGTTTCCGCTGAGAGGTGTCAATAATGTTGCATAACATTTCAAATGTGACCTCTGACATCTTGAAATGTCATAACATTGTTGTAAGTTTGTAAGTACAATGTCTGGTCACTACGACCTCCCAAAAATCCTGCTGACGGCGTCTTTCCCATAGGTATGGGGCTCGATGTTGTCCTAATGCCCTCATCAAAAAAATCCGATTTTCTTCAATTTGGCGATTGCAAGCTGCGCTGCTAAATTTATAACTTGCCCAATCGTAATTAATAGTAGCCCTGTTTCCATTTTCCATGCTTGCCTTGTTTTATTTACTGTTGGTAAATAGGTTACCAATACCACCGTCATCCGCCCGAACAACTTGATGGAAACGCACCCAATTCACATTTGTTTTTTCATTGCGAACTTTGAAAAGATTTGCTTCACGTTTGGATGGAAACCCAGCTAGTGAAGCAACGCAACTGACACTGGAAGGTCACACGATAATGACAACTTGGCGAATGTGGTCAAGATTCATCACATTTAGTGCTCGCAAAATAAGTACGTACTTAGTGGCCGAATATAGGTAGCACAAGTCGCAGTATTTTTTTGTGTTTCCCTTTTGCTGCACATTGAGTATGCAGAAAAAACTGACAAGGGAAATCATAAAAATGATGCAAAAAACATTTTATTTTACAAAAATAAGAAAAATGTGGAAAATAAACTACAGTTCAAAAGTTTGGGGTCGGTAAGATTTTTATTTTTATTTTTTACTTTTCTTGAAAATGTAAATGATTATGCTCCCCAAGGCTGCATATGCAGGTAAAAACAGTTATATTGTGAAATTGTTACAATTTAAAAGTTATTTACCATTTCATTTTTTTCAATATTTTAAAAGTAATTTATTGCTGTGATGTCAAATTGATGAATTGTGGTGTCTTTTTTGTTTTTTTGTCTCAAATGTTATGCGCATACATTAAATCAATATGGCCTTTTTAAGTCTCAACCTTTGTTCTGACTTCCTTTGGGTGGGATCAAGCTTTAATTATCGGGGTCAGACCGCTCCAAAAACTAAAAACGTCATCATACCTCCTCAATAAACACCAATTGTTTTAGAATCCACTGCTCTTTAATGATGCACTTTTAAAATGACAGATTAAACCAACTTTAAATCAAAGATTCCGTCGAGAAGAACATAGCGACAGCCTTTAGGGTGTCATGGGACGGTCCAAATTAGAGCACTGTCTGTACAGGAAGGAAACAATTCAATACACTGTGCTATTGCTTCCTATTTAACATCCTGGTATTATAAACGAATAAAGGCAGGCTGGCTGGGGTCTAAACACTGGCCTTTTTATTTATGTGTCTTGCCCTGGAAGTGGTTGGAAGCTGACGGCTGCCAGAATCCCCATAGATATTTGCCTCGTGTGCGCCGGAGGTTGTTATCAACATGGCTGTGATAAAGGATAAATGATGTCTTAAGAGGCTCGCCCACCGAAAACTTCACATATGTGTACCAAGCTTAAAAATACAAGCCTTTGAATACAACCCCCTCACATATTGAGGGCTTCATAAATCACTCATACACACACCGGCCAGTGCACTCTTGGCACGTCATCAGACGGCCCTCTGGTGACTACTCCTACCTGTCATTCTAGAGAAGCCACGACTTAATTAATGTATAGCAATCGAATTCCTCTCCCTCAGAACGAACACACAGTCTCTGTATCTCGACTTCCCCGGGATTATTTTTCTTGGTCCTTGTTATGCTACGCCGCAGTGCGCGTTTGGATATTTATGGATCTGTAAAAATGCACAAGGACGAATTAAAACTCAAGCTGCTGGGACAGCCCCTAGGTAAACAGGAGTGTTTATTCACATGATCCGGGGTTTGATGTGTTTTCGCTGGATGACAGATGAATTTATCAGCTTCACTTTTGTCACATAGCTCCATCAGGCTCTGTGAGGCTTTTCAAGGGAAGTCTAAAACCCTGCCGTACAAATCTGTGAATATTTGACTTAATTCTGGAAAACATCAGTAAATATCTAATGTCCCATTCTGGTTTAGATATTCAAGGTCACGCCATATACATATGTACAGTGCTGTAGATTCTCTATAATGTATGCATCGTTATGCTAACACAAAATTTCCTATTAATGATGATTCTGGTTCTTTAAACGAACTAAAATAATTATTAATGTAACTGTTGAGTAAGGCATATGTATGTATATTATATTATTGAAATTATCGCATAATTTTGCAATGGTATATATATACATATTTACATAAATGAATATAAATTAACTAAAATAAACGCGGCAACATTTCATTAATTTATATAAAATACCACTGACAAAATGTATAATGCGCATCTTTAAAAGGTTAGCTCACCCAAAAATGAAAATTAGCCAATGATTTACTCACCCTAAAGTCATCCTAGGTGTATATGACATTCTTCTTTCAGACGAATAAAATCAGAGTTATATTAAAAATGTCCAGGCTAATCCAAGCTTTATAATGGCAGTGAATGTTGCTTCCATAAAAGTGCATCTATCCATCATATAACTGCTCCACATGGCTCCGGGGGGTTAATAAAGGCCTTCTGAAGCGAAGCGATGCATTTGTGTAAGAAAAATATCCATATTTTAAACTTTATAAAGTAAAACATCTAGCTTCCGCCAGACCGGAAAAAAACGTAACTGGTGTGCAATGTCGTCAGATGTAGTGTAAGCATTTTGAACAGCGAGAGCCGTTACACTTTTCCTTGAGTTGAATACGGAAGGCGATCGGTCGGAAGCTAGATAATTTACTTTATAAAGTTTTAAATATGGATATTTTTCTTACACAAATGCATCACTTCGGAGCCATGTGGAGCAGGTATATGATGGACAGATGCACTTTTATGGACTTTTATGGAAAAACGAAACAGCCTTTCACTGCCATTATAAAGCTTGGAAGAGCCAGGGTTTTTTTAATATAACTCTGATTGTATTCATCTGAAAGAAGAATGTCATATACACCTAGGATGACTTGAGGGTAAGTAAATCATGCGCTAATTTTCATTTTTGGGTCATCTAACCCTTTAAGCTGATCTTAACACTAAGTATCACAAGCCTTAAGTACAACATAACAGTCCTTTGCAAGTTCTGCGGTTTTGGTATAACAGCTCTGAATAAGACCCACTACATAAAATATAACCCAATATAAATTGTCTATTTAGACATTGTTATTCTATATTATGTACATTACAACTGAATCTTAATGCCATAAGACCCTTTCACACGTGCACAATGCATTGAACTGGAGTAAAGCATCGGCTCCTTGGCAGTATGTTTCCATCCAAAGTTGCGAACTTATGCGCACAATTGGAATATCGCATAAAACATTAGCAAATAAAGCACCGTTTCCATACCATGTGTTCAAGAGCACAAAATCGTCACTTCCTGGGAATTGACACAAAATATCTGTGAAGTTGCTGCAATCGGGAAGCCTCTGTGGATCTTTATTCCTCCATCATAAATGACTTGCGTCTTCTTATTGGATAAAAATGAGTACACCTCAATTGAACGTTTTTATGTGAATTTTTGCGCATCTGGGCGTTTTCATCCAGCATTTTTTAATGCAATAATCCCAAAATGCTCATAAAAATAGGTGGATGGAAACATAGCTACTGTAATGCGTTGCCCAGTTTAAACAATTTCAACTGTGATTTGCTGCTGACCTTTCAAGCCAATGATTGTCTGACAATTTGCATGTCCTTCTTTACAATGACAACTCCAACTTAATTACTATAGCAGTTTTTACACATGATTTTGCATTTTTTAATTTTTTTGTGGTTATCTGGTTTGTTCAGTATAGTTTGTTAATTTAACAAACCAAAAAGATCCAACGTTGCCTGGAAAAGTTCTTTACAGGCTTAAAGAAATCAGATGGCCTGGGAGGTTTTATTCTCTCTCTCTTTTGTTTTATACAAGGTGTAGATTAGATCTTTTTTTGCTGTGTTGGAACGAGAAAGCAGAGCTTCCAGTGTGTCCATAATGCAATAGTAAAAACAAACAGCTGCGGCGAGTGTTTGGAAAGAGCTAAATGAATCCCAGGTACTGCATTGTACACCCAACTGTCTTAATCCTGTTGAGACCTGTCAATCACAAACAAAGAAATCTGTTTTTTTTTTTTTAAGGTTGTGCTCTTCTCATCCCCTGAATCTGCAATTTTTAAATCTCTACTGGCTATAAAGTACTTGAGTGCATTAAAATGTTTTCAGTCAGTCATCATGACGAATGAAAAAAATCCTGGGTAGACCTCAAATGCCATGAGTGTGTGTTTTCATGTCTCACATCATTTTCATATCGTTCTGTCCATTGTCAGTTTGGAACAGATCGTGCAGTATAAATCATGCTAAATGATGCGAACGTGCCTGTGCTGACATGTTATTTACATTTGATGTCATTTTGATTACTGTGTTAAAGCACTATAAGGCTCTAACACAGATTGTAATAGCTTATTACATTTACAGGAATGCTAATGATTGATTTACAGTTCATATATGCTCCACGAAGCTTAGACGAACTGTTAGGAAATGGGTTTTTAAAAGTGTTGTCAATCGATTAAAAATCAAACTAATTATATGACATAACATGCAAATTACATTTAAAATCATTGAATTATGAAGAATTATTCATTTGTTGTTATATATATTTATATGTACACATATACACACATACACATTATATATAAATATACATACTATAAAAATACTTACATATTTATGTTATAAATAAATTGTATTATATATAAATAGACCAGTGTACAATTAAATTAATTAGTTTACATTACAATAATAATAGTACATTTACAACACACAATGTATATTAAATGTACAACTAAGTATACATAAATAATATTAATAAGCTGTATTATAAACACACTGTACATCTAATTATATATATATATATATTTACACATATGTGTGTGCATTTGATGTCATACATTACTGTTATTATATTTATTGACTATTGATGATAGTGTTATAGTGGATTAAGAGTGTTATAATGGATATATATATATGGATATATATATATATATATATTAGTGCTGGGGAAAAATTAATCATGATTAATCGCATCCAAAATAAAAGTTTGTGTT
Organism: Gobio gobio; assembly: GCF_949357685.1. Taxonomy (NCBI): domain Eukaryota; kingdom Metazoa; phylum Chordata; class Actinopteri; order Cypriniformes; family Gobionidae; genus Gobio; species Gobio gobio. The sequence continues at coordinate 9,251,165 of NC_137105.1, read as the reverse complement.
TACATAATATATGTGTGTGTGTACTGTGTATAATTATTATGTATATATAAATACACACACATGCATATATATATTTAAGAAATATTTGCATGTATATATAATAGTACACACACACACATATTATGTAAACACAAACTTTTATTTTGGATGCGATTAATAAAAAAAAAAAATTCCCCAGCACTAATATATATAGAAATTGAGCTTCTTCTGTATATATAATGTGCTTATATAAATTATATATATATGATGTGTATACTGCATACTGTATGTATTATATATATCAAAATGCCCCTTGTCTATCAAAGTTGATTACTCATCTCACTTGGGAAGAACACATTTTTTTTCTTACATTTACGAGGATGTCATAGTGTGCTAAGACAGAAAATATTAGCTCTCCACTCCCACTCAACATCTGCACCGACGAATGTGTCATCTCCTAACTAGCTTTTAATTTTCTTAGGGCTCGGTTTTGCAAACAGGGTCTTCTCCCTAAGAGTCAGCACGCCGCGAGCCTTCGCTCAGTAACTACACGCGGGTTTCGCAGCATCAACTGGGAATGACGGCCTCTCGTCAGCTAACACCCATGCCGGCGCCACAAGAACACGCCAAACCCTCCTGGAAAAAAACTTCACTGCTCTCTGGAGGGTCCTCGCTCGACTGTTCGCTCTTTTCCTGTCTATCTTGGGCTGGGATGAAGTCTGTGTTTTTAGGAAAATTCCTCTGGCGCGACCCCGTAGGCCCAGCGTCTTCCCTGCGATCATTAGAAGCAGACCCCCGTCTTGTGTTTGTCCTATGCAAACAGCTCAGCTACCACTTCATCCATCTCGTTTAGCCTGCCCTGAAAATTCATGCTGCTCCTAAATGACATTTTCTCCCTATTTTTCCGACACAATCGCATGGGTTTTCCTCCCTGTGGTCTCAGACCTGTCTGCTGCACCTCCTTTAGCTCTCACTGACTGCTGCCACTGCATCAAATATTTATCAAGGAGTTTCAAACATATCCGTAAATCAGTGGTGTGTGTCCGTGTACCCTACGGCCGCACAAACGCGCAGACATCCTTCCTTGTCACATAATTCATCTCCAATGCTATTGAAACAGCAGGAAGAGTGAAGACAGGGCATTTAAAAGAGGAAATATTGAGTACGACGGTCGCACACGTGTATGTTTGTGCAATGTCGCCATCTCTTGGTGATTTATAGTGAAGCGTTATGTAGCAAGTCTACTGAAGTTCTGAAACCAAAACCAAGACTAAAATAACTCACAGATAGTAAAAGGGTAAAAAAAAAAAAAGACACTAGCGAATTCATCTCTAATCTCTTTCCGGCATTCAAAAGTATTCTGCATTTATTTTTGACAGATGTGAATGTCAGTGTAATAACACAGAAAGCATCACAGTGTACTCACCATTCTGCTCACACTTAGATGTTCCCAAAGGCTGTGTTAAGAAGTAATGATGATGAGGGCGGTCAAATTAACTGGTCACCAGGCAGTTGAGATTTCATTATTGACGAGAAGACGGCATGGGGCGTTGATGACGGTTGATTCACTGAGCCATCACATCAGCCAGTATCAATCCAGCACAAGTCTGCAAAAAATGATATGATCAATAAGTTATGACAACATTTGTTTTTACACTGCTTTTACTCATTAAAATAAGTTAAGCAATTTTCAACTTTTCTTTATAAGTTATACAAAGATTCAACTCATGTTTTTAAGTCAGTTGAATGTAATTAAGAAGTTGAAATGCCTTAAACATCCAAGCTGAATGTACTTTGTGACACAAAAGGTGAAAGGATAGGGACATGACAAATCTATAAAAACAGCTATAATTATAATATAAGATATATTAGACCAATATAAATTAGAATTTTATCCATAGGAATTATAATAATAATTAATTGTAATTAATATAAGATACAAGCAATATTCGCAAGGCAGCCAAATCTTTTACAAATCTGCATAATAATATTTGATAATGAATTCTTAAAGGAAAACGCCGACTTTTGGGACTTTAGCTTATTCACCGTATCCCCCAGAGTTAGATAAGTCCATACATACCATTCTCATCTCTGTGTGTGCCATAACTCTGTCTGACGCACCCACCGCTAGCCTAGCTTAGCACAAAGACTGGAGGTAAATGGCTCCAGCTAGTCTACTGCTCAAAAAGTGACAACATTTTCCTATTTACATATTGTGGTGTGTATAGGTTACATCATGTACTAAGACCGACAGAAAATTAAAAGTTGCGATTTTCTAGAGTAGACCGATATGGCTGCCGTTATTTTCCCATTAAGCTAGGCTAGCGAGTGAGTTATGAGTAACAGTGAGTTATGGCAAGCACAGAGATGAGAATGGTATGTATGGACTAGTGCTGGGAATCGATTAAAAAATTAACCGCATTTTTAAAATGTAATTAATCGCGATTAATCGCAAGTTTTTCATATTTTAAGTTTTTAATATTTTGATATTGTAATAATTTCAGTTACTCTCCAAATTAATGTATAAACAATTTAAAGACAGCATATTTTTAAATATGTGTTGTAATGGCATCTTTTTATGAATGAAGGCCAGGATCACTGATACTAATGTCTCTATGAAACATTAATGACGTTACATTACAGTATAACTGAGAGCTCCCAATTTCAACATTTATTAGGCTTTAAAAAAAAACAACTTTTAATTTAAGTGCGTTGAGTGTGTGTGTGTGTGTGTGTGTGTGTGTGTGTGTGTGTGTGTGTGTGTGTGTGTGTGTGTGTGTGTGTGTCAGAGTGTCCCTCCATTAGCTGACATGAGACGCAGCCACACAGACAGGACACACACACACACACACACACACAGACAGGACATTGACATACAGCGCGTTCTCTTGTGTCTTCTCGCGCTTGGAAGCATTTACATGAATAAGAGCGTGATCATGTAACGCTAGGCAAAAATGGATATAAAAACGGACGCTGCGTTATTTGCGTTAAATATTTTTTATGCGTTAAGCTGAAAAAATTAATCGCCCGCGTTAACGCGTTAATTTGCCCAGCCCTAGTATAGACTTATCTAACTCTGGGGGATACGGTCCCTAAAGTCCCAAAAAGTCAGCGTGTTCCTCTAAAGGTCCAATCACACAGCAGCAGAATACACATTCTCGGGAAAACCCGCACTGTGTGAACAGAACCACACTGGACAAATAGTTATCTGTTACGTCATACAGTGCGAGAGAGTTGCTCTGCTAAGGGGTTTTGTGTGTGGTTTCAGTTTCGGCAACAGCGACGGAGATATGCGTCATCTGAAGTTTCTAGATCCAGTCACTGTTCCCCAGCGGAGCGGCTCAGTCAGTTTTGTGTTCTATGTGCGACTCAAATGCTGTGTCATGCGCAAGAGGCTGTACAGGACGTGAGACGCGAGTGCAGTGGTTAAAGTGTCCGGCTAGAGTTTACATTGAAGCTTCTGTTGGGTAATGAAGATTTGACGGATAAACTTGTGACTCTATTGAACTCTTGTCGTGTCAAAAGTGATAAGACTTTTAAGTTTTATGGACGTTGCCATCTTTGATATTACTTTGGTCACGGTCACTATTTACTGGTAACAGAATAAAGGCATGACTCCCATTGCACGTTCATACAGACAGTATTCGAGACGCTACTGTAAGTTGCTGTGTGAAAGGGACATTTTCAGACTCAAAACTGCGGTAAATGCGGTTGTCAATCCCAAAAACTTGACAGTGTGAAGGTAGCCAAAATGATGCAACAGTGTTAGTGAAATGATTTATATATAAATTGTGGCCTAATGGTTAGAGAGTCAGACTTGTAACTCAAAGGTTGCGGGTAATGTGGTTGAGGGAAAGTAGTTGGGGGAATGAATAGCGCTCTCTTCCACCCTTAATACCCACGACTAAGGTGCCCATGAGCAAGGCACCTAACCCCCAATTTCTCCCCGTGCGCCGCAGTGAATGGCTGCCCACTGCTCCAGGTGTGTGTGTCTACGGTTTGCAGTGTGTGTGTGTGTTCACTGCTCCTAATGTGTGTGCACGAACTTGGATGGGTTAAATGCAGAGGACAGATTCCGAGTATGGGTTACCTTATTTGGCCTTCACATCACATATTAAATAAAGATCTTATCAAGTATTCATAAGTAAAGTTCATATGAACAGATTTAATTTAGGCTTTTATTCACATATGAACATTCATAAACACACATCAGATATGGTAAACGGAAGCTCAAGTATGCTTGCTTGACTTGCGAGAACCAATGAGGTTCATTCTCGTGTTACACAAAACACGTTTGAGCTTCTGCAAGAACCAATGAGGTTCATTCTTGTGTTACACAAAACCCGTTTGAGCTTCTGCAAGAACCAATGAGGTTCATTCTCGTGTTACGCAAAACACGTTGAAGCTTCAGCAAGAACCAATGAGGTTCATTCTCGTGTTACGCAAAACACGTTGAAGCTTCAGCAAGAACCAATGAGGTTCATTCTCGTGTTACACAAAACACGTTTGAGCTTCTGCAAGAACCAATGAGGTTCATTCTCGTGTTACGCAAAACACGTTGAAGCTTCAGCAAGAACCAATGAGGTTCATTCTCGTGTTACACAAAACGCGTTTGAGCTTCAGCAAGAACCAATTATGTTCATTCTTGTGTTACGCAAAACACGTTTGAGCTTCAGCAAGAACCAATGAGGTTCATTCTTGTTACGCAAAACACGTTAGAACTTCAGCAAGAACCAATGAGGTTCATTCTTGTGTTACGCAAAACACGTTTGAGCTTCAGCAAGAACCAATGAGGTTCATTCTTGTGTTACACAAAACGCGTTTGAGCTTCAGCAAGAACCAATGAGGTTCATTCTTGTGTTACGCAAAACACGTTAGAACTTCAGCAAGAACCAATGAGGTTCATTCTTGTGTTACGCAAAACACGTTTGAGCTTCAGCAAGAACCAATGAGGTTCATTCTTGTGTTACGCAAAACACGTTAGAACTTCAGCAAGAACCAATGAGGTTCATTCTTGTGTTACGCAAAACATGTTTGAGCTTCAGCAAGAACCAATGAGGTTCATTCTTGTGTTACACAAAACGCGTATGAGCTTCAGCAAGAACCAATGAGGTTCATTCTTGTGTTACGCAAAACACGTTTGAGCTTCAGCAAGAACCAATGAGGTTCATTCTTGTGTTACGCAAAACACGTTTGAGCTTCAGCAAGAACCAATTATGTTCATTCTTGTGTTACGCAAAACACGTTTGAGCTTCAGCAAGAACCAATGAGGTTCATTCTTGTGTTACGCAAAACACGTTTGAGCTTCAGCAAGAACCAATGAGGTTCATTCTTGTGTTACGCAAAACACGTTTGAGCTTCAGCAAGAACCAATGAGGTTCATTCTTGTGTTACGCAAAACACGTTAGAACTTCAGCAAGAACCAATGAGGTTCATTCTCGTGTTATTCAGCACGTTTGAGCTTCAGCAAGAACCAATGAGGTTCATTCTCCTGTTTTGCAGCACGTTTGAGCTTCAGCAAGAACCAATGAGGTTCATTCTCGTGTTGCGCAGCACGTTTGAGCTTCCTCAGGAACCAATGAGGTTCATTCTCGTGTTACCCAGAACATTTGATAAATCGCCAGCTCTCTATTGAAATTAATGGGATTATGTTGCTTCGTAGCTGCATGTCGCTGGCATTGTGAATGGGGCTTTAGTATCTAAACATTCTGTAGGATAGGATAACAGGATAGACAGAAAATTAGTTTTGCCATATAGTTTGACCATAGATATTAAACATTCCTTGCAAATGCATAAAACGTGATAGAAAGCGAGCTGAGAAATGTGCAGCATTTGGATTCCATAACTCATTTACCTTTCACACCATCACACCCCAGTAGACGAGAGGAACTGGCAGCCTCAGCACTCTTGATATTGGCGACACAAGAGAGCTCTACCATCTCTCAGCTGCGGCTGATTTGGTTGCCTTGGAAGAGCAGCAGCTAGAAAAAAAATGAAAAGGAGAGGATTGGGTGCGTTAAATCAGTTCCACTCTCTTGTAAATTACAACCCTGCATTTTTAATTTCCTCTCCACATACAATGTTATTCATTGGCGTCCAAGGCAAACACGGGCCGGCAGCTTTTGCTGCGCGCGAGAACAAACCGTCCTCTTTTGCGCTGTCAAAAACCTGATGAAATGCACACATTCCTTATGTCAGGCTGAAAAGTTTAGAGCCTGTAGATCAACAGTAAAACAAAAGGGGCTGTTGGAAATGAAAGTGACTGCGGGATGTGACTGACGGGGTCCTGCCTCAGAATCAACCTTATTTCTGCAAGAACAAAACTGTGTGAGGAGTTTCTTCAGTTACACGCATGGAGTTTCAGAGGAGTCTTGTAGGTAGATTGTATATACACTTATTTCATGCCAATGATGCAGCAATTAGAGATCAGTGTGTTCGTAATGTGCCTGAAGATATTGTCTTGGCAGTACAAACCACAAGATCTAATGCTGGGAAAAGCTGTCATAATATTGTGTTTTATATCGCAGGCTTTATCTTAATTCCATCTGAAAACTGTGAACCCTTCAATCATATAATCATTTAATGTGCTAGAGGAGATTCCTTTAGGTATTTAATTTTTTTTCCAAATGGTTATTATTTTTTTTAGATTTTATGGATTGCATATGCTGAAAAAAAAAAAATCTGTGTAGGATTTACTACTCAGGAAAAACAATTTTCACTTTCAATTGCTAGTAAATTTCACAAATAATTACAAAGAAAATGCAAGTTACACACTGAATTAAATTTGGAAGTAGTAAGACTGAAAGAGTATTTTTTTGTAAAACCTACTCGAATAATCCTTTTATTTATAACAACAAAAAATAATTTTACAGTGTACATTTTTACATGACTATTATTTCATTTAAAAAAATGTTAATATGCTGATTTGTAAATGCCATCTGAACAGTTTCAATGAATATATGCAGATCAGATACTGTAGATACTTGGAGTCAAGAGTCACTTAACTGTCCTCCCTTTGCCTTGAATAAATGCAAAACAGCAGGTCGGCAAACCTTCACATCACACCAAATTCAATCAAGCAGAAGTTCAAATGAGATTTGAGAGCTACCGGGGAGGGAAAGATTTCATGCAGAAGAAATATCATGCAGGTGTGAAACAACATGAGAGTGAACGAACATGGTAGCCCACAGTTTTAAACAAGCAATTTTATCAGTGGTAAGATACCTTTTTCCATACTGAAATAGTAGTATCATAAATAATAGTAAATCATCTTTCTTTATTTCCGTCATTAAAAAAAGTGTTAATCTGATGGGGATATAGCAGGTCTAGCACTGGAGATTTAAATGTTCTTTTCCTAAATGAGAAGTTCCATTCCTAAATCTTTCCTTTGGATCACAGGTAGCAGTTTGACCTGGAAAAATCTGTTCCTACAGCGGCAAACTACAGCAGCACAGTCATGACATCAGCAGGCACCATCTGAACATTATACACTCTTTCCTGCAACACTGAATCAGTGTAAAAACATGTATGCCTCCCCTGCACAGTGTAAACACACATTACATGTGCAACTTAGATCTGTTTCTATCTACACAAAACAGCTACAGATATGCATACACACACTACCTGTCACAACCACCAGCTGGAGTGCCAATGATCTCCACCAGAGGACACTCCTGGGCTATATCATCATGAACTTCAATTCCCATAACCCATTGCCTGGACTCATTCTGATGTGATTAGGTTCAGCTGTGTGTCACTAACTTTTTTAGCCCTGCCTATATAAGGCCCTGTCCAAACGAACACGGGTATTTTCAAAACCGCAGATTTTTTTTTTTACGTGGTTTGGCTGTTCGTCCACACGCAAACGCAGTATCCGGTTACTGAAACTGGACTTTTATGAAAACTCCGGCCAGGGTGAAGATTTTTAGAAACTCCGGTTACAGTGTTGTCCTATAGATGGTGAAACCGGAGATTTCGGCTTGTTAAGTGAAAGTGTGCGCCGTTCTCTCCTTTGTTTGACGTTAGATTGTGCGCCGTTATCGCTTTTGTTTACATGAGTGGAGTCTATGCAATGGCGGACGTAGCTTTTAATAACTCTGCTAACAGCGCTTATCACATGTATACAGATACATGCGCAGTTATCTCATTGTATTGCAGAACAGAGGCGCCAGAATGCAATAATACAACATAGTAGGGCTGTACGATTAATCGAAAAATAACCGAAACCGACCTTCAGAACCTCTAACCGACGTATTTTCCCCATGTCGGTTATTTCGGTTTTCACGTGACTCCGCCCCGTCAGTCACATCAAGTGCAGTTTGAAGGCACACAGAGATGCAGGAGCAGTTATCTGTGTTTATAGATGCCCAGAATCACTATAGTAACTGCATGTTTTACACAGTTTATACAGGTCAGTTAATTGCTGTTCTTATAGCCTACGCGCTGACACACACACACACACACACACACAGAGAGACGGCGTGCGCAAGCCCTGAAGCCGCTCACTTTCGTGCTCGTAAAGATTGTCAAGTAAATGCGTTTAAACGTGACAACGCGCGCGCCCTGAAGGCAGACCTCTTTCACCTGCGTTCTCGCAAAGCTTTGTCATTTGTATGTGGTTTAAGCCCTGTCAGTTTGAACATTAAAGCGAGTTTCGACCATCAGATGTGTATTATGTTGAACTAATGCCTGATATATTGTGACAAACGAACACTCAGACAGAAGCTCGCACATCACGTGAAGATCGCGCCCAGAGGAGCACAGAAACGCAGGATCAACGCTGTCCTGTGACTAAAGTAAAGTCACTAAAGTAGCTTAGAAACTCAACCGTTATTTTAATACCTTTGAAGTAAGTACAAACCACAGCTTCATAATGAATAGAGACAGTAAGAGTAATTCACACACACAATCACTCTCTCATTAATGCATTCAAATAAATGTAATGTAGGCCTACAGTGTTAATTTATCTGTATCTGATGTACAACAAACAGAAATCTGCTCCATAGACAATAACTGCTGAAAGTGAACCGTTTCCTTCAAGTATTTTAAAATCACAAAGAAATGCACTTTCATTAGAAAAAAAAAATCCACCTTTAAAGGGTTAGTTCACCCAAAAATGAAAATTCTGTCATTAATTACTCACCCTTATGTCGTTCGAGACCCGTAAGACCTCCGTTCATATTCGGAACACAAATGAAGATATTTTTGTTGAAAGCTGATGGCTGAGAAAGGCTTCATATAGGCCTCCATTGGCATTCAGTACACTTATACTCCCAAGACGGATAAAAGGCTCTCAAAACATCGTTACAAAGTCCATCTCACCACAGTGACTCTACAATAATCTTACGATGCGACGACAATAGTTTTTGTGCGCAAAAAAAATCAAAATAACACCTTTATCCAGCTTGTTATTGCCTTCCGCGTGTGCCTCCACGACGCATGCGCGAGAATATGACGTAGCGCCGGGGTTCGGGAATCCATGAAATGCCACTCTAACCCGATTTTGAGCTCTACGCCGAGACCTAAAGCACGATCAATGTAGAATCCAACAGCTGAGACACGCGCGTCTTCCTCTGATAGTAAACAAATCACTTCTGGGTCATCTGTCCGAACGCCGGATCTGCGTCATATTCTCGCGCATGCGTCGTGGAGGCACACACGGAAGGCAGTAAGTTGGATAAAGGTGTTATTTTGATTTTTTTTGCGCACAAAAACTATTGTCGTCGCATCGTAAGATTATTGTAGAGTCACTGTGGTGAGATGGACTTTGTAACGATGTTTTGAGTGCCTTTTATCCGTCTTGGGAGTATAAGTGTACTGAATGCCAATGGAGGCCTATATGAAGCCTTTCTCAGCCATCAGCTTTCAACAAAAATATCTTCATTTGTGTTCCGAATATGAACGGAGGTCTTACGGGTCTCGAACGACGTGAGGGTGAGTAATTAATGACAGAATTTTCATTTTTGGGTGAACTAACCCTTTAATAGTAGAAAATATTTACAGTACAAACCTTATCAGGAACTTACTCAAAAAACTTGTGAGGGCAAAAAAAAAAAAAAGGCAAAATAATCGTTCATTAATCGTAATCGAGGTCAAATGTTCAATTAATCGAGGTTTTTATTTTTGGTCAAATCGTTACAGCCCTACAACATAGTAAGGCAAGTGTGTGAAGCTTCAGTCCACTTGGGCCCTGCCCCTGTGTATATACAGTTACCTGTCACTGATTCCAAAGTAAACTTGTAGAAGGGTTTCACTGAGCCCATGGCATCCCTCAGTGCATCGGTGCCATGGATGGGACCCATGTGGAAATCAGGCAGCCAATCATAGCATGGTTTTGCGTTTTCATGTGGACAGAGATTTTTTTAAAACCGTGCTTGTGTGGACGCGATTTTTTTTTAAAACGGAGAAGGAAAAACTCTGGTTATAAAAATACCGTGTACGTGTGGACGAGGCCTAAGCCCTGTGTTTTCACTCTTTTTTTGCAAAGTCTTGTTTGTGTTACCACTGCATTTTCTGAGCATCATTTCTCCAGTCTTCAGTGTTACGTGAAGATTTATGCCGAGTTCAGACTGCACAATTTTCAAACTAGTCAGATCACTGCTCTTTTCACACTGCATGACTATCTGGGCCAGCATTCAGTGGCTGCTGTGTTCACACTGCACGATGGACCGGCGACAGGGGGTTTCACACTGCATGACTGTACAAGAGGAAGAATCGCTGACAACTCTGTCCCGTCCGCAAACTACGTTTCACAACCAAACACACGCGAGAAGTGACAAGGAAACAACACAAGATCACGTGCGTCAAACTGGAATTGTTATAAAAAAAATATATAGACGGCAGAAAGCTTGCGATTCAAATTGTCTGTGCATTGATTTGCAGCGAAAAGGAGAATTATGATTTGGAAAAGATTGTGGCGGAGGAAGTGGTTGGGGTGACATAGGGAGCAATGATTGTGTTCTGCAAAGAGAGCAATTTGCAATGTGCTGCTGTTGTGGCTGGTCAGGAAAATGTTTGTGCTTTGTTTCTGTTTGATATAATTGTAAATCTATTAAAATACTGATATTCTGGTCTGTAACTCCTCCCTGAACCTCCCGCTGCCCTGCATCTTGCTCTCTCATTGGCTGTAGGTCATCGGCGATGTAATTTTCAGTCAGAACTCGTTTCACACAGCAGGATTTTGAATCGCCGACAGGTCCAGATATTTAGCATGCCAAATATCTCACGGGCGTCGGCGACTCATCTGCGATTCTCTCAGATCGCGTCTTTTATCATTCACACTGCGTGATTGTCACTCACATGAACGAGCACCGATGATTTTGAATCAAAATCGGGCCTAAAATCAGGCAGTGTGAACTACGCATTAATTTGCAGCTCAAGAAACATTTATTCTATCATCATTTATCATCAATTTTCCAGGATACATTGATGAATAGAGAGTTCAAAAGAAGACCTAATTTTTTGTAACATTATACATGTTTTTTACTGTCACTGTTAATCAAACCTTGCTGTCAATTAATCCTTGCTGAATAAAATATTTCTTAAAAAAGGCCTATATTTGGCACATTAAACCATAATATAATGGACTCATTATGCAAAAATTGTTATCCATGAGCCTGATATTGCATTTGAATCTGATACAACAATGAATACAAGTTAGATGTTTTTCCTAGATCACATTGTAAATGTACTTTTGAGGGTCTGTGGCTGTGTGTGTATGCATGTGGGAGCAGGAGGTTGGCTGTGACCAATGACCATAACTAAAATGCACTGTTCGGAAGGAAACCCAGACATTTAACAAACACATTTTATGCTTGGACTCCTTTCTGAGGCCCTCCATTGTCATTTTCACTTGGGACCAGCTCTCGTCAGAACAAACCTCAATGCTTTGGATGCCTTAGCCGAGGCGGGGGATCTCAAATGTCCCGTACTTTGTGTTTACACATTATTATGTTTTGGTTTGATTTCACGACAAGCCCAGTCTAAACCTGTGAATGAGAGGCGTAAGAGTTCTGCTTATTTCATCCGATCGTGGAAAAAAATGCACTCAGCACGAGCGCTCTACAGTACGGAGACCAGATGTTTTCACTTGGGCATGTGTTTTGCTTTCACAATGTAGCGCCACTGCACTGGCAGCTCCAAAACACTTTAGCTGCCCGAACCGCCGTTTCAGTCCAACATGCTAATCAGATCAATGGATCAGAATGTGCCAAAACATCCCTGTAAGAGCAATAAACTGCAACACATTAAACAACCGACTACCACGTTGCATATTTCAAACAGTTTCTGATAGTGAATCAGAACATTTTACATATGAAAATATTATGAATGTCAATTACAATAACATTAATTGCGGTACTATTCTCAGTTACGTGACCTCCTAAGTAAACCGACCTTAAAATAAAAAAATTTGCCGTTCATGCATATCACAGCACGGTATGTAATTCCAGGCCTTACGATTATGTCTTGGCTACTTCGCAACCATCACAGTTTAGTCAGGTATGCACCATTGGACTCATAAATAATCTTGCCTTCCTCAGAAGAATGACAAGTGACGCCAGACAGGCGCGTTCGCTATAGCAGTCGAGCGAAATAAACCCTTAATTATCCACTGGCTTGTGGGTCAAACAAAGTCTTAATGATTTGGAATGACAACAGAAGAATAAAAGTTTCCTCTAACCACTTCCGTCCCCCCATCGATAACCAGCAGACCTCAAGCTCTTGATGGCTTCTCCAGAAGGATACAAAGTCCATTCAACTGTGGTTGCTGTTTGAAATAAAGTGACAACTTTTTATGAGCTCTGAAACCTCAGAAACTTTCAGCGTCGTGCCAAAACTGATCCTGACAGATTTCTTTCACGGCGGCCTCTTATAAAATAAGGGATGCCTAAACGGAAATAATTCCTTGTAATTGCTGCCATCATAGGCGACGGATGCTTCAGAGTAATGGTTCCTTTGGCCGATCTAATATGGATTTCAGAGGCACGCCTGATTGATTATATATACATACAAAAAAATTATATATACTGTAAATATACACAGTGAAAATACTGATATTTAGATATATCTATTAGTACTGTCATGATACTGAAATGTCCAACTTCAACACAATACCTTGAAAAAAATAGTTATTCAATACCATTTTCAATACCACGGGGAAAACTGCCATATATACCACCATACATATAATTGGTTATCTCATCATTTTTGATAATTTGGGTAATTTTGTTGTAATAGCCTTGGACACACCAAGCCGCCGATCGGCCGTCAGACAACATCGTGCTGTTTTTGAGTGTCGGCCGACTTCATTTTTTCAATGTTTTCCGCACCGTTTGCTCTAGTCGGACGCTGTCGGTTTTTTTGGGCCAATTCAGCATGTAGAATCGCCGTCGGGCAGTAAGTGAGAGAGAGAACCTCTGATTGGCTGTTCAGCTTAATGAATGAGTCAGTGCACATGAATAATAGCTAAAACAGCGAGCAAAGAAGTCAAAACAGATAGAAGGCTGCTAATTTTACGTCATCTTACCTGAGAAATAGCAGACTGATCTCATGAAATTGCGTATGTATGACACGCCAATTCGCTATGCCAATTTGGCGTGCTATCAAGACGCATAATGGCTTTTTAGCGTGTTTATCAACGCCGTTTCATTCTATCCCCCTACACTGCCCCTACTCCTAAACCTACCCATCACACACACACACACACACACACACACACATTCACTGCCCCTGCCCCTAAACCTACCCATCACAAGAAACATTCTGCATTTTTACATTTTCAAAAAAAACATAATTTAGTATGTTTATAAATCCATTTACATTCACGCGGAATCACACGGCGTAGACATACACGCGGAATCACACGGCGTAGACATACATGCGGAATCACACGGCGTAGACATACACGCGGAATCACACGGCGTAGACATACACGCAGAATCACATGGCGTAGACATACACGCGGAATCACACGGCGTAGACATACACGCAAAATCACACGGCGTAGACATACACGCGGAATTACACGGCGTAGACATACACGCTGAATCACACGGTGTAGATATACACGCGGAATCACACGGCGTAGACATACACGCGGAATCACACGGCGTAGACATACACGCGGAATCACACGGCATAGACATACACGCAAAATCACACGGCGTAGACATACACGCAAAATCACACGGCATAGACATACACGCAGAATCACACGGCATAGACATACACGCGGAATCACACGGCGTAGACATACACGCGGAATCACACGGCGTAGACATACACGCGGAATCACACGGCGTAGACATACACGCAGAATCACATGGCGTAGACATACACGCGGAATCACACGGCGTAGACATACACGCAAAATCACACGGCGTAGACATACACGCGGAATTACACGGCGTAGACATACACGCTGAATCACACGGTGTAGATATACACGCGGAATCACACGGCGTAGACATACACGCGGAATCACACGGCATAGACATACACGCAAAATCACACGGCGTAGACATACACGCAAAATCACACGGCGTAGACATACACGCAGAATCACACGGCATAGACATACACGCGGAATCACACGGCGTAGACATACACGCGGAATCACACGGCGTAGACATACACGCGGAATCACACGGCGTAGACATACACGCAAAATCACACGGCATAGACATACACGCAGAATCACACGGCATAGACATACACGCGGAATCACACGGCGTACACATACACGCGGAATCACACGGCGTAGACATACACGCTGAATCACACGGCGTAGACATACACGCGGAGATTATGGTTCGTTTCGGCATGCACATACACGCGGAATGACACGCCGTAGACATACATGCGGATAGCTCAAAATGCGTACAGATAACACGCCATTTGGCTTTAGAAAGTGGCGTGTATGTTTACGCAAAGTCATGATGTCATGTTGGAAATAGGACTACAGAAATGTAAAATAACTGGATCGTTTTCGTTGTAAAAATTAAATACAGATTAAAGCTTACAATTAAAGTTACAAGACTTATTCAGTCAAGAGCAGCGAGTGATTTTCTGTTTGTCTTTTGTTCTTTGATTAACATGACAGACAGCAGCAGGTTTATTAGGCTGCTGTACCCTTCAACTCTTTACATATGCATCTGCTTACATATGATATTGCATGTTTCTGCTTCTTTTTTTCGCCTGTCTTTGGATCTGGAGATTCTGGACTCTTTCAGAAGATGTGTCATAGCGCCGTATAATTGTGAAAACACAGAAAGCCGGAAATTTCCGTCAATGTCGGAAGCGTTGAGAAACAGTTGTTACACATACTGTTATACAACAAGTTCCAAAACGGACTGCATTTACCTGAATACTCTGCATTTTGACATAATTTTGTATTTATTTGATCGGTTAAGCGCAATAAGCCATGAAAAAGAAGTGAATTTGGTACTTGCGAGCTGCTTGAGGTGGCTTTATGAGAGCGCCACAGATCAGTGGTGCACGCGCTTTTGGTGTGCCCGTGTAACCTGCGTAAATGTCTAAAATGATGCGCAATACCTGGAACCCCACGCTGAAATTCCGGACATGTAACACCAACCAGGGGCGATTCTAGGATTTTCATTTTAGGGGGGGCTCAGCCCCCAGTGAGGGTATGAAACAAAAATTGGTAAGACTTTAGTTTAGGGTCCAATTCTCACTATTAACTAGTAGCTTATTAGTATGCATATTAGGAAATTGGCTGCTTATCGTTTCAGGGGCATGGCCCCTCGAGAAAATTTTGATTTCTATGATCTACATATGTGCATTTTAAGATGTTCTGAACGCCAGATAACAATAGCTTGAAAACCATGTCAGTGGGCAGATATGACTGATAAAGTGTTTTCCAGTTTTGTTAGGGAAGAAAGTAAACATGTTTAAATGATATTTATATGTTATTTTCGAAGGCTAACAGGAAAGCTAGGTAACTAAATGTATTAAATGAATTCACAATATGCACACATTCATTACTAATCTTATGCCCAATACAGGCTGAAAAAGGCAGAATTTTTATATTGAGAGCTACAAATGGAATTATTAATTTACAATATGCACACATTCACTACTATCAATCTTATGCCTAATATGAAGAAAACGGCTTTGTTAATATTTCTTGTTTGTTAATTATATTATAAATTACATTACCTATTTCAAATCAAAATGGTGAAATTAGACAAAAGTTTATTAATTTGGCTGAATATTTTTGTCATTTGTTTAACATTTCTGACTTAAAGAAGCAGCTGTCAAATATGAAACGTTTAGTTTAGCTACATATCTATCTCGCACTTGACGTCGAGTCCTGCAGCTAAAATTCGTGCTCAGCCTCAGCAGCTTCTGTGTGAACATAAAGCCTACTCTGATTTGATTGGTTCTCTCAATTATTTTGGCATTGAGGAGCGGTGACAGACTTATGAGGCTCAGATCAACGCACACACCTCTGCTTCTGACGTGCGCTCTATTTGCCGCCACAGCGGATTGAAGAACACGCCGATTAACGCAGATTAAAAAACAGGACGAAGCCGAAGCCTCCCACCAGTTTCATATGTTTGAAAGGTTAATCACACATTTTTTAGGGGGGCTGGACAGAATTTTAGGGGCTGAAGCCCCCCTAAAAAGGGCCTAGTGATGCCCATGACACCAACACTATTCAAACAGAGTGAATGAGTGAGTGAGAGGAGGCGGGTGCGTGTTAAACCGTCAATTCATCTTCGGAGAGAAGACAGCACGCAGCTGGTATCGGTGTATCAATACTGCGGAAAAGGAGTATTGGAACCATATTTCAGTATCGATACATATAGAAATATCAATATTTTTTACAATACTAAATATATATCACTTTAAGCTACAACTTTCCTAATCAACAATTACATATGACATAAATTATTATATACAATTTTAAGTCATTATTAAGATTGATGTGGTTTTGAATTGGTTAACTGTGCTTGGAAGAAAACATCTGATCAGAAAATGTACTTTTTATTCAAATTGACTAATTATGTACATAGACACTGAACATGCTTTTTTTTTTGTAATTTTCCAAATATTTGGAAAAATATTTCAGCCATTGAAAGAAAATGTGGTACAACAATCCCCAGAGCCTCCACTGCGATTTCTAGATGTTGATTTTGGGATGCCAGTTGAGTGACTCCAGAAGCCAGCATTTGTTGAAAACATGTTTTGAAATTGGGTGTAGGTTGACATATTTTCTCCATTTTCTGTCACACTCGATGTTCAGCTCCACTGGACTTTCCTCTGAATGGGGCGGAGAGAAGGAAATCTCTATTTGGTTTGTAAGTGTGACAGGATTCAAAGGCAAACAGGAAATGCAATTACTGTTCATTTGGTCTTGTGACTAGGGCCAATTTCACAGCAATTTCTGCGAGACACCATCTAGTAAGTAGTCCTAATTAGGACCTTCATCTCTTGCACAGTGCAAAGCACCCATTTGTGGTTTCATTCCATTGGAATTCAATACTCTTAATTTTCTACAAGCTGTTTATACTGTACACTCTCAATGTGGACACATACGAGGACCTGGAACAAGCCGAGGCCTGTGTTTGTGGAACGCCACCATTAATAAACGGCCAACAAGGATTCAGTTACTATTTGACATTTTTGGGGCCAAAGGTTTCCTATTAGTCCAGGCTGAAACTAAAATATACATTATTTTCATAACCTGGCTGGGTGGCGAATTAAAGATTGTGTGTAGCTGGTTAAACATACAGTATAAATTCAACATGTCTAGGGTCCTTGCAGTGAAACACACAAGGTTATTTTGCAGCAAAGACACGAAATTTAAAAACAAGTCATGAAATGTAAATACTGCAACCCTAAACATAATATTGATTATTTTAAAATTTGAAACTGGCAATAAATATATCCTATAATTGTATATTTTTCCCTTTGCATTTGTGACTTTAAAAGGGATCTCACCCCATGGGACACACAAAATGAAACATTTGGCAAAATACCCATGCTACTTTCACTCAATAAAAAACCCCATAAACGCATCATAATATGCGTTTATTGTATATGAATAAGCAGCTCAAGGATTCTAAAAAACGTCTTATTTTGTGTTCCACAGAAGGAAAGTCAAACCGGATTGAATTTTGGGGTGAATTATTCCTTATCCAATTTTAAATCATCTGTGACATGAAGCATGATATGACTGGAAATATATACATTAAACACACTAAATACATTTGGAAAAATAAGACCTCGTCAGCTTGTGATTTAAATTTTTCCTCCTGCTTTAAACTTCTTACCAGTCATGATTGTCCCTGGCAAGAGCTTATAAAAAACATATCATCTGTAATTTAATTGCTGAAACACCCACAATTAGTGGGGTAAGTTGTATTACATAGTCGTGGAGACTGTTTTCGGTCATCCAAGCCCTTTGCTACCTGTGCCAAGACACTGAGCCCAGCAGCACTTTTGCTGGACCACCCAAACTCCATGGAGGAAAAACCAACAAGGGTTTCAGCCACAGACTTAGCATAATCTCAGCCTCCTCTTAAAAAACTTTGACAAAGGACTGTTCCCCCTTCATTAACTCCCAGGCACATGCTGATTGAAGGTTTCGGTTTTCCATGACTGGACAGTTTTGCAATAGGGTTCGTAAGTGAAGCAGGCTGCCCAGAGCTGCCACTAGACTGAGTAGTAGCCTTTGGCATTCACTTCAAACATGGACACAGTCTTCAGGAACATATTACTAAAACTAAACCCACTGTGCCAAAGAATGGCGTTTTAAACCATTCATCTCACAGTGAATAATTGTATTGTGTCTCATTCTGATATGTTTTTATCAGAATGAATGATCAATCTTTGTATCGATGTACTGACCCAATACCGGAGGGTCAAGCCTCTCTGATCTGCTATATACTGGTTTGTTATATGCAGCCTTGAAGAAAGCTGAATATAGAGTTTTTATAAAGTAAATCATGGAATCTTTCCCCATCTGGTTGTGCAATACTGCTCTCTCTTGGTAGAGACTTCAAATGTCATTTGTTTGATAAATCAGCCTGAAGCCTGATGTAAAGTAAAATCAAGTTTAACGTTATTATATTTAAGTTACATTGAATATACATTTATATTTACCATTATGCACTACTGTTCAGTAAGAATTTGTTTTATTATTGAAAGAAAATAATTAAAAAGTAAATAAAAAGTTTCAGAAAATGCTGTTCTTTTGAACTTTCTATTCTTCAAAGAATCCAGAAAAACCGTTTTCAACATTGATAATACTACTTATAATCATAAATGTCTCTTGAGCAGTATATCATGATATTAGAATGATTTCTGAAGGATCATGTGACACTGAAGACTGGAGTAATGATGCTGAAAATTCAGCTTTGCATCACAGGAATAAATTACAATTTAAAATATATTCAAATAGAGAACAGTTATTTTAAATTGTAATCATATTTCCCAATATAACTGTTTTACTGCATTTATGATTAAATAAATGAGACCTTGGTGAGCAGAAGACACTTCTTTTAAAAACAATTAAAAAAATCATATGTGCATTTTATATTATATATATATATATATATATATATATATATATATATATATATATATATATATATATATATATATATATATATATATATATATATATATATATATATATATATATATATATATATATATAAAATATATATATACATATACATTGTTATGTACATTGTATATATATTGTAGTATACATTTTACAGTTTTTTTGAATTGTTAAAACACTAAATCCTATTCTGTGAACCAAATTGACAATAGCCTAAAACAATGTCAAATAAATCACTCTTTCGTGAAAACATCAATCTAGTTCAGGTAGTTTAGACACCATTTGCAAATCTTTTATTCAAAACTCGAAACACATTCTCTCATTAAAACATGTATCGCACTGTGATGCACTTACATTTCAAAACGCTAAACACAGGCAGGCAAAAACTTTCATCGTTTACACGGAATCATTGTTCAGTGGGTGATGGTTTCGAGAAATGTGTTTTAGCAATTCAGAAAAACTGTAAAAAAAAAAAAAATCATAATAAAAAAGAAATAATAATAAGGGTTTAACATTTCTAGAAGGCAGCCACTTACTCTCTGTCTTCAATCACCAAGTGAAGGTAGAGCTCTCTATTTAATATTGTTTGATAAAACACTGAAACCTAACACACTGAAACAAACAGCCTGATGAAACACACACCGCATAACATTGGAGTTGCAAAAAATACCTCGAAAAATGAACGCTATTTGCACAAAATGCATTTGTTATTCAGCGCAAATCCTTGACTTGGATATAAAGCTGTAAGAACTGTGAATTGCTGCATTATCAACAGGAAGCTTTGTATTAAATGAAGAACATTCTCCTTTAATGTTTCCTTCTGATTAAAACATGAACACAATTAAAAGATTTAAAGCAAATTAAAGCAAAGTCATACAGCAAAAGGAATGCTCTGTCTAATTTGAATGGAATGGCATAATTTATGAAAGTGGTAAACTTTATACTATTATAATGAAATATTAGCGTTATATTCTATGGACAAAAAAAATTAATTAAAAAGATGGTGTTGTTACATCATCCGCCAGCAGGGGCCATTCTAACCTTCCAAACCCTGACCCCTTGTTCACTCACTACCATGGCAATAGTTTGCTGTTGTTTAGCCACTAGGTGTTTACTGTATTTATTATAGGTACTTGTAGTCTAACTAATCTGTTTGTGACACTCTTTGGTCTTCTATCTCACCATCTCAGTGTATGTGAAGCTAACAGGAGAGCCGTCTCCCCTGACAGCCTGTAAATCCTGTGCTCCATTGCGCAGCAATTGGACTGACAGCATAAGACTCTTACAGCTGCGCTCTGCCCCACCTCATACATAATATATAAGACAGATCTGACATATATATATATATATATATATATATATATATATATATATATATATATATATATATATTTGCAAGAAAAAGTATGTGAACCGCTTGCAGAATCTGTGAAAATGTGAATAACTTTAACTAAATAAGAGATCATACAAAATACAAGTTATTTTTTATTTATTGTCCTGAATAAGATATTTTACATAAAAAGATGTTTACATAGTCCACAAGACAAAAATATTGCTGAATTTATTAAAATGACCCCGTTCAAAAGTTTATGAACCATTAATTCTCAGTGTCGTTCCCTGGATGATCCACGGCTGTTTTTTGTTTTGTGATGGTTGTTCTTGAGTCCCTTGTTTGTCCTGAGCAGTTAAACTGCCCAATGTTCTTCAGAAAAATCCTCCAGGTCCTGCAAACTCTTCAGTTTTCCAGCATCTTTTGCATATTTGAACCCTCTCCAGCAGGGACTGTATGATTTTGAGATCCATCTTTTCACACTGAGGATGATTGAGGGACTTAAACAACAACTAAAAGGTTCAAACATTCACTGATGCTCCAGAAGGAAACACTATGCATTAAGAGTTGGGGGAGGGGTGAAAACCTATTGAATTTGATGATCAAGGTAAATTGTACTTAATTTGTCTTCCGGGACACATGAAAGTATCTTCTGTTGCTTTCGAAGGGCAGTACTAAATGAAAAATGATTATATTTAAACAAAATAAGAAAAATTTGGACCCCTTCATCCTGTTCAAAGGTTTCACCCGTAGCTCTTAATGCATCGTGTTTCCTTCTGGAGCATCAGTGACTGTTTCAACCATTGAAATTTGTTTGTCTTGTGGACATATTTTTATGTAAAATATCTTATTCAGGACAGTACTAAATAAAAAATAACTCATTAGGTATGATTCCTCGTATGTTGTTAAAATTGTTCACATTTTCACAGATTCTGCAAGCTGTTCACATACTTTTTATTGCAACTGTATATATATTATATTATATTATATATATATATATATAAAAGCTTTGCAGGTTTCACAGGCTAGACACACAACTTGATGTCACTGTAATGCTTCTGCTGTGTGGTTCGTCTACATGATTCTCAACAGGCTGGATATGATGAGTCTATGATGCTCTTTTTGGGTCTTCTTAAATTAATTAGATATTTTAGTTTAAAATTAATGTAGGCTGATTTGTTTATGGGACTGCAAGGAAAGGTTTTAAATCATTTAAGAAACATCTGGGGAGCTTATGGTCTGACTGTAAAGAAAAACGCCGGAAATTATCCTTGAGGGATTCGCTGGAAGAAAGACTGCATTTCTGCAAGCTTCAGCCTTTCAATTGACTTTGAAAGAAGTAATATTGTGAAATATTGGCTATATTCTATTTCAATATATTTGAAAATGTAATTTATTCCGGTGATGCAAAGCTGAATTTTCAGCATTATTACTCCAGTCTTCAGTGTCACATGATCCTTCAGAAATCATTCTAATATGATGATTTGCTGCTCAAGAAACATTTATCATCATTATCAATGTTGAAAGTAAAAGCTGCTTTTTTGCTGCTTAAAGGTCCCATGGCATGAAATTTTCATTTTATGAGGTTTTTCAACATTAATATGAGTTCCCCTAGCCTGAATATTGTCCCAAAGTGGATAGAAATGTTGATCGGTGTAAACAGAGTTCTGGCTGTCTTTCTCTGCCTTTGAGAAAATGACAGGCCAGACGAGCCAATCCTGAAGTCTCCTGGTTTGGTGTTTATTCAGAACTCTCAGATACAAACACAATAAACTCGCGCTGACTGACAGCGCTCTCATAACTCAGTTGTTACTTTAAATAGCTTTGTTAGCAATCGCTGAGCTCCGTCTCTGTACATTAGTGATGTCCGGTTCGCGAACGATCTTTCTTTTGAACCTTTTTTTTTTAGTGAACCGAATCAGTTCACCAAATCGGACTGAATCGTTCTAAACGGTTCGCGTCTCCAGTCAGCGCTGATCCATAATTTACTAAAGTTACTAACTTTCTGACATGAGTGACAGCCCCTCCGACTAGAAATAGACTAATAACCTGAAGTATATGCTGTAACTACAACAGTTCAGACATTATGAGAACTGATGTGAAGTGAACTCAGGTCCATCCGTCTCTCTGGCAGCAGGTCGTGCCTCGTAGACCTCGTTAAACCACGCCCCCTCCGCTCATTTAAAATGCAAAGATGTCAGCCAATCACAACAGTGGGCGTTTTTACTGAAGTCTCACAGCAGACACGCCTCTTGAAGCAGGGCATTCAGCCACAGGGCAAACAGCAGTATAGAAAAAATGCCTTTTATTTCTAAATTATGACATTTTATGATGTAAAAGTCATACTAACAATATAAGTACACCTCAGGAAACATTATAAAATAATAGAAAAATGCCATGCCATGGGACCTTTAAAGGGTTAGTTCACCCAAAAATGAAAATTCTGTCATTAATTACTTACCCTCATGTCGTTCGACACCCGTAAGACCTCCGTTCATCTTCAGAACACAAATGAAGATATTTTAGTTGAAATCCGATGGCTCAGAAAGGCCTCCATTGGCACAATGCACGGTTCACTCTCAAGACCCTTAAAAGGTACTTAAGACGTCGTTACAAAGTCCATCTCACTACAGTGGTTCTAAAATAACTTTATGGAGTGACGAGAATAGTTTTTGTGCGCAAAAAAAATCATGATTTGGATCGCGTGTCAAACCGCCAAACTGCTGAAATTTGGCGATCCAAACTGCTGAATCGACTCACTGATTCATAACGCTTCGAAGCTTAATGAGGCCGTGTTTTGAAATCGTCATCACTATACAAGTCGTTATTTAGGGTTTTTTTGAGCACAAAAACTATTCTCGTCACTCCATAAAGTTATTGTAGAACCACTGTAGTGAGATGGACTTTGTAACAACGTCTTTAGTACCTTTTTAACGGTCTTGAGAGTGAACCGTGCATTGTGCCAATGGAGGCCTTTCAGAGCCATCAGATTTCAACTAAAATATCTTCATTTGTGTTCTGAAGATGAACGGAGGTCTTACGGGTGTCGAACGACATGAGGGTAAGTAATTAATGACAGAATTTTCATTTTTGGGTGAACTAACCCTTTAATATTTGTTGAAACCGTGATAAATGATTCAAATTTTTAATACTTTTACTTAGCAAGGACACATTACACTGATCAAAAGTGACCGTAAAGTTTCAAAATATTTATATTTCAGATAATTGCTATTCATTAAACTTTCTATTCATCAAACAAACCTGAAAAAAGATATAATTTTGCAATTTTACATAATGTATTAAGCAGCAAAAACAAATCATTATTCATAGTTGAGCACCACATTGGATCATATTAGAATGATTTCTAAAGGATCATGTGACTGAAATATTTAAATAAAATATTTGAACAGAAAAAAGTTATTTTAAGTTGTAATATTTCACAATATGAGTGAATGTTTTACTGAGCCTTGGTGAGCATAAGAGACTTCTTTCAAAAATATATATTTTTTTTAATCTAAATAATTCCAAACTTTTGACTGGTAGTGTATGTAACTGGTTCCCATCTACTTTATCTTATAATCATTATCTATTATAATGATTAATAACTATTGTACGTTTTTAGCACAATGAAAAGACACTTTAAACTCCTGTAGTCAATAATTTTAATTTTGTCATCTTTGATCACCAAAATGACACATTTAAAAAAATGTACTGTGAAAAAAATCGTCATGCCTCAAAATAGCTTAAATGTAACTCTATACCCTTGCTACATTTAGTATACATGGATTCATGAATATGAAAATTATCCCCGCCTCCACTCACATTTACACAGCTCACAAACCATGTTCCCCTTCGCCATCTCAGTCTGCCTTCTAAAAATCAGCATCCTCAGAAACGTAATATAATTCACCCGCTATATTGCTAAATGTACCTGATTTTTCATATCAACAGAATAATATAACGTCTCTTGAGACTCCCTGGTTATAGTTATAGTATTTTTCCATTATAGGGTGGTTGTGTACACACACATTTATGTTCAAACACCTTATAAAAGAGACTATTTTGCATAATAGGTGCCCTTTAAAGCATATTAAAAACACCACATAGACATATAAACAACATTAAAAACTTGATTTTCACCACGGGGAGGGCGGGGGTTTAAAATAAAACAGTGCTTAAAATAAACCGAAGGCTGTGACAGCAAGATCCAAACGTCCACATAGCTGCCATAGCTCACTCTGTAATTATACATACCTAGAATCCGTTTAGCACCGGTTCATCGGTTTCAATACTGTGATGAACTAAGTCCCTAATGCATTTATAAATGAAGTCCAAAAAGCCTCTGAAAATCCTGGCACTCATCAGTTCTATTGATCACAGGCGATTTAACAATGTTTAAAGACCACTCTCACCCCCAGTCAATCAATTGACTGGGGCTGTTGAGAAAAGACTTTATGCTGAAGACCTGGGGCCTCATTTATAAACGTTGCGTACGCACAAAAGAAGGCGTACGCCACTCTCTACGCAATAATTGGTATTTATAAAAAGCAAACTTGACGGGAAAATGTGCGGTCCTTCACGCAAGCTCTGACCCAGGCGTACGCACAAAAATGGGTGAAATGAGAAATGGCGACACCGTCGGCAGATGGAAGAAACACGTGAAAGTGTGTGAAACTGTTGACCGTTGTGTAAAAGAAATGGCAATACTGCCTCTCATAAATAACATGAAGACTTCACAAAGCAAGTATTACAATTAACAGCCTACACGAACACCCGTTTGATCGATCTGCAGTGTAAAACAAACAAAATCAAAACGAAAAAAAAGTGAAATATGTTCTGCAATAATATTGGCATGTTATGCAATTCATCCTCATAAATAATATGGTAAACAGAACGAAATAATGTACAAAACTGATATTCTCGTCAATGTGTCCGTCTGGCGGAGCAGATATAGATGCAATTAGATAGACAGATAGATAATTAGGGAGATATATAGATAAATAGATAGATAGATGTATTAATTGTCCACTGGGGAAAGTTGTTTTCATAGTAAAGATTTCTTCATCAGCTACGGAATCATGGTATTCATGCAAATGCCTTTAGTTTGTTTTATTTTAGATACAATAACATATGACGTATGTCTCTGCCATTCAGAAAGCTGCAAGAAATTACATTTGCACTGAACTATTTCCCATTTCCACGCAGAGAATAGGGATAGGGATTAATAGGGATTCCCCAATAATTGCCGCCAGTCTCTCATCAAGAGGGGTCAGCTCCGGTGTCCCCTTTCCCCCACCCGTGGCAGACACACTCTGGCGATGGAGCACTAGACGCTTTTTTGCCTCGACTTTGATGTCCGACCATTTCTTTTTTTTTTTCGGCCACGGTCCGAGGTTGTGAGGCTACAGCATTTAGGCGTCTGCAACCTTTTGCCACTCAGGTGCCTTTTTGGCATTAGTAATGCCCACACTGTGTCACTCCAAAACATAGTTTTCTCCTCTTTTCCACCTCGCCAACGATAATTTCTACTTCACATTGAGTGAAGTAACGTTTTTTTTATTTCCTCTCTGTATTTGCCATGATTTCGCAATCGATGAATATTAACTTGTGGGCGTTTCACGGACTATTTATGGGCAACTATGGGCGTGACATGAAGCCGCAAAAGCTGCGCTACATTTAGAATTGATTGTGATTTATTAAGGGAAAACTGCGTAGGATGTGCGTGCGCACGGTTTTATAAATCCGAATATTTCTGTGCGTACGCACGTCCTACGTTTCGTCCGTACGCCACTTCTGACGCAAATCCTACGCAAAGTTTTATAAATGAGGCCCCTGAGGTTTGTGTGTTTACAGCTGTGCATGCTGGTCAAGAGAAGGGTTTCATGAGAACTGCAAATGTCAACGAAGACCTTAAAGGTCCCATTCTTCGTGTTTTTTTGAAGCTTTGATTGTGTTTACAGTGTGCAATATAACATGTGTTCATGTTTCGCGTGTAAAAAAACACAGTATTTTTCACACTATTTACTTATCTGTATACCGCTGTTTCCACTGTCCTAAAAACGGCTGGTGATTTCCTTGTTCTATAAAGTCCCTCCTTCAGAAACGCGTAACGAGTTCTGATTGTGCAAGCGGTTCCTGTGCTGTGATTCGACCACAGCTTAGCGCACGTGAAAGCGGTTCCTGTGTTGTAATTTGACAGTAGCTTAGCGCACGTTGGAAAGGTCACGCCTCTTAACGGAGAGATGTATGCGTTCAATAATCTCTACAGCGTCCCTGGGAAAGCCAAACAAAGGTGATTTGACTCCTGGATGAAAATAACAGCGTCTCGATGACATGGCGATAAACACACTCAACGCAACAGTTCCTTTTCTCCACGCGACCGTCCGCTTCTCCATGTGGGACAGCAACAAGACCGCGCCCCCTTTTTCGCGTTTCTTTGTGGGCGGAGGTTAGTCTGTTCTACTGCTCCACTGAGGTAATTAAAGAAGGAAGTACCAGGATGTAGTCCAAGCCAGCCGTTCGCTGTAGGCTTTGAAAGGGAACTTCTGTTAAATAAAATATCTCGCTTGGCATTGAACTTTGAGCTTTATAATTTTACAGGTATTATTTATGCTCTAACAGCAACATTACACACAAACTAAAGTTTGAACAATGGAATCGCGAAGAAGGGGACCTTTAATCTCTTATTCAATGTTATGGAGCAGAGCCATGGGGAAAAAATCTTCACGAAGCAAAGCCATTTGTGCAAGCAAAGCCACAGTCCAGTACAGAGTACAATTCTTATTCATGAATCAAGGTCTTGCAAATGAATAAAATTGTGCTTGCATTGAGTTCAATTCCATTCAGTTCCATTCAAAGCAAATTCACAATGCCTAGATATTTCTGGGAAAGGAGACATGTACCTAAATCTATTGAGCTGCCTATGTTCTAAGTCTGTTTATTTTAGCTGCATTTCTCTCGCCTCATCTGCCATCTTGTGTTTATTTTTCACTGAGCTAGCACACTAGTCATTCTAGAATTGCCTTCTGGAATTCCACATACTTTGTTAAACTTGAATGAGTAAAAGATATCTATAGATAGATAAGAGAAAAATGTCTTACAGGAAATTCGTTTTTTTTATAACATCAAATGCATTGCAAAAAAACGTATTTATGTGAAGGTATTGCACACGTCAAGCAGCCAATGGGAGATGAGCTGCCGTCCATCTATTGCTGTGGCCAGTGAACTGCTGTGTCCGCACTTTCATTGTGTCACAATGAAGGGCAAAATGTTGATTATGGATGATCAATGGAACTTAATTCATATTAAAAAATTAACATTACACTCTAAAAAATAATTCAGTGGCTTAGTAAATATCACAGTAATAATTAACTTTATTAACTTAATACAATTTCTAAATATCATTTACTTGATGTTTTGAGTTGAACATACCAAAATAATTGACTAAAAATCCAACAGTTAATTTTGTCTCAAATTTACAGTTATATTTAAGTTTTTTTCACTAAAAGAATTTAGTGTTCGGATAACCAATTTATTTCAAATATACTTAATATATTTGTGAAATTTCTATCAAAATATTTGAGAAAGGATAATTAAATTGATCTGTTTGAAGAACCACAAATATTTCTTAATTCAAATCAAGATTATTAATATTTAACACGCACTGAAGAAATTTAATACGTTCACTTAATTAAAACACTGCACCCCTCCCCCGCCCCTTGACGTGACGACAGCTCGACAGTTGAGTGAGTGCGGGCTGTTTGAATTCTCTTCAGTCTCCAGAGAAGTTCCTTCTTCTCAGCGTCGCAGAATTGGAACATTTCCTCTGTGAAATTCAGGTTTGTGTGTTTTATTTTATCTATAAAATCATTACTGAGCTTAAAATATTTTTATTTAATGCAAAACAACATACAGGGACGCAATGTGAGTAAATGAGTGCTGCATCTTTCTTTGAAGCCCCTGGTGCTACTGCCTTGCTCAAAACACACGACTTTATTCCTTAAGATAATGAATATAATTAATTTGGATGATAAAATGTTCTTAAAACTGTGCACTGTTTGTTTATTGGCAGGTTATGGAGTCAGGCGCTTTGCAGCATCTTTCGGCTACGAGTGAAATGCAGGACGGCGGTCTGAAGTTCAAAGTCCACCCGCAGAGCGCGAGTCCATCTCAGGCTCGAGAAACGGCGCTGATACGGTGGAAATTGGATAACAGACAGGTTGATTACACTTGAATTACTTTTAAAGGTTTAATTTTTACTTCTAACATGTTTGTTACATGAGTTTAAATGTTGTAAATATGTTGTAAAATATTGTATACATGTCAAAACTGTAATATATGCTGTATTGCTTTACTCATCGACAATAAAGGCCATTGTCATGTATAAGTGTGGTTGTGTGGAGTATTTTACAAAGGTTTAGAGGAAATTAAAGTTAATATTAAAGTTATACTATAAGAGTTAATATTACTCATAAATAAAAACAGTTAATTTTACTCATAAATATTGTTTTTTAAATGTTTTCCCCCAATTTTCTCTACTGTATTTTATTTGTAAATGTACCAAATGTAGTTACACAGATCTACTTAATTTTTTAACTTTCATTTGCTCAGCTCATATGGTGTATGTAATTGATTTCACTGTTTTAAAATTTACTCACCAAAAAAATTGAGAAAATCATAGTAAACGTTTTTAGAGTGTACTTAAAGGTTAAGCACACATTCTTCTAGCACTTTATAAATGTATTACCACACATGATCACCAATCCCTTCATTCAAAGCATTATTTGTTCAAACAGAAAATTAACATTTACTCTCCGTGTGATCGCATTAGTATCCACAAATCACAACATTACATTAGTAATGTCAAATTTTGCATGGCAAACAAAATGCTGAAGGTCCAAATCAATGCAGTTTCAAAGGGCTTCAGAGGCTCTGTGCGATCCCTGATGAGGAATAGGGTCTCATCTATCGAAACCATCGGTCATTTAAAAAAAAAAATCTTAAATTAATACCTTTTAGCCTAAATTGCTTATCTTGCTCTGCAACGTGCCAAGGATTGCGCAATCACGTCAAAAAGGTCACGCTACACGTAGGCAGAAGTTGACAGTAGCCATTGACTTCCATAGTATTTTTTTGTTCCTACCATGGAAGTCAATGGCTACTGTCAACAGTCTGTGTGCATCGGTGGAATTATGATAAGAACTCGGATGCATACATGAATATGAATCAGGAACATTTGAT
This sequence comes from Gobio gobio, assembly GCF_949357685.1. Taxonomy (NCBI): domain Eukaryota; kingdom Metazoa; phylum Chordata; class Actinopteri; order Cypriniformes; family Gobionidae; genus Gobio; species Gobio gobio. The sequence continues at coordinate 9,221,025 of NC_137105.1, read as the reverse complement.
TCCTGTTGGCTTTAAGGTATTGTGATAAGCTCTATAAAAATAAATGTGAATTGAATTGAACTAAAGTCAAGTATGAAGTCAGTGGGAGCAGAAGAACCCTTAAAGGGGTGGTAGACCACGATTTCACTTTTCTAACTTCAGCTAGTGTGTAATGTTGCTGTTTGAGCATAAACAACATCTGCAAATTTACAACGTTTAAAGTTTAAAGCAAAGGGAGATATTTGCTTTTAAAGAAATCAATTTCTAAGGACTACAGCAAATGGCCAGTAGGGACTACTAGACATTCCTCCAGGGTTTTATGACATCACCATTCCCAATATTTACATAAACCCCTCCTCCGAGAATAAGGGGGCCGAGGCCATTTTTTATTGCTGTGGAGAAGAGTTGTCGCGGTAGCCTATAGTTAGTAGGCTGGAGTGTTGTTGCCGCAATGCCGACGAAACACTGCTATTTTCATCCCGATTGCAGGACCACTTTGTTCAGCCTTCCTAGGGACCGGGGAGTTAGGGATCAATGGTTAACATTTATTTTTAACTCGGTCCCTCATAATTATTATCCAAATCTCGCTCTCTGTGTTGCACATTTCACGGAGGAAAGCTTCCACAATCTTCGCGAGTTTAATGCAGGATGCGCATAACGGCTTGTCCTGAAAGATGGAGCAGTTCCAACTTTACGGGCCACAACCTGTAAGTATGATTTCTTTTTCGTCTATGTGTTTTCCTGTAATAGTTCGTATTGTTAATTGTACGTTGTAGCAAGGGCATAAACAAATGACAAAGCTGTTTGGCTCTGCAAACCCGTTTGTTAAATGCTCATTCATACTTAATGTTATCCGACAAACACCTAACGGTACAAACTTTTTTTTAAATCTCTACACAGCATACTTTGATTAGAGTGGTTATGTATTGTTTATCTACATGCATGCTAAACATGGTTATGTGTTTGATTTGGATACTATAGCAAAGCCAGTTTAGTGTTCAATAGTTCTTGCAACAGATATTTGGCTATAATCGTTTTAAAAATACAAAGGTGACATTCAGTAGCGATCACTATAGATCTGCAGTCTTTGCTCATAAAAATCCATTTGACGACTGTAGTAGGCTATAATTTGTTAGAACGATTATATGAAATTCTTGTTTATGAAGCTTATTTTTTGTGGTCTAATTGTATTATTATACAAGTAATTCATTTTTTTCTACTCTTTTACATGTCAAATGTATGTTTTTCCTCTTATTTGATCATTGATTGCATATTGTCATTATTTCTTACAGACAACATCTCAGCAGGGTTCGAGTTCCCAAGAGTTCCCCACTACATCTACACTTCATGAAGTTGGATGTCAGTCAGACCCTATAGAGACTGAAACTGTAGGCACAGAGATAAAGCCAAAGATGCGATCAGTGGGCACACAACTTTCAATGGGTACATTGAGCAATTTCCACTTAAGGAGCAAAGGTATGAAATACAGACATTAAATGTGTTTGTGTGATACTTTATCAAATGCAGTACTAGTACATATTGTTTTTTAATTATAATTGTTATACTGGCCAATGAAAATTATGTGTATTAAAAAGTGGCTTATGTGTCTCACTGTAAAAAAAAAATTGTAATAGCATGACAGATGGTTTTGAGTAATTGTATTTTTTTTATTCTTTTTTTTTTACTTGTTGGCATTCAGGCAACATTTTATGGTCACGATTAGGGGTGGGGGAAAATTTTGATTCTTAGATGCATCGCGATGTGGACGTGGACGATTCTGAATCGATTCACAAATTTCAAAAAAATCGATTTTCTAAATGTTGATAGCGTAATGTTGACGGAACGCAAAAGACGCAACTCTGAAGAGACGCATGATAACTGAGCGACATCAGACCGACACCCTCTGCACTAAAAGCTAGCGTATATATGGAAGCACATTGGCTTCTATTAGTCGAAGGGGAAAAATACCTGGACAAGAGCCACACTATATGCAAGTTGTGTCAAACTAAACTAAAATTTCCAACATTTGAACCGGTAACATTAGACGCTGCCAACCAGAGGACCACAAACTCAATCGCTAATTTGATGGTCAAGGATTTGCGTCCGTATTCTCTGCAGATATTAATTTAGTGTTCAGATGTTCGTTGCATAAAATATTTTTTTATTGTGGTATAGAGCAAAAAATTGTCTGTGCTAGAATTTATTTGTGTATAAGAGCAGCTGTATGTTACTAGTTATTCCGAATATGCTGAAGTCCACAAGCATTACTTTTGTATGAGAGCTGCTGGTACAGAATTCTATATTTTTTGTATAAAAGCTGTGATTTTGGTACAGCAACATTTTTATTTTATTTTTATGTCTGAAGGATTATATTATTCGTTGCACATAACAGGAGGGTATTGCTCATTACTTTATGTTAGTGATTTAGAATATGCTGAAGTCAGTATTAATCTACAAGTATGCTGCTACCAGAGATGTATAGTAACGAAGTAGAACTACTTCACTACTGTACTTAAGTACTAAAAAGGCAGTATCTGTACTTTACTAGAGTATTATTTTTTTCTCCTACTTCCACTTTTACTTCAGTACATATTTTCGATGAGTTTAATACTTTTACTCCGATATTTTTTTTATGTGCAGCATCGTTACTCGTTACAATTATAAAAATGTTACGAATCATTCCATTCCAAACCCACATTACCGCGCATGAGAGAGAGAGAGAGAGCGCGCGCGAGAGTGCGAGAGAGAGCGCACGAGAGAGAGAGAGCCCCGCGAGCGCGCATTCACTGTCTTTAAAACAACACGAGCGTCTTGCGCTCAAATTGCTCTCTATTTGTTTACATAGTTAATGTGCACTGTGAAGAAACATATACAAAAAATGAACAGCTGTATTTTTATTAACTAAGATTAACAAAGATTAATAAATACAGTAACAAATGTATTGATCATGGTTAGTTCATGTTAGTTATTAGTCTAATACATTAACTAATGTAATGTTAACAAATCAGACCATATTGTAAAGTGTTACAAACAAATAATTTACTCAGAACACCTCTTGAAATGAGAATATAAGTGTGCCTACCCCATTTTTTTTATTAAGAGTGGTTATAGTAAGATTGAATCTTAATGAACTACAGTATTTTTAGGTTATTTATATGACAATATGTAGAAAAATTACCTACCAACATTGTGATTGTCCTTTAGCTTAATCATTTGAAATAATAAAAACAATATGATGTTCAAACTTTTGACTACTTTCTTAAATAACTACATAACACAATACTTGTACTTTTACTTTCAGTACTTGAGTAGTACATTTTAAAATAAACTACTTGCAATACTTAAGTACAAAAAATGTTGAATACTTTAGTACTTCTACTTAAGTGTGGTGCTTAAAGAGCACTTCAACTTCTACTCAAGTCACTTTTTTGATAAGGAACTTGTACTTTTACTCAAGTATGTGTCTCTAGTACTTTATACATCTCTGGCTGCTACACGTTTCCTGTTGGTTCTTCGAATGTTGGGACATATTCTGGCAAATGTAACCTTTCTGTAACACTTCTATTTGTTTTATTAATACAAAATATTGGAAGTAAATTAATTATGGGTCGTTACAAATACTTTGCTTTAAAATTACCAATAGAGAAAAAAGAAAATCTGTAGGCTATAGAGAAAAAGATGCATCGATAATCGTTTTATAATCGCATGGCAGCCCTCTGAATCGTAATCGAAACGAATCGTGAGGTGCCTAGAGATTCCCACCCCTAGTCATGATGTGGGCACTCAAACAACTGACATGTTTCCTCATGTGCAACACCAGTAAGGGGCTCAATCTTCAGGCCCAGCAAGAGACCTCGTCTGGTGTTAGATGAGGAGGAGGAAGAATCAGAATTACATGTCGAACCCAGTGATTCCACATATAATCCAGATTCTGTTGTCACTGATGAATCTGAATCGACTTTAGATATAAATAAATATTTACAAACATTTTTACCAATACATTTTTTTTTTATATATATATATATATAACATCAAAGCAACTTCCTAATATTTAATCTTTTTATATTGCCTTAGGATAGATCCACAGCCTGACCACAGCGATAAATACATTGTTTTTGATAGCTGTCTTCGAGAGCTGTTTGTGTCCTGTCCAATTTGTGAGACGAAGTGTGTTGTCCAGAGCAGACTAAAGGGGACTTTTGTTGCATTCACCCAGCTTTGTGAAAAGTGTAACTACCACAGACAGTGGCAGAGCCAGCCCATTTTAGGGAGTACCCCACTTGGAAACCTGCTATTGTCTGCTGCAACGTATTTTACCGGGGGATCTTTTAAACAACTAGAGAAGATATTACAATTACAATAAAATTCACAAAAAAAATACTGTTGTTTCAGTATGTATGTACTGTATTAATGTTATTTAAATTCTATGTTCATAGATTTTTAAGGCCATGAAGCTCCAGATGATACATTTTGTAACTTTTAGGATTCATGCCAGGAATTTCATTGAGCCTACCATAATACACAAGTGGAACCGAGACCAACTGAATCTTATAAGGCAGCTGCAAGAGGGAGGAAATGTTGCTGTGGCTGGAGATATGAGTGCTGACACACCAGGTACGCTTAGAGTATTAAATTATTTTTTTTTAAAGTCACGCTGTTTATTTTATAGTCTTTGAGTTTTCCTAAAATATTATGATACCGATGTTCTCAGTAATGTTCTAGATTATGATGTTTACAATAGGACACTCAGCCAAATTTGGCAGCTACACCATTATGCACATGGAAACCAACAAAATTCTGGATCTTCAACTAGTTCAGGTTAGTAATTCCTAAGCATTTATAAAAAATTGTTACACTTTAATTAATCTGTTGTTGTTTATAGTCCTACATTTGAAATGTTGTGTACCCAACAACAGAGCAACGAGGTTGGAGGCAGTTATCATATGGAAAAGGAGGGATTAAAGCATTGTCTCGATAAGCTGGAGTCTAATGGTTTAGCTGTTGACTACATAGTCACCGTTGACTACATATATCACTCAGTTCTATGACGTGTGGCACTTTGAAAAAGGTAATTATTTATCTTTTGTTATTAATTAAATACAAAGTTGATTCTAGTTCAATTAATTGTGTTCAACTGTTCAACCTAACTTGTTCATTTTTATTTTTGGTGTTATTTGATTATCTTGCAATAATGATTGTACAACCAAGCTTTTACTTTGTACAGGCTTGTCTAAGAAACTTGACAAACTTTCCAAAATGAAGGACTGCGAGGTGCTGAAAAAATGGTTGCACAGCATCAAAAACCATGTTTACTGGAGTGCGAATTCCTCTGAGTCTGGGCCAGAAAAGGTGGCAAAGTGGAATTCACTGCAAAACCACATACAAAATGTACATGTTCATGATAACCACCTCTTCCCCAAATGTGAACACCCAGTCAAAGTTTCCAGGGATCCAACAAAATGGTTCCAACCAGATATGACTATATAGAGAGACTAAATAAAATGACGGTACTGGTAACATTTTCAGATTTTCTTCATATTTTTTTTATCTGTTTGGTTACAGGATCAGTAGCACTCCACAAAGTGGAAAAGCTATTATACAACAAGAGAGTTCTCAAGGATATAGAAAAGCTCAGCCACCACTTTCAGACGTCGTCACTGGAGGCATTCCAAAGTCTGATTTAGCGTTTTGCCCCAAAGAACGTGATTTTCCCTTTCATAGGAATGTTGTGCAGGTAATAATCTTTGACATATTTCCATAACAATGTTTATAAATATTACGGAATGTTTTTTTATTCATTATTTTATTCATATTAATGATCTTTCCCTATAATAAATAATGTACTTTCCTAAGAAGGCAGAAAAAGGTTAAATTGGCTAGGAGCCTTGCCTGTATCCTATGTTATCTATGTTATGAGTAGCAGAGATATAAAGAGGTAGAGAGCCTCCCATCTTGGTACGCACCCTCACATTCTCTTGACTGACTGGCCCATATTGATAGGATAGCATCTTGCAGTTGGAGATTTGTGGGATGCACATCCAGGGCACGAAGCTCCCGTTCCACCACATCCCAAAGATGCTCTATTGGGTTGAGATCAGGTGACTGTGGGGGCCATTTTAGTACAGTGAACTCATTGTCATGTTCAAGAAACCAATTTGAAATGATTCGAGCTTTGTGACATTATCCTGCTGGAAGTAGCCATCAGAGGATGGGTACATGGTGGACATAAAGGGATGGACATGGTCAGAAACAATGCTCAGGTTGGCCGTGGCATTTAAACAATGCCCAACTGGCACTAAGGGGCCTAAAGTGTGCCAAGAAAACATCCCCCACACCATTACACCACCACCACCAGCCTGCACACTGGTAACAAGGCATGATGGATCCATGTTCTCATTCTGTTTACGCCAAATTCTGACTCTACCATCTAAAGGTCTCAACAGAAATCGAGACTCATCAGACCAGGCAACATTTTTCCAGTATTCAACTGTCCAATTTTGGTGAGCTTGTGCAAATTGTAGCCTCTTTTTCCTATTTGTAGTGGAGATGAGTGGTACCCGGTGGGGTCTTCTGCTGTTTTAGCCCATCCGCCTCAAGGTTGTGCGTGTTGTGGCTTCACAAATGCTTTGCTGCATACCTCGGTTGTAACGAGTGGTTATTTCAGTCAAAGTTGCTCTTCTATCAGCTTGAATCAGTCGGCCCATTCTCCTCTGACCTCTAGCATCAACAAGGCATTTTCGCCCACAGGACTGCCGCATACTGGATGTTTTTCCCTTTTCATACCATTCTTTGTAAACTGTAGAAACGGTTGTGCGTGAAAATCCCAGTAACTGAGCAGATTGTGAAATACTCAGACCGGCCGGTCTGGCACCAACAACCATGCCACGCTCAAAATTGCTTAAAATCACCTTTCTTTCCCATTCTGACATTCAGTTTGGAGTTCAGGAGATTGTCTTGACCAGGACCACACCCCTAAATGCATTGAAGCAACTGCCATGTGATTGGTTGATTAGATAATTGCATTAATGAGAAATTGAACAGGTGTTCCTAATAATCATTTAGGTGAGTGTATTTGAAACATGTATATGTGATGTGTAAATATGTTTGATAGAAATTGATATTTTGATAGTTTTTGTCTTTGCTACAGATAGAAAAATATTTATGAATAACACATTTTTTTGTATATATATATTTTTTTTTATATTTTACACCACATCATTTCATAAAATGTAATAAATACTTACTCCTCTTCATTTCTGCGCCTCACTGGTCCATAGTCGGCTCTGTAAATATTACTGGATAAAACTGGATAAAAAAATAAAACTGGAAACAAAGTCAATGGGTTTTTTGCATGGGTTTTTGATTCAATGTCTGAAATGTCTGACTGTGTGTGTGTGTACATGCATATCCACACACAACACATTCATCTTTATAGAAATGGCCTATATTACATTAATTTAGCCTATATTGGGGTGGGTGATATACCAATTGTCTGTATCGCAGTTACGCTTATGTGACGTCACGAAAGCTTATCATTTGCATGCATTTTTAAGCATTGCAGTTTAAAAACAGGTGATTTTGATATCATAAAAACCTTATTTAAAGCTACACTGTGTGATATTTTCCCCCATCTAGCAGTGAAAAGGTATATGACCATCCAGTGAATATTAGTTTCTGTTCCTCTCAAATCCGATTTCGTTTTAACTCCTACGGTGGCCGATTTAGTCCAAGATTAACATGGCTTCCAGTTCGACCTCGTCCACATTCGACACGGTGCCATCGAGTGTTAAAACGCGAAAGGCGAAGCTTGAATTAACCGGTATGTCCCTCTTTGGCCCTTTTTGACCAACCAGGGCGTGACCTAGAAAGGAAAGCGTTACTCTTTATGTGCCGTGATGGATCACAGGCCTGCTGCTACCAATTTGTGTTGCCCCTTTGTTTGAGAAGAGTTTTCTAAATCTCTAGAAACCAGTCACGAATCATTTCTCAAAGCAAACTGCAGTGCATTTTGCAAGAGCTTCACATTTATCCATTTTGGCACACTAAAAGGACTTCATGCAAGAAAGGGTGAAACAGTGAAAAAGCACAATGAAGGCTGAAAACCTATTCACCAGTTCAGTCATTTTCTTTCAATGCCAGTGCTAGATGACGCACGGTCTGACTGCCTCAGTTTGTCATATGAATGAGAAAATGCATATCTTTTTTTTTTATATATTTTGCCACATTAGATCCCAAACAATGCCCATGAACAAAATAGACTTCAACCCACTTACAGCCATCAGGAACCACATCCAAGAGGGATGCAAATGTATGAACAGCATATAAAGGACGTAAATAATGGAAGCGAATGATAGTGAACGAACTCTATGAAAAAGGTCTGAGCAAGCTTTTACATTAATGCATATTTTGTGTGCATCAGTGGAATTATGATAAGAACTCGTCTCGGATGCATACATGAATATGAATCAGGAACATTTGATTTCCTGTTGGCTTCATGGTATTGTGATAAGCGCTATACAAATAAATGTGAATTGAATTAAATTGAACTAAGTTCAAGTAAGCTAACAGCAAGTCCTTCAGTGGGAGCAGAAGAATCCTTAAAGTTTCCCTAAAACTGTAAACAAGTTAGCAGAACTTATGGTTCCATAATCCCAAAGTCAATGGGTTTTTTGCATGGGTTTTTGATTAAATGTCTGAAATAAGGTCTGTGGTGAAGAAAAGCTCAAGATAGTTTTATTCTACAGCAAAAATACACCAGTAATACCTTATGAGTTATACAGTCTTATTGTCATTATTGATATTATTATTTTTGTATGCTCTGTATTTATAGTTTCAGATTGAAGTCATTGAACAAAACGACAATCCGGAACAAAGTAATATATAAGAACAGGGAGATGCACAAAACCTGGAGTGGAATATATATGGTTACATTACATTACACTCTGGATTTTAAGTTTTTATGTGTCTTTAAAAAAGTCACTTGCTAAAAAGTGGCGAAATGAGACTAGCAAGGTTGTCAGGGGCATTAAACGTCATAACGCAGAACAGATGAAACTACTGTATTTACTAGCCTCGTTGAGTTTATACTCGCACTCTTGCATACTTGCAAATTATTATAACTCAAACCTCCAATTTGTACATTTAAAAAAAAATAAAAGGTTGAAAGAGTTATTGGATGTCACACAACCATGGTTCATTTATGGCCTAACTACAGCTTTTTACTTCTGGCAAATGTATTTAGGCTTCAAAATTCATTAGTGTTCAGTTGTGAAGATAATTTTGATGAGCAATAAACTTGTCAGCATTGTTGAGTGCAATTAATTACTAAGTAATCTAATCACTGTCATTTAATTACTTTTCCCTTGCAAAAGTAAAGTAAGGGTTCACTAATTTACTTCTGATGTAATTGCATTAAACTTTATACTTTATAGACTATACAACAATTCTGTATAAAACAATAGTGGATTTAACATCCAAATGTAATATTAAAATGTATGTTTTTAATGTAACCGTGTCCCTTTACACACTTTGGTCAGTTCAAGAATAATTTATGCAATTGTATATTTTGAAAGAATTAAAAGTTTTGAAGAAGTAAAACATTTAAATAATTGAAGTTGTGCTTGTGTGTCTATCCTTATTTTGTTCAACCGGTCAAGATCGATATGGGATTTATAAAGTAATTAGTAATAAGTAATGCAATACATTTTAAAAAGAGAGAGTAATTAGTACAGTAATCTAATTACACTGTTGAAGATGTAGCTAGTAAATAATATTTTTTAATTTAATAATTTGAATTAATTGTAACAAAATTACATGACTATTGTGTGATCCACTGATGTTACTGTAGGTTTGTAGACTAAGAATATCTCTAAATATGAAATAATATCTTGCAGTAGCAGACAAATTCACCCCCTAATGCTATAGTTTATGAGAAATTCTGGAATTTAATAATGCTAAATAAAAATGGTGATGATTGAATATTAAATATGCACACTGTTAATACAAAATATTATACTTGAACATTTTAGGCAAGCAGTTGCCAACATTTTCTTCTTAGCACACTAATGCAATACTGTTTAATGCACTCGCATAACGTTGAGTTTCATGCTCATATCTAATGCAGTATATAAAATGGTGTGACAGATGCCCCTTTGTGATAAGTTTGCAATAGTGACATATTCCAGAATTCGATCTCGACACATTTTCTTGGCATAACCTTGCTATACGGAAGCTCCAGAATTTGTATGACAAGAGGTGGACAGTTTAGACGCTACAGACTGTCACGTTGTTACAGCAGTGACTATGATTCTATTCAAGCTCAAGTAGCACACGGGTGAAGGAGTTTGTGCAGGTCGTCCATGTATGTAGGGGGATTACACTGAATGAAAAGGTGGGGGTGCGCGGTGCGAATGATTATGATTGCAGGATGTCAAATTTGAGTGTTTTTCCAGGTGAGGTGGAATTTAAAACCCCAGGATGATATTCACCAACAATTCAGACGGAGAAGCTGGAATGGATCAATACACCTCTAAACTGTCTCCTGCTGTTGATTATAGTGTGGGGACGTTCTTGCTGGTGGTTGGTAAGTGCTGCTTTTTCATACTGCTATTGAAATATGCAAGTTTTACATTTTCAATATTAATGACAATCCTCTGAATTATACCTATGTTTAATGTATGAAGAAAGTGGGCGATAAAAAGTTGAATTACCTTCTTCCAGGTTTTTTTAAATAGTAATGATTGTCACAGGTAAAAAATATATTCTGAGCAATCCGAATAATATGCATTTAAATGAGACTTGAATGAGAGACAGAATCATTCACACAAAACATATCCTTTTTGTTCTTGAAGATGTTTGATCTAAATACTTTTTTTTCTTACATTAGACTGTGTACATAAAATCTGTCTGGTATAGTGATTTTTAAATGCAAGGGATTGGCACACGTATCATTAATTGTTCACATTATACCACTGTTATCACTAGACACCAGTAATTTCCTTGTTCAGGATTTAGTCACAACATGCCAGCAAATCGCTGTCTACTGTATGACCATCTGGATTGATATACATGGCAGTCATAACACAAACTTATTAACTTATTAACGTCTGCTAATGTCCGATTCGCCACCTAATGACTCCTTTGAACCGAATCATTTTAACGACTGGTTAGAAGAACTGATCAGTCCAACACTGAACTCATGAATCAGTTTAATCATTTACTCAGAACACCTGAAATGAGAACACAAGTGTGCTTACCCAATTTAGCAAGAGTGGATAGTAAGAATTAGCTTTAATCATCCACAGTCTTTCAGCTTATTTATTTGGACAATGTGTAGTAAAATAAATAGCCTAAAATAATTTAGTTTAGACTGGAGTGAGGTGAACCCAGAACAAAGTTGTTGTTAGCTAGATGATAATTTTATGAAATTGTATATAGCAGAAACCTAGGCTATTTGTTCATTTTTTAATACTACTTTTTAATATTTGATATGATTATATACCAAAACAATTTTTAGTATATAGTGTAAAAATGAGGAACAAAAACAAACATCAAGGTATCAAAATAAGATAAGCAAAAATTACAAACTTTCTTTGAATTTATTTAAAATGTATTGTCAGTATTGCACTTGCAGATCACGTGGGTAGGGTACTTTTTTACTTTACACCATGCGTGTGTATGGATGACCATGTCTGTCAGCCACCACCGAAGACCATTTTTGACCCAGTAAAAACCCTGGATATTAGTTTTTAGAGTCATAACTTTATTTATTCAGCTTACATGGCTCAAAAACAATACTAGGCCTATTTTATTTTATCAGTTTTTTTGTGGTGGGGCCAGTGAAAATTATGGCAGGGCAAGTAAAAATGTGAACCCCTGAAAACAATCCTTTGCATGTAGCCCTGAAATTATTTATATTTATATTATATATATATATATATATAGTATGTGTATATATATATATATATGTATATATGTGTGTGTGTGTGTGTGTATGTGTGTATGTGTGTATGTGTGTGTGTGTGTGTGTATGTGTGTATGTGTGTATGTGTGTATGTGTGTATGTATGTATGTATGTATGTATGTATGTATGTATGTATGTATGTATGTATGTATGTATGTATGTATGTATGATATATATATATATATATATATATATATATATATATATATATATATATATATATATATATATATATATATAGTATGTGTATATATATATATATATGTATATATGTGTGTGTGTGTGTGTGTATGTGTGTATGTGTGTATGTGTGTATGTGTGTGTGTGTGTGTGTGTATGTGTGTATGTGTGTATGTGTGTATGTGTGTATGTGTGTGTGTATGTATGTATGTGTGTATGTGTGTGTATGTATGTATGTATGTATGTATGTATGTATGTATGTATGTATGTATGTATGTATGTATGTATGTATGTATGTATGTATGTATGTATGTATGTATGTATGTATGTATGTATGTATGTATGTATGTATGTATGTATGTAATATATATATATATATATATATATATATATATATATATATATATATATATATATATATATATATATATATATATATATATATATATATATATATATATATATATATATATATATATATATATATATATATATATATATATATATATATATATATATATATATATATATATATATATTCCACCAAACCAGCTTACCTTTGTAAAATGGCACAGTTTTTTAAATATCTGAATGTATACTATTAACATCAGTCAATCGAGCATTAAATCAAGCACTATTTAAAAGATAGAACTTTAATCATTAGAACTAAATCTTGGTAACCATGTATGAATGCATATTTGTCACTTAGTACTGGTGGTGGTGCTTAAGATATTGCTGGTCATTCAGTGTTTCTGTAAAAAAATACATAATAGTAAATTATTATTAAAATATAATACTACTATTACTAATTCTACTACTAATAACAATATACAATGCACTAACTAAGGATTGATGAGCTGCTGAGTTCATGGATATTAATCACATTGTCAGCGCTCAAACTGATTTGCTAAAATCAAAACAGGGACTGTAATAAATGAGCGCCAGCCAATGAGATTGCCGTTTGTGCATTAGTCCCGCCTACTACCGGAGAAACCGGCGTATCTTCTGCTTGTTCTCAATAGCTGAATAATTCCAAATTAACTCCATTGTTTTGACAGGAAAATACAACAAAGAATATGGTTTACATGTAGAGTGTCGATTCTGCGTGGTATTTAAGATTCTCTCTCTCTGCATGTGTGTGAGAAACACAGCGCTCTCAGCGAAGCAACAGCGAGTCATGTGCCTTCACACTAGAGTTTATGGTACGTCAAATACAAGTACGCTGCGCATTCGTTGAGCTGAATTGAAACAGTACTGATCGCGTGACGGAGAAACTCTCATGCGCTCATTCAGAGTGTTCAGCGGGTGAAAATATATCTATGCTAGCCCAATCATTACCCAATGGCTAATGATAGATATTGTTTAGTCATCCAGAGTGAAGATTTAGTCGCATTTGCGAGTGATTTACTCGCATTGTAGAGGGTTGCTTGATGACGCTGTGAATGAGCGTGGAATCATGGGAGTTGTCATCATCTCCACAGCCATTTGAAAGGAATCCAAAGGACTTGGGCAGAAATCATGTTCATGGATGAACTACAGTATTAAAGGTGTATTAATGTTGCAATGGTATGAAGCAGGGTGGGCAGAGAGCCGTGGGAGCGAATGCTAATGAGAGACACCTGCGATTCACACCAGTCTCAAGGCCAGCGGGGCTTTTATTATGCTTATGCTGCAGTCGGATGCTTCCGCTCTTTGCATTGCGTATATGGGGTAATGCAGCGCTGTTTTACAAGGTTAAAATAAACATACAAAAGGCTGATTTATACTTCTGCGTCTGACCAACGGCGTATCCTCTACGCCGCAAGTTACACGTCAGTTTTCATTTATACTTCTGCGTTATGGTCCGCGTCAATGTGCAATTACACATGCAAACCGCAAATAGGGAGTGTCCATGGGCATGTTGATGGTGTACCCCACAGTATCAAGGCAAAAGCCAAAGAAGAAGCAGCTTGTTGTGTACATTGTCGGAGTAGCAGCAGCAGTGATGGCGGCAAATAGATTTTTCTTGCAGCTTCAGTTGATGTATCTAATACAAATTAAGCATCTCTAGTTGATTAGTAGAGTTAAATAAGAGGCAATCTGGCGCTGGAATGCGTTTTTGAAATCATGCAGAGTGCTCGCGTCGCTGTTTTCAGTATCGGTGGCTCGTGCACAGACAAGCGCTTTAATCGATCGCTGTTGCAGAGACTTTATTCGTTCCGTTGAAATCACAAAACTAAATGCACCCAAATGTGTCCCTGTTCTGAAAACAAATAAATAAACTATATAATGGTGGATTAGAACCCAGAACCTCTGGCACGCTTAACAAAAATTCTACCACAAGAGCATCAAGCGCTCACGCACACTCACAGCGGATCTATGTATTTATTCACTAACATAAAGAATCGATGGACTACAAAATATTGTGTCATATAGCAGATGTAAGGATACAACTATCATCCCATTCCTGGACACACACACACACTCCTACCGCAGATTTTTTTAAATTTATTTATTGACCCGAGGGAGGGGTTCTGGCAGACCAATCACAGCGTTTGCGGCCCGCGTAGAATTGACACGCTGTTACATTTTTGGAGAGGTGCACGTCAGGGTACGTCGTAGGCTACGCGTGCAACACACAGCCTATGATGTAGCTACGGTGTACACTCAATGCAGAAGTATAAATTGGGCTAAATACATACAATCATTTGAGTGTGTTGAAAGTTATGTTATAACGTTACTCTGTGCGTTTGCGTTCGGCCATTGGCTCTGGTTGTGTCCTTGGTGGGCAGAAGAGACAAATCTGTGGCCTCCTTAACTGCATCAGGCCCCACCCCCTTGCCTTCGCCAAGGTCTCTTAGCAGGTCCGCACACATATGCTATGCTTTACCCACCAGAGCCGAAGATGTTCTGGAGGCCCCTGAGTGGAGGTAATGATTTGGGCTATTGGAAATGCTCATCGAGCTTGCTTCTAGGACGAGCGCCTTCCCAGCTGGTCAATCATTGTTTCATTTAGCCACAGCACAAGTTATTACCTCGACTAGCTCCTCATATACGGGTGATAGCGGTGGTGAGTCATCAACATACCCTTCTTCAGAGATGGACAGCTAAATCACCGAGATCTCTCCACTGGCGGAAAAAGTAGCAGCGTGGGCCAGAAATGCAGGGAACCTGAGTCTGAGCACCCTCTTCAAAGATAGCCAAGTGGGAGAGGAGGGTGCAATTTTATTTAAAATAACTTTTCTATTTGAATATTTTAAAATGTAATTTATTCCTGTGTTGGCATCGCTACTCCAGTCTTTGTCACATGATCCTTCAGAAATTGTTCTAATATGCTGATTTGCTGCTCAAGAAACATTTCTGATTATTATCAATGTTGATAATGGTCTAATGGTGTAAATGTATAGAAAATAGTTAAAAAGAACAGCATTTATCTGAAATAAAATACTTTGGTAACATTATACTCTACCGTTCAAATGTTTGTTTGTTTTTTGGAAAGAAAGTAATGCTTTTATTCAGCAAGGATGCATTAAATTGATCAAAAGTGACAGTAATGCCATTAATGTTAACACTTTAGAATACTGTTCCATCATTTATTAATAACTACTCAGGAACAAGTGAGTAACACACTATCAACATTCTAGTAACGTATGTGTAAAGAAATTATTGAATTCTTGCAGTTGTTTGATCTAAATACTTTGTAATCTTACATTAGACTGTGTACATAAATTCTGTCTGGTATGGGGATTTTTAAATGCAAGGGATTGGCACACATATGTTAACATTTTCTTTACCCCAGAGCCACGATACCACTGTTATCACTAGACACCAGTAATTTTCTTGCTCATGATTTAGTCACAACATGCCAGCAAATTGCTGTCTACTGTATGACCATCTGGCTTGATATACAGCAGTCATAACACAAATTTATTAAAGCTTTTAGTGGCGTAACTTTAACCTAGTAATGACGGACCCCGGTGCAGCCACAAATATCATAACTATCTATAGGCCTATTAAGACATACAGCTCTTGAAAAAATTAAGAGACCACTTATCATTGAGAAATCAATGTTAAGTGGTATCTTATTTTTTTCCAGAGCTGTATATTCAAGAAATGTATTAAAAACAGAAAGACACTATAGTTTACTGCCTTAGGCAGCGGAAACAGGCAAGTGGGTTCGTTACGCACGTCAATCCATTCCCGACATTCTTAGTTTGCTTCTTATTTATTAAATATACAGGCAATTAGTTGATGAAAACCACCTCTGCAGAAGAAAATCAACGCCTACTTCATAGAGCTGCAAGATTAATAGTTAAAAGATTGCGATCTTGATTCAAACACCCATGTGATCTTTTTCCTAAATAACAACGATTCGTCTATGTCTATTAAACCTTTGACAAGTACGATCACAATGATTCATATCGCTGAGGCTGAGCCAGAGAGAGCAGTTGTCATGTATAGTAATAAAACAGCTTTGTCTTACAAATATTCATATAATCACAGAAGTACTGGGATAAAAGTTTTAAATTCGGATATAAACACTGATGTCCAGGTAAGTGATCAAAATAGAGTAAATCACCTTTTAAAAGTAACTTGAAGCTTCAAATTAAGATTTTATCGATTACATTGTTACAAATGACTGTTAAAAAAATGTATGTGTCATTGAATCATTCATTCAAGGGATTTGTTCTAAAACACTGATTTATCCAGTAATGAAACAAATGAAGTCGTTATGAATGAGTCATCGAATCATTCACTCAAACCGATTAAATTTTTGTAAAATTCAAATTAGTTAAACATTTTAATTAGATGGCAGTAATGAACATTTTTTTCAGAACCTCTGGTAAATTATATTATTTTAGTTTTCTGTTCAGTGATCTCTGTTTGAAACAAAAAAAATTTGATTCTCAGTGTTATACAGAATCGTGCAGCTCTACTACTTCATTGCAACGTTGGCCCCGCCCACTGGCGTGTTAGTGAGATGACGAGGAGAGGAGAGAAGAGAGACGCAGGATCACTGGATTAAAAATAGCATTACAATCCAAAGGATCATAATGCTAGGAATGTGGTCGTTTATTTACCAACAATGTGAATGCCTCAGTTATGTATTTGTATACAGTACATTTCACTGTGGATTCTTTCAGTCACAATTTCAGCGCAGTTTGCAAACAGACTTTTACAGTATGGACTCGACAGTAATGCAACAACCTGTAAGTAACTGTGTTAGTTATAATGCCTGATCTGTGGCCACTGATTTCTGATGTAATGATTCATGTACAGTCAGATGTTCTTTGTCTATGTGTCAGTAAACGTGACTAAACGGTCAATTTCACATTTTTTCTCTAAGTAGGATGAAAATAATCTGTTATCTAAACGTTAGGAGTGTAACGGTACACGTATTCGTACCGAACCGTTTCGGTACAGGGCTTTCGGTTCGGTGCACGCCTGTACCGAACGGTTTCCGAGTGCAATCTTTTACAGTTTTAACAGTAAGCTTGTTTAAAAGGGTTAGTTCACCCAAAAATGAAAATTCTGTCATTTATTACTTTACCTCATGTCGTTCGACACCCGTAAGACCTCCGTTGATCTTCGGAACACAAATTAAGATATTTTAGTTGAAATCCGATGGCTCAGAAAGGCCTCCATTGGCACAATGCACAGTTCACTCTCAAGACCCTTAAAAGGTACTAAAGAAGTCATTACAAAGTCCTTCTCACTACAGTGGTTCTACAATAACTTTATGAATCAGCGAGAATAGTTTTTGTGCGCAAAAAAACGCTAAATAACGACTTATATAGTGATGACGATTTCAAAACACGGAATCATGAAGCTTCGAAGCGTTATGAATCAGTGAGTCGAATCATGATTCGGATCGCGTGTCAAACCGCCAAACTGCTGATTCGACTCACTGAATCATAACGCTTCGAAGCTTCATGATTCCGTGTTTTGAAATCGTCATCACTATATAAGTCGTTATTTAGGTTTTTTTTGCGCACAAAAACTATTCTCGCCGATTCATAAAGTTATTTTAGAACCACTGTAGTGAGATGGACTTTGTAACGACGTCTTTAGTACCTTTCAAGGGTCTTGAGAGTGAACCGTGCATTGTGCCAATGAAGGCCTTTCAGAGCCATCAGATTTCAACTAAAATATGTTCATTTGTGTTCCGAAGATCGACGGAGGTCTTACGGGTGTCGAACGACATGAGGGTAAGTAATTAATGACAGAATTTTCATTTTTGGATGAACTAACCCTTTAAGCGCGGAACACACTTCAATCCGAGTTCCCACACAAACATAATTAAGTATTCAGTCCATTTTATCACGATATTCAAACGATAAATGCCATTTTGACGCTCTATGTGGCATGACTGATCACTGATCACAATTCAAGCAGCAGATCGACGCGCACACGCGTGAACACAATCATCTGTGAAGGCGATCGATCATCTCTTCCTAAAGAATAAACATGAACGACCATCTGAAGGTATGCTGAGGATACATTACAACTTACTGTCATGTATCATATGTGGTGTAATCGCTAAATCAGTGTTTCAACGGCGGAAATACATTAATATAGCTGCTTGTAAACTAAACAATGTCATGCAACGTTAGCCTCACATTTAAGTTACCTCAGGCAGTCATTCAGTGTCCACAGAATTTTATTCACAAGAGAAATCAACTCTTTCACTAAATATATGCTCTATATATTCATTATATTCTACTTAATCTGTGAGGGATGTCTTGATTATTTCATGCATATTAAATAAACCTGTCATGAAAATGACAGACACTGTGTAGGCTATAAATGATTATATTTCAACAACGAATTGGAGAAAAAACTATTTTATAATTAGATTTAGAAGTTAATGAAAAAACTGCCTTATGTGAAGTTTACATGTTTGCATACAATGTGTTATTTGAGTGTTGATTATTATACCTAAAAGTAAATAGCAACTGAATTTAGGCTAATAGTTTGGGCTCTGTTGTTAACCTTTAATGTTAATGTTTAAGGGCTCCCTATATAATTTACAGAAATATTGTTAATAAACTTTTAGTTATAATTTAATTAATTCAAGGATCTAAGGATTAATTAATTTAAATCTAGATGGAGATTTTGGCATTGGTATATTATGTCATTCACCATTATTAGCAGCTGCAATGTACAGAGAGAAATGGAAACCAAAGTGTATTTTTATAGATCCATTGTGGACAAATTGCATAAATTCTTGCTCAGGCACTTAACTTTAGCAGCCAGCAGGTGTTAAAAACCACTATGCAAGTGAGTTAATGAATCACTTGAATCAGAGATGAGCGCAGAAACCAGCACTACTGCATGCAGTCGCACTCACAACATGCTCTAAAATTTCTCATAATCTCATTTTCAACTCTTCACTCGACAAATGTTCACCGTCAGTGTCACCAGTTCAAAAGCATAACAACAGAGATATGGGGGCTGCAACTAATGATTATTTTGATAATCGATTAATCTATTGATTATTTTTCCGATTCATCGTTTTATTACATTATTTTAAACAATGTTATTTCTTATCCTGCCTAATGCTATCCTCCAAATAATGTGTAAATATAAAGCATATGAAAACAAATATAGTGAATGCATGTAGGCTATGCTGTACATTATAAGCAAAAAATACAAATATTACATATTATTAAAAACAACTGATTGCTTACTATTTTAAAGCAGAAAATAAAATGACTAAATTAAAAATGATAAAAACGAAACAAAAAAAAGCACAAAATGCTAATTTTCTTGAGGTAAGAACACACACATTCATTCATCTGAACATTATACATTAATTCCAACAATAGTGCCTTTACTGAAATCCAAAAAATATATATATATTTTATAATGAATTTTGTGTATTTACTCCTATTCTGCTGCGCTCCATCTGTTTGACAGGCATGTGCACAACGGCGCTTGTTCACTGAAGTCTGTGATGTTTAATAACACTTGTTTTTTGACAGAATATACAAAATGGAAATCTACAGACATCTACAGATAAGGATATAAGCCCAACCATAAAATATAAGTTATGCACTGACTGATGAAAACACGTGTCGAAGGAATTAAACAGCACGTGCATCAGTCAAAGCATGGCAGGGTAAGAAGCGGTAACACTTATGCTTTAGTTTGAAGCAAATAATAAACCGTGTTAACAGGTGTATGGCATTAAAAGTAATTTGAGTTCCCTGGTCTGAAAAGGGGAACAAGACACTGTGTCCCCTTTAGGACACTATGGGGAATGCCTTCGACGTGGCCGGTGTCTGAAGCGCGTATCCAAATGCGACAATGGCATTGGCTGCATCCGAAATCGCAAACTTCCCTACTATATAGTAGGCGAAAAACAGTGTGAGACAAAAGTAGTATATCCGCATTCATTGTACTCATAAAAGAGTAGGCAAAAAGTACCAGAGTGACCTACTTCTTCCGGGGAGATTCTAAAGTGTGCATACAATGGACACTTTACTATCCCATGAGGCCACGGGAGAGGATTTGTGAATGGCAGTGAAGCGACGTAACCGACTCTGGTAGGTCATTTTTAGTGGTCGTGAAGTAATTACTTATTCAAAATAAGTACCTACTCAAGAGAGTATGCGATTTCGGCTGACGACAGCCTGTGACGTCACTACCAGTGCGACCGAGGGTATAAACCGGCACCTGTAGAACACGTCATCCACTTCTTTATATTAGGGAGCCATTTGTGTGCAGCGTGTTTCTAAAGGCAACTACAATGGAATCCAGCACAAGAAGTGTATGCCCTCTTATCAGAGGTACCTGACACCTGGGGACTCGCATGACGTGTGCTTGATGTGCCTGGGTGAGGAGCATGCATGCTCAGTCCTCGAGGGGACTGTATGTGCTCAATGTGAGAGTTTTCCAAACAAAAAGCTCTGTGCACGTTTGTCCCTTTTCTCGAGGGAAGAGGGACGAATGCCTGTGCCCCGTGGCTCGGGACCCGCTCGTGGGGGGGTCGATTTTCTCAGTAGCAGTTCATAAAAGCAAACATTAACTTTATTTTAATCAAGTTAATTATTTTTTTTATATTATTTAATAATATATTAATTATTTAACATCATTGCATTATATAATCTTATGTTAGGGATGCATGATATAGCAGTACCTTATTAATTATCGGCTGATATTTAGTGTTTTTTTATCGTTATCAGTCAATATTGGATATTTGTTTGTGCATGCTCATTTCCTTTAGCCTGGTTAAAACCAGACCATTCTCAGTAGTAACTGAGTTATGGTCTGGCAAAGCTTCATAGACAAATCATTTCCAAAGGGGCGTCACCAACGGGCGTTGCTCAAATGCCTCTGGGCGCAATTGGATAGACCTAAAACCAATCAGAGCGATGAAGGAGATGACGTATGCAGAGCGACGGAGAAACATCTGAGACTCTGGCCGTTTCTCAATATGCGTTCTTGTCTGTACTTGTGTTCTCAAATAGGAAATGTCCCCGGTTTCCATTTCAGAAATCTGGTCACCGTACCTAAATCACATATTAATGTTTAATTATTTTTAAAATGTAAACGAAAAGAGGCAGGGTGTTTTATACTTCGTTTTATTATAAATATATAAGATACTCAATGTAGGCCTAGCTACGCGTTGCCTGAACCACATTTGTGCGGCTAATATGTTTAAGTTTTTTATTTTTTATTAAATGAGGCAGTGGTGTTTTATGACATATTTCGTACGCGAACTTCTGACTTGCGTCCGTGACTTACCAAGTTTGACTCCGGAGAACGAACTCCCGAGGACGGGAGGACACTAGTCCGCCTACTGTGCTAATGGACAAGCAGCATTCTTGACAGTATCACTCAGTATATATTTGTATATTTTAGGCTACAATAAAACAAAATAATGATATTTTAAATATTAAACATATTATAGCCACACAAATGTAGTGCAGGCAATGTATATTATCTTCGATGCATGTATATAACAAAACGAAATATAAAAAAAAAACGGCCTCTTTTCGTTTACATAAAAAAATAAAAACATATAATATGTGTGCATAATATAGGCTATGATTATCACTGTAATAAAATGAGATATGACAAAACAAAACCCAGTCTCTTTTTGTTAAATGTTAGTTTAATGTGTGATCAATATCCATTATAAAAGTATAAGTAAAAGGTATAAGAAGCTATACAATACATAAAGCAATTCAGTCAAAGAAAGTCAGCGCTAGGAGACTACAACGGTAAAGTTTAATAGCTTACAAATATAAAGTTATGAAACTTCACTTTGCCCTCAGACAAAACGATCTGTCAGGGAACAAATTATAGATTAATGAGAGCAAAGATCAGCCGTTAGATCTACAAAAGACGAGATGGTTTAACCACTACAGAGACCTCGGAGCCAGCAGCAGATGGCAGAAGGACTGGCCGAGGAAAGGCGCCTCTTGGTGGGCTCAATGATCGATTGAGCGCCGCTGAACCACTGGAGCTCACAACTCCGAAAACGGCAGATCAAATTGTCAAAAAGGCGCTCTCTTTATAAATAAACCACAGATTTGAGCTTTAAACAACTACATTCTCGCCTGAAAATGAATTCAAACTATATTTTGTGAAACATTAACACTACCAGAGGGCTCTCGCTAAGACAAGCAAGCTGGTATATCAGACTTTTGCCGAATCCAGTCGGTAAGACAGCGATAACATCTTTTTTAGATATGAAGGCTTCGAGTGTTGTTCTTTGCTCGGGTTTTAACGGAAAGGAAAAGTTTAAATCGCTCAAAACAGCCGCGATAGCTGATTTCGAACGAGTGATGTTCCACGGCTGCATCCATCTTTGTAGTGTACAGAATCTGCTTCACCGTCGCTGTGCTGTCGTCATCGTGTAAAGCCCACCCCAACGTTTCTGATTGGTGCCTCGATTTCGAGGGATTAGAAATGGGTTTGAATGGGCTCTTTGCCAGACTACTTGCAGAGCAAATCTAAATTTGCCGGAAGTTGTCTGGGTTTTCCCAGGCTACATTTCCTCCATTTTTACATTTAGAATACCTTTACTGTAGCCTATAATAATCTCATAATAATATTCATTTTTAATACTCTAAATGATGCCTAAATTCACTTGTAGCATTTAAAACATTTGTTTCTAGTGTGTTATTTTTAATATAGGCCTATTTAGTCAAAATAGTACATAATTTTTAATATTGGACACTTTTGGACTCAACAGTAATCAACAGTACTGTTATCAACAGTAACATTACAATTATTATCATGCATCCTTATTGAATCAGCTAGAAAATGTCATGAATATAATTTATAGATATCACTTTCATGGACCTTTGGTTGTAAAGATCAAGAACAAGTTCATACTTCAAGTTTGAACAAGTTACTACTTCATATTATTTTAACCAAACAAGGTTGAAGTACACAAAAAATGGATAAGATTTACTAAGTATGAGAATATTTTCACTCAGAAATTGCCAGTAAATGTCACAAATAACTGCAAAGAAACAAGTAACACATTGAATTAAACATGAACTTTTGAAGTAGAAAGACTGAAATAGTTTCCTTGTAAAATAATGTACTCCAATAATCTGTTGTTTAACTTTGACAAATATTTTTACAGTGTACATCTAAAGAAACTTAACTGAACATACTGAGGTATTTTAATAGATAGGATGTAATACAAACAGCTTGCATAAGGCAGCTTTTTTTGCACGCAGAGCCTGAACGCGCCAAGCTGATGTGCTCAAGAGAATGTGACTGCGCTCCACTGAGCTGTACAAAAGGGAATCACAGAGATGATGAACGTCTTTGTAATGCTCTCAGAGATAGCTCACTTGAACGTGTTTACCGTTTACACCAGATCCCTAAGAATGCACCAAGAAATATCTGACAGTGATTTATGAATTTGCCCCATTTCTGTCAGACATACAGTTGCAGGAGTACAACGAAACATGCAGCGCTTTAAAAGTAGCATTAAATCGAGTTATGTAAACAGTTTAACTGCTCAGTGCACTATTAAACACCATTTTAATGCTCTTCTGCCAAAGACGCAATTCCACGTCAGTCGCTTTGTCTGATTAGAGTGAGATTAATAAACAGGAAACAATGTTGTTCTTTTGATTAATTACTTTTTGGCACCTCAAAGAACACAGAGCATCTGAAAAATCAGACTGCAGAAAAAAGGACATGCAGTAATTATTTTTCTAATTAGCAGCCGCCTGCATTTTTTCACTGCTATAAATGCAAGAGCATTGAAATGGCATATTCATGTCAGAGTGCATCTGTTGTCATGCGACAGCTTCAAAGAATACCTGTTAGGCTTTTCTGAGAATCTGTTTAACCATGTCATAAGGTTAATGTCTCTGCCTGTATCTATTTACGAACCTGACATGAACAGATGTTGACACAGGTAAATGTCAGTTATGTGACATTAAGTGAGCTAATGTGAAAAGACCTGCTTCCAACAAGATAAAGCACAATCTCTAAAGCCTGCCTTTGTCTCACATCAGCCATGAGTTTATAATAAGTCATTTTTTAATTAGAAATTTGCCTGAATAGGATTTTAATATTGGGAAAGCTATTAAAGGTGCACTATGTAAAAATGTGTCAGTAAAATATCCAAAAACCACTAAGCCAGTGTTATATATTTTGTTCAGTTGAGTACTTACAATATCCCAAATGTTTCCAAATATTTGTAAATCGTGAGAAATTGCTATTTTAACCAAGGAACCGGGGCGTGTGAGGGAGTTGACTGTCGATTGCATCATATCTGCGTTACCCTCGGTTTGCGGTTTTATTTTACAGAAACGCTTTACTCTCCCATATGTGCAACAAGTGTCATAGCAGCCGCTGAGCGAACGCACAGAGTAACGTTATAACTTCATTTTCGACACACTCAAATGTATCCAATATAATAAACAGAGCTGCGTTACCTCATACTCATGACCGGAAAAGCGGAAGTGGCGCCAGCGACTGTGGCATAATAAAAGTCCCACTGCTCGCGAGGTGTGTGTTGCCTTCATCTTATTACCAATCGCTCCAGCGGCCTTGCTCATATCCACAACACTCGGTCGTGCGCCGCTTCATACTACAGTAACCTTAATAATCGCATCCATGAACATGATTTCTGCCCGAGTCCTACAAAGACCACATGTCCCAAGATTCTGAGCTCAAACTTGGCATCATCCAAACTATGCCTTTGTTTTGAACAGGCAACCTCTAGTGGATGGAAAAGTTACATAGTGCACCTTTAATTGCCAAAGTAACTAGCTAGGCTAATCGAACTGAGGATGTGTTTCATTTGCATTACATAATAATGGGAGGCAACACATTAAAATCAATTGTGCCTCTGCCTATATTTTATAAAACTTCCCTAACGTAGGCCTACCTATACATAGTTAGCAGAATATCAACATATTTCCGCACGGTTCCTTGCAAATGCTACAGTGTTTTGACCTCAGTGTTGTTGTTTTTTGCCTCAGGCACCATGACTGGCGCTGCTGGGAACCAAACAACATTACATTGAATATTACATCCTGCAGATCTGCAAGAGATGCCATCTCTCAAAAGACAACTTTTCTTAAGACCATTTTCCAAGAACACTGTTGACCACACAAGAGAATCAGTCAGATTTCTCCCCTGCTTTCTGACTGCCGTCGGCTAGGTTGACATCCTGTTCAACCCTGCGAAATTGATCTTTGGGTGGATTTTCATCCCATCATATATGATGTGGAACATATCTTTTCATCTGAAGAGTCACCATGATTGCTTAGTGACATTTAGACTGTTCTGCCAATAGCTTTACAAGCTATTTGCGAATTACAAATAATTCAAGAGTCTGACCCTATAGTTAAGGGATGAACCCCAACAAAGAAAGTCAAAATAAAAGGTCAAATTAAATATTTTATGTTTTCAAAAAATGAATTCTGTATTCAAAAGTAGGTCTGCAGCACATACACGTTTCAACAGTATCATCAAACAACGTTTCAACAACTACAAAAGTTACAAGATAAAAATTGCTAAAAAGTAGACAAGACTAGAGTACATCGATCGACAAGACATTCGTACGCTCATTGTAGGTTTTAATAAGGTGATTAAAAGTATTCCTGTCAGTTTATAAACTTTGATTAATTTGCATTTAAGATATGGCTGTTTAAACAATTATATTCCTACACTTGGCAATCAATGGTGTTCTTGTCTTGATTAAAAAAAATGCAACAACTTGCATTTGCACGCACTTCATTTTTTATTAGAAATGCTCTTTCAAAGAAACATCAGTGTCTGTTATCCAAACTCTGATCTGAATAACTTATGGACATTTCCTCACAAACTTTTTATCCCTAGTAAAATTGGTTCATAGATATTACCCTTGTAATTTATTTTTGAGCAGGTTTTCTGAGAATGTATCTTCTTTATGTTCCTATTGTAATACTGAAGAAGAATCAATTCTGTATTATCAGTGCCCAGGTCTTTTTGGTCAGAAGTTACCATGTTAGGATTCTCCTGCTCCAACAAATTGGTTCTAAGGATGTTAATCTAGGTTATACTGTATCATTGCTTTGTCTTCTGGATCAATTGTTCCTTCACAAAGCTAGAACCATACACTGTAATCCCAATTTTAGAATGTTCTCCACTGATATAAAGTCCCTTTTTACTTCCTTTAAGAACATGTACATATAACATCCTTGAGTCTGTTGTAAGGAACCTTTCATTTTTCATATTAACAAAATGTTATATTGTGTTGTTTTGTGTAGTTCTTATAACCTTTTGTGATGATGTTGTAGCCTATAGGCCTACCTCCTTATATTTTTCTTACTGTTAATATCTGCATCTTTTAAAAATAAAAATAAAATGAATAAAGAAACCTTACCTTATGATGGTCTTGGCTCTTGATGGAATGTAAACAAACATCCAAAACCCAGGTCCTAATCCAGCAAAACGCGACCTGTCGAGTACAAATGAATGAAGTCTAATTACCATAACTGTATTCACATTGTCAAACCTTGAGTAGTTGGCTTCAAAACCATGAAATGAAAGAATTAAACTAAAATATTATGATAATTAGCACAACGTAGCCTATTATTTGAGTGTTACTTCCACAATTCTGTAGGGATCCACGTTCGCGTTCCCCTCAAGTAACAAAGAATAAATGCGAATGCATATACTTTTATGCACATATATTTCACATACACCATTTTTAACCAGTTTTGGGAGATGATTTTGATGTTGCGCTGTCCTGTTCTGGCCTGCAGAGTGCACGTGCCTCAACCTAACCGCTGGCACGTCGTATGTGCGCGCGTGTGCTGAAATAATATGGCATTCTTATGTAGATCGATTTTCTTTTTTATTTACTGCTAAAATTTTAATAATAATATTTAATAATAATAATAATAATTTGTACAATTTAAAGTTAATTCAAGTTCATTCGATAATGTTGTTACTTCTAAATTCTTTGGCATTGGTGGTGGGTGGATGAATGTAACGTTTATCATAGGTCAAGATATCAATCCAGGCAGAATCATAAACAAAGACAACCCTGAAAAATGTTTTAACACTAGGCTATTTTAGCAAGTAACAACATTTATGGTAGCCTACAGTTTATGGTCAATGTATGTCAGATTGTTAATGCTGATTTGAAATATGTTAAAATGTGAATGTAGTAGCCTAAGCATTTTTTTAAGATTTCAGGATTTCCCACTTCAATATGATTTGGTCTTGCCCTGAGGTGTTTCAAATATGGCAGCCGAGTGAACTTTCCTTAAAAGGGACTTTGTCATAAATCAAACACAATCTTTCTATAGTTAGTTGATACATGCTATGTAATCATCTGAAATTTGATTTTTACTTTGTTTACCACTTGCTTTTCTCCAGCCATCCTCTCCGTCCTGGGCAATGCAGCCGTCCTGGTGGCAGCCGCTTGGCGTCAAAGTGTTCTCAAAGCTCCTGAGCTCCTCACGGTCAATCTGGCCGTGACTGACATTGGTATGGCTCTCAGCATGTACCCACTCTCAATGGCCTCTGCCTTCAACCACGTCTGGATTGGAGGTGACCCTTCCTGCCTGTACTATGGCCTGATGGGAATGATCTTCAGCGTGGCCAGCATCATGACTCTGGCCGCCATGGGGTTAGTGAGATATCTGGTGACAGGAAACCCTCCGAAATCAGGTACTGTGCTGATCGCATTAGGTCCCAAAGTGAGATTCAAACAGCATCTTGGAAAATGTAGAAACATTGATTGAATTAATTGATTGATAATTTGTACCCAAACACAAAAGGTCAATGTGTGTTCAATGAACTTTTGTTTTGTTTTTTGCATCCTGTGCAATAACAGTGGAAATGTTCAATAGGTTTTAGCAGCCAATATTTTAAGATTTGCGTCTATACCACACTTAACTAAACCTACAAATATTAACTGTGAAAAGTGTGACAACTAGCTCCAGTCTCCCCTATAAAACGGATGGTTTTACAAAGCAGATTTTGAAAAACCATATGTACTATACAGCAAATTACATCGAATGTAATCACAATAAATAGATGAAACATCATTGTGTGTTTCTATTGTTTGATCATGAAAGCAGAATTATCAACAAAAGGGCAGGAAGCCACAAACATATTGGAAGTCACAGAATATAAAGGGTTCCATTATGTGCAATGCAATTTTGTTCAATTAAATATTTCAATGGTTGATGAAAAAGTAAATATAGGCAAAGATTTAGAAAATGCTGCAACAAGAAAATATTTTCTTCTACATCCGAGTGAAACTATTGAGAATATTTAAGGTGGGTGGGGACTGAGAACTTTCCATTAATTGTTGATTGTATGGATGCAGATCTGAATGTGAGCCTGCAATCAATATTAAGACTAATGATTGACGTCTGTTGTTTCATCGGAAGAGAAAATAGATACACTGTACAATTCTGTACAAAAATGGAAAATGTCATTTTCCTTAATTACCTTAATTAGGACATTATTCATTAACAGACATTTCCTTTAACCTTAAAACACAATGCAGTCCGTAATTACATTTAATTCGGTTATTTTCAAGCATTCGTGGACACTTTAAAAAAAATAAATCCGTAAAATAACAGAAAACTGTATTGTACTCTCTCATACAATTGTATAACCCATATAACTGTATGATTCATCATCCATACTGAGCTTTAATAATGTTCTGTAAGTACTATGTAAATAAATGTACTTTTTAATTGGGTCATTCATTTGTACCATAAACGTGAAACACATGCACAGCAATTATCCTTGAAATCTTGAATGATGCATGAAAAGATCTTTGTGGAATATAGACAGGCATAATGATGGCTCACTGGTGATTTTTTCCAATTAGACAGTTTCTGTTTTCTCTTTTTTTCTTTACCTTTTCAAATCTCCTCTGCATTTACAAAGAAACTTTAAATGAGGGAAAAATGTGTTATTGACAATATGATTTGAGATCTATTGAGCTTTTTTCATAGGTATGGCTCTATTTCTAGAACTTTACACGTTAAAAACTCTGAATCCTCTTTTATCTTTTTTTTTTGTCTATCTGTTCCAGGAAGCAAGTTTCGAAGAAAAACTATAAGTATATTGATTGGTGTCATCTGGATTTATTCACTGCTGTGGGCAGTGTTTCCTCTTCTGGGATGGGGAGGATACGGGCCGGAACCCTATGGTTTGGCCTGCTCTGTGGACTGGGCCGGGTACCAGCACTCCTTAAACGGCTCTTCGTTCATTATGTCTTTGGCCATCCTGTGCACGCTGATCCCATGTGGTGTCATCCTGTTCTCCTATGCTGGCATCGCCTGGAAGCTCCACAAGGCTTATCAGTCCATCCAGAGCAATGATACCCTGCCCAACTCTGGGGCCGTTGAGAGAAAAGTCACCATGGTAAGGGCCATCCAATATTGCACACAAAAATATTTAGAGTTTTCTCAAAATAGGCAAGCTCCAGTGAAACGCCTTCCTGAACAAGAAAAAATGTGGGCGGGACTTGATTTTGTATTGGTAATTGAGGCCCCGTCCACACGGAGACGCGTTTAGCTGTATATGTTCAAATTTTGTACCGTATCAGCTTTTCATCCACACGGATCCGGCGTTTTGGGAGCATGAAACCGATATTTTTTAAACTGGGTCCCAGAGTGGATAAATCTGAAAACGACAAACTTGCATTTTCGTGTGTACAGCCAATCCGTATATTTTGTGAAACGTTGATGTCATCACACCATGTCCTGCGCGGGGCGAGACTAGAAGGGATACAACTACGGGCACTAAGCATGTGCACATCAATATTTCGTCATTTAATTACTGCATTTGCATTATTGTTAGGGTAGGTTTAGGCTTGGGGATGTAGGAGTTAATAAAACACATCTGGTAAGTAGCACATTTATTTATTGTTATTTTATTGTGAGATTTTGCCTCACTTCCGACCATTGCTGTACCCTTCGAGCCACAACTCTTCTTCTCCGTTTATAGTGTATTTCTGTGGCAGAATTACAGCGCCACCTACTGGTCTGGCATGTATACTACATCATTTTGAGCCGTTTTCAATGCTCTCGTGTGTACGCAGATATTTCTTGAAACGAGGGGAAAAAAAGATCGGATAGGGAAAGCTCTTGCTTCGTGTGGACGGGGCCTGAGTGGATGGTTGGGGTGTGGTATTGCTGTGACGATGTGAGTGAAAGGTTGACCCGCCCTCCGTCATCAAAGAAAAGAAAAGATGTCGCTGCAAGAGGGTGGGGCAATATTTTGATCAACGACGTTGATGTTTTGGCAAACAACGTCCAATAGGAAAATTCAATTGCAGTAGCCACCGTTCAACGTTAAGAGGGCAGCATATATTGTAGAGTTAAAACACTTTATACTCAAATATCAAAACATTTACTTGAATCAATGAACAGCACTAATAAAGCCCAAGTCTTGCAGATCATTAACTAAAAAAGTTGTTTTAGGGGTTAGTTACCCTTTAAGCTAATAAGGTTAATCTTATTTGGCTGCACTCTGTCCGCAGTGGAGGGGCTCGAGGAAGCAGCTTCAACTCAATAGATGTACCCCCAGTGGGACTGCTTATGCTTGGATGATGAGAATGATAGCAAGAAGCCTAAATTATGTTTTCCAGCATCCCTTCTCCAACCCAACTCCTTACACTTATCTGTTCTTATATCCCAGCCAAGGATACAGGGGGGTACACTGGGTTCGGTCCACATTGCAAGCTCGGAGCCCTGCCAAATACACATACTATTTGATTACACTGTAAACCCGAATAAGTTGGCAAAACTCAAAAAAATTGAAGCAGAACTCTGAACTTGAAATATTTGAGTAAGCTAATTCACACATTTAACTTACAAATATCATGTGATATCAAATTTTTAGTAGTGGAAACTTTAACTAACTAATTCAATAAATGCCACCTTGCTAATTGGTCCCAAAATGCTTTGGTAGCATTAGCATAGCACTTGCTGAATGAGGACAGCAATATATTACATTTAACATCTATCTGTTCTCAAACTAAGCTCATGCTCCACTCGTCACTATGATGGTAATCCTACAAAAAAAAAACAACGTAACAGAGACTCTTCTAAACTAACACAGTAAAACATTACAGACTGCTAGATCTCCCACTTAACATTGATCTTGCCCAAAAAAACATACTACAACACTTAATTTTGTTGTTGTTTTTTTGGTTTGGCAAAGCATGTTGGGAAATAGAAATCCCAGTTTCGGTTAAATTTAAGTAAGTCTAAATTCTAATTTCTAAATTCCTTAAAATTTTAGTCTAAAAGAAACATGTTCATAAAACCCAAAACAATAAAAAAATTCAGATTACTTAAAATCAGCTTTGAGAACTCAAAAGAAAAAGAAAGTTCTAAATACTCATTAAAATTCCTCAGGTAAAATTCAATTTCAATAGTGTTGTGGCAGTTTTTTTTTATCAACTCTGAATAAGAGACAAATCTTTATAATTTTAATCAAATGGTTTAATCTTTTGCAGAAGCCATCCTGAATGTCTGCAGAGCATTGCCTGACAGACGAAACAATTGAGTTCCCTTTTATAGCCTTTCGGTCAGCATCTCTTCTGTAATTTTCCACACATCCTCAAATAACAGCCGTATGTCTTTCATCCTGACACTTGGACCCTCAAAATTAGATGTACCCTGACCCCTAGGGTCATGAGACCCACATTTAGGTGGACAGTGACCCCTAAGGTCACCCCTGCATAATATTCTTTGATACAGTAAATGGATAAATGTGAACAATAAATTCGTATGCAGAATGAATTTTCTTCTATGATTCAATTTTTTCCACCACAATTGGAATCCATGCAATCTGGAATTTAGCGTGAGAGTGGAATGCATATTTAAGTTGACAAACAGAAAACTGCTTTGTTTGAAAGTGACTAATGTGTAAGATGTTTCATACATTGCTATTATTGACAATAGACAGTTTTTTTTTTTTTTTTTTTTTACTAATAGTTTAGTTTGGTTTATTATTTATTTGACAGGGACCATGTGCAAGTACATTAATCTTACAAAAGAAAAGATGCTTTACACCAGATTTAGCTACACTGTTCATTTCCATCTGCAGTCCCTGGGCAGATAAAACAATAAAATATATACACATCTAAACATCAATATATATAACTCACTATCTATTTACAACCCCATTTACATTCACACTTCAGCCTAAGCTAACCCTGTACATACTGTCTAAAATCAACCTTTTAAAATTGCTACAGTAAAACCTTACTAACCATTAACATAATCAGTGCTGACAGTTGGTTTTCTAATAATACCTTTCTAACAATATGACTGTACCTTTAATAAGCACAGCTAATGAGCTAATGAATAATTGTTTTGAATGCATTCTAACTTTTCAAATTTCCTCATGAAAAAGTGGCATATGTACACAAAAAAGGGTAGGATTAAAAAAAGAAGAAGAGCTATTTACTTTGAAAGCTTGTCTTTTTGATTTCTGTTAAGCTTCCAGCATGTGTGAACGCTCTGGGGTTTGCACATACTGTGACCCTGCATGTTGTTAAACACTTAAAGTGTGCAGAATTTCAACCTGCTTTGTATTGTTACAGTGTTGATAGTATATACAGCATAAATGAACAAAGCATACTGTTTTTCCATTGTAACAACACAAAGCTGGTTAAAAACCGGCAAACTTGTCCTTTAGGTGTTTAACAAGATGCAGGGTCACAGTACGTGCAAACCCTGGAGCATTCACACATCTGCTGGAAGTGTAGTTGTCCCTGCTACAGTGGCAGACCCCGATTCACACCCCGGCTCCATCTTCTGCAACAGCAAAATTGTTTTTTTTTTTGCTCTGCTGGTTTCAAATCTAAAATCTTGAACCTAAGATGAATATTTTACTGTTTGCGTCCCAAATTATAGAAGTGGGTAAAGGTCAAGCTCCAATCTCACCTTAAATGTCACTAATGAAGTAAATCGATTCCAAGAAAAAGCCCTATATGTGCTTGTCATTTTCCAGGAACTTGCATTTAAAGCTTAAAAGTGTTTTGTAAGTTTATTGTTAGGACACTCTCTCCTGGAGGTAAGGGCAAAATGGTATTTTTTTTCCCTGAACCTGCCAGCTATGATATTTAAGCACAATGTTGTTCTTAAACCTTAAATTATTAGATGGTGCATGTGGAACCATCATTCTGAATTAATGCATCAGATCAGTGCCCTTTCCCCCAGACAACAACTGCGGTAGCGGTTCTCAACATGAATCATTTTTAACTATGTCAGTTCAAGTTTCCCTCCTGTGTTTCAGATGGGTATACTGATCAGCGCTGGATTTATTGTGTCCTGGACGCCCTATGTATTCATCAGTCTCTGGACCATGTTTCACACCGAGGGCAAAGATAGCGTGGCGCCCATTGTCAGCTTGCTACCCTGCCTCTTCGCAAAAGGCTCAACGGTGTACAACCCTTTTGTCTACTACGTTTTCCGCAAATCTTTCCGCAGAGAGCTACGACAGATCCGGATGTGTTGTTACCAAGGCTGCTGGGATGCTGTGAACAAAATGACAGGAAGAGAACGCTCAGAGGAAAATAGCGGGGCACAAAGACAGGAGAACAGTGAAAGCACAATGGTAGAGGTCACCCCGAAAATATATTGAGAGGTGAGGCGATGAGCTCCAATGAATAAATAAAAGGGAAAAGTGTTGCCGGATGGTTTGCAGCCTAGAAACACTTGGTCTTGGTGTGCTAATGCATCTTCAAGAGTAGCAGGACTGTGTCTACAGAACACAGTAGAGCATGGCATGAATGTAGGACACAAAACAAATGTATTTGAACTACTATCTATGGAAACATTTCATATAGTTTCATTCCTGTATACAGGCCACTGAAACAAGCAGATATTTTCAGGATATTCTCTGTCCCAAAGGCTGAGATCCAGTATGGAATCAACACACTTCAATGTGTTCTCTGTTCACTGACAATCCCACGTTTATCTGTTTGAGCAGTGTCTCATTCTTTTGTGCTTTTATCTAATCTTTTATTGCTGTCAAACCTTTTTGCTTTTCGTCATTGAAATCCTTTATGATACACGCCTCACAAGAAGATGAAGATTTTTGCACAACTATGTTCCAATGATTTTTAGTCTCTGAATTTTCCTTTCAGTTTTCCATTGAACCTGTTTTTCATTAAAACCATTTTTCCCGCCCACTGTTTCTTTGTATTTCCCCTGTATTCTTCCCTAATGGTTGTGAATCTTTCTTTATTAGTACCGCATTAATGCATCCAAAGCTGCAATTACCAGTGAAAGGGGCTGATCATCGGGTGCATAAAGATTAAAAGAAGGATCCCGTTGATGGCTGTTTGCATGACTCCTTCAGTACAAACACCCCATTGAGACTTGATTAAAAAAGTCACGCTCACCATGTCAAGCTAAGGCACAGATGCTACTTTACTGTTGGATAGAATTATTTGAAAAGTATTCACAGGAATCATATTGCCAATCAGAGTCATCCTTTTAAAGCTGCATTAGGTGATTTTTTTTAGCTATGGTCACATTTTTCAACTTATTAAAAAATGTCATCTTGTATTTAGTCCTTTGAAAATGCCTTTATGCACAGATTTTTGGTTCTTCCCCGACCATGGCTTTTTATGACACTATAGCTTCACTGCAGAGCAACTCTCGGCAGGAGTGTCTTAAAGGATTAGTTCACCCCAATGCTATCCAAGATGTTCATGTCTTTCTTTCTTCAGTCGAAAAGAAATTAAGTATTTTGAAGAAAATGGTCCAGGGTTTTTCATCATATAATAGTTCTCAGTTGCAACCAAAAGTCTGAAGGTCCAAATCAATGCAGTTTCAAAATGCTTCGATGGATTCCAGAGGCTCTGCGTGATCCCAAATGAGGAATAGGGTCTTATCTAGCGAAACGATCAGTCATAAAAAAAAAAAAAAATTAAAATGAATATACTTTTTGACCTAAATTGTTCATCTTGTGCAGCTCAGCGAGGTGCTAAGGATCACGTAATCACGTCGGAACGGTCACACTAGACGTAGGCAGAAGTACCGCCCCCGTGTTTACAAAGCGCTCGTTTGAAGACTAATACAAACGCCCTTTAGCAAAAAAAGATAAAACAACAATATATCCCTAATTTTTAAGTTGAAAATTCAGTGTGTGGCAAGCAGCGAGGCGAGGGACCATGAGAGCGGGCCAGTGGCGAATGTTAATGAGCGGCAGCTGTGCGCCACACCGGGCGGAGTGACGGGGGCATAAAAGGAGGAAAGACGCCAGTGCAAGACGAGAGAGGACCCGGGGCCTCATTTATAAAACTTTGCATAGGATTTGTGTCAGAAGTGGCGTACGGATGAAACATAGGACGTGCGTACGCACAGAAATATTCAGATTTATAAAACCGTGCGCACGAACATCCTACGCAGTTTTCCCTTAATAAATCACAATCAATTCTAAATGTAGCGCAGCTTTTGCGGCTTCATGTCATGCCCATAGTTGCCCATAAATAGTCCGTGAAACGCCCACAAGTTAATATTCATCGAAATTTCAAAAAAGCGTCTAGCGCTCCATCGCCAGAGTGTGTCCTCGTTTGCCAGCAAGTCTTCTTGCTGTCTGAAGATGCGTTCACTCTGAATCCTTCCATTTGCCACATCTTCTAAGAGCGCAGGATCAGCCATTGTGCGTCATTACGCATTGTGATGGGGCAATTTATTTCCATCCATTTAATTGCATCTGACAAGCTACAGATGTCGGTTATAATCTACTTTGAAATGGGAAATAGTTCAGTGCAAAGGTAATGTCTTGCAGCTTTCTGAATGGTTGAGACATACGTCATAAGTTATTTTATCAAAAATAAAACTAAAGGCATATGCATGAATACCATGATTCCGTAGCTGATGAAGAAATTTTACTAAAACCAACTTTCCCCAGTGGACAATTAATACATCTATCTATCTATTTATCTATCTATCTCCCTAATTATCTATCTATCTGTCAATCTAATTGCATCTATATCTGCTCCGCCAGACGGACACATTGACGAGAATATGAGTTTTGCACATTATTTCGTTCTGTTTACCATATTATTTATGAGGATGAATTGCATAACATGCCAATATTATTGCAGAACATATTTCACTTTTCTTTTTGCAAATATGTGTTAATTTGCATTTCTGTTGTAATTTTCGTTTGATTTTGTTTGTTTTACACAGCAGATCGATCAAACGGGTGTTCGTATAGGCTGTTAATTGTAAGACTTGCTTTGTGAAGTCTTCATGTTATATGAGAGGCAGTATTGCCATTTGTTTTACACAACGGTCTACAGTTTCACACACTTTCACGTGTTTCTTCAATCTGCCGACGGTGTCGCCATTTCTCATTTCACCTGTTTTTGTGCGTACGCCTGGGTCAGAGCTTACGTGAAGGACCGTTGTTGTTATTTGATTAAAAGCTGTTAAACGTTCGCCGGTTTTTCGCCTCCTTCTTCCCACACGATGTAACTCCGTTACATTGGTGCCGAAGCCCGGGAGGATGGAGGGACATGCTGTCGAAGAGCCCTTGCTGCAGAGGGGGATCAGCACTCCTCAGAACTCCTCAGCACCACGGAAGAGAAGGCCGCGAGTGGCTGCCCGAGGCAGTGGTGCTGGAGCGAATGAAGATCCGGTGGGACGGAGAGCTCGCTGCCGTGCGCCTGGGTCGAGGTGGCTGCCGTCCGAGAGGGAGCGGAGGAGTCGCCGGAGCCTGCTGCCGTCCGCCATTCAGGGGAGGAGCAGGGAGTGCGGGACTCGCTGCCGGATCCCTCGGTAGGAGGAGCCACCGCCAGCCCCCAGGGGGCGGAGGAGGATCAAGCCGTCCACCAAGCGCCCAGTGCCATCGCATGGCACCGCGAGGAAGAGCCTCTCGGCTGCCGCTCGGTCCTCAGGAAATTGACCAGAATTTTTTTGTGCGGGAAATGGACCAGAATTTTTTTTCCCCCTGTTTTCTTTTCTCCTCTCTCCCCTCTCTCGTTCTGTCGCTCCTCATGCTCCTGGCTCCGTTTCTCTCCTCTCTGTCCTTACCCCCAGGTACCGTGGCTGCCGTGAACTTTAGCATTTTGGTTGCAACTGAAAACTATTATATGATGAAAATCCCTGGAACGTTTTCTTCAAAAAACTTAATTTCTTTTCGACTGAAGAAAGAAAGACATGAATTTTCATTTTGGGCGTGAACTAATCCTTTAATGAATCAGGAAGCAGATCAAAGTGAAGAAGGCTGACCAGGACACATAGGACACATGTCCCAGCAGCTTTCTATCCCCATCACATATTTGGTTTATTTGTTCATGTTTAGAGTTTGTTTTTGATTGTTTCTCTGTTCTGTTCATGTTTGAGTTTCTGTATATCTTCTAATCTGTTTATTAGTTCAGTTCAGTTCACCTCCATTCTCTCCCTGTTTGTTTCTATGGCCACTGATTGAGTTCTATGAAGGCTTGTTTCCGCCAGAATAAAAAATAAAAATAAATAATTGCGACTTTTTTCTCGCAATTGCCAGAATTGCGTGTTATAAAGTCAGAATTAAGAGTTATAAAGTCAGAATGATATAAAGTCAGACTTGTGAAAGTCAGAATTGCGAGATATAAACAGAATTGTGAGATATAGTCAGAATTGTGAGATATAAACTTGCAATTCTGACTTTATAACTCGCTATAGCGAGTTTACAACTCACAATTTTGAGAAAAGATGTCAGAATTGCGAGTTATAAAGTTAGAATTGTGTGATATAAAGTCCGAATTTCATGATATAAAGTCAGAATTGTTAGTTTACATCTCACATTTCTGACTTCACAACTCGCAATCTGGACTTTTTCCTCAGAATTGTGAGATGGAAACCGCAATAATTTATATAACATAATTCTGACTTTATATCATGCAATGTAAAATGTGTATCTTTATATCACTGACTTTATATCACGCATAAAAATGTAAATTCACAATTGTGAGATAAAAAGTCGCAATTATCTTTTAAAATGCTTTAATCTGTGGTGGAAACAAGCTTGCATAATTTCTTTTCAGGGGTGTCTCATTAATTAATACCATTAGTTCCTATCTTATTTGTTGTGTATTTAAGCCCTGGGTTTCTTTCAGTTCATTGCCTGTCCATGTCATTGTTACGTTGGGTGTTCTGTTCCTGTTTCCGAGATTCTTCAAGTGTTTTGTAAAGTTGAGTTTGTTTAATAAAAGAAGCTGCTGAATGTAGATCCTGACAACTTTCCTTTGTGCTGCGACCGTGACAGATACATATCGATACTGAAATATCTGAAACCCTTACGCTTCCAATACACAATTCCAGCTGCACTTTATCTCTCTCTCATCTCTTCGACAGAGTTGACACACAAACCCGCCTCACCTCAGTCACTCGTTTCATTTGCTCCGGATGAATATTATTGGTGTTAAAGGGCTTGAATTTCGCCATGTATTGCGTATAATTTTACTCATTCCCATATAGATTTTGTGCTCACACCCAAAGTGTGTGCACATAAAGCTACCTCTCAGTGCTAAAGTGAGTTCTTTTTCTTTTATTGCGATTAAACTGTCAAATACACACAAAATAATGTCAAAATGCCGGTATTCACGTAAACAGTCAGTTATGTTTTAAGGGAATGTAAAAAGTTGAGAAAGAAAACGCATGTGTAACAGTATAATGGATCCATGCGTCAGGTCTTAAAGTGACAGCAGCCTAATAAACCTGCTGCCAAATTATGAGATAATATTAAAACATATCTCTATGGGAGTTTTTCCCCATGGTATCGATGTCAAAATGCTGGCTAGTGATGCTTAGTGGCTACACTCGTACTTAGCAAAGACATGTGCAAACAAGGGTATAACAGCAACACAGAGAGTCATGAGCTGTCAGTGCTGCCCACCAGATTTCTATATTTCTCACCATCACTACCCTTCTTCACATGAATAATATATGAACATATGCTACATGACTGATTTTGTATACAAGTATTTTGTGTCAGTTGATGAAGAACAGCCATGAAGATAGACAGAAAATACTACTTAATGATCTTGTTAATGATGATGAAACATCCTTTTGGGACCAAACTTTTTTTTATTTCCCATCATTCTCTGGAGCAGCTCAAATGCACAATTAAACATTCATTATCCATCCAACATTTTTCTAACATTCCCACTAAGTTTTAAAAACATTATTTCTGATTGTTCAAAATGTAAAATAAAAAAATACCAAACACCAATAAATTGGAATAACACGCAGAGTTTCTGCCAGTCTCGTGTTAATCTTGAGTATTTATAGAGTAGTACTGCATCCTTCATATCTCTAAAGAGTCTTTAGTTTTATCATATTTATAAAAGACAAATACGCTGTACCGATATTTTCCGAAAACAGCCGAATGCAGTAGGCTGAGCTAAAGAGCGCACACACACAAAATACATCATGGCATTATCCCTGGATAACTTTGGATTCACTATACGTTCGTGTTGTTTACTATACGCAGTTATGCGCCGATTGCCAACAAAACACAGACATTTGATGCAGTTTCACTCACCGCCTGCAGTTTTCGACTCATGACCGGGAACAAACAAACACACTTGCAGAACCCCTTTGCTGGAGAACAAACTGCATCCACTGTTTCCTTAAAGGGTAACTTCAGTGATTTAGCATTAGGCTTTGTATCAGTAGAAACCCGGTAGTATATTCAAATTATGGTACTTCCCCCCGCTTATATCCCCCTGAGACAAGAGAATTATGCATTTTATTTCTGGAAAAAATCCTCTAATGATGCAAATATCGTCATTTTGCGTCATCTGAGGATTTTTTGGCCAGAGGCTAAAGACTACAGCCACTAGATGGAGCTGTTCCGCATGTTATCAACCTGCCCATAGAGGAGAGATCTCACGCACAGAATGTAAGACACAGACGGCCGCACGGACATTCATAATGGAGCGCTGTGCAGAGTAAAGTGAGTGTTTCAAATTTTCAATGAATTCCTGTGATAGTTTAGCTTCCATATGCGATCTGAAAACGTGCCAGACTGGCGCCTAACGTTACCTCAGTTCTGCTCAGCTCTTCGTGAGGAATGAAATCTGACTCCTGCTGCGTCTGTGCCGTGACTTTTGTTTCGGCTCACTCACACTTTATTGAAAAGTCACATTCAGTTTTTAATTGTAGTGTTTATTCTCTAACTGCACGAAATTATTGTATTACTATGAAGATCAAAACGACGGTGTACGGAGTGGCCTTGTAGGGCAGCGAAGCAAGTGCATTCTGGGAGTTGTCTTTCATCCACATGAGACAAAAATACAAATTCTAGAAGGCACCAAATTCAAAAATAATTTCACATTTCTACTGCATAAATGACCCAGTTTAAATACAAAGCTTAAAGGTCCCATGGCATGAAATTTTCATTTTATTAGGTTTTTCAACATTAATATGAGTTCCCCTAGCCTGAATATTGTCCCTAAGTGGCTAGAAATGTTGATCGGTGTAAACAGAGTTGTGGCTGTCTTTCTCTGCCCTTGAGAAAATGACAGGCCAGACTAGCCAATCCTGAAGTCTCCTGTTTTGACGTAAAAACAGGAACGGTTACCTCCCTTTCCTCCGCCCAGAGAATCTGTCACGCCCATGCAAGCGCTATATTTGTCCTGGAGAGATCATGGCTTGTGAACGAGTGAATGCTGGCAGTTTCTCAGTGTTTGGATGTACAAATGAAAACAAGTTTTTTTCAGTTCCTTCTGATCTGTGATCAGTGATATCTGATGTGTAGCTAATTATTTATTATTCGTGCACACGCTGCAGCTTCTCTCTCTCACGACCAACCTGATTTCACAGAATTCTGTGAAATGAACACGGGTCCCTTAACTCAAAATCCGTGGCAGTTTCACGGAATCGCCGAAAATTCCGTGATGGGTCCACGAAAGTAATGCCTATATAAGTCAATGACAGTATAGAGACGCGTTGGGCATGGTTATCATCATGAAACTATGATTTTTGCCATTATGACATGGAGTGTGATTCTCGATTTAATCAGCCAGCATAATTTTATTTATTTAATATTTTTTTTACAGTACAGTACAGTAACGTTTTGAACACGTAACCCAATCCCTTCCCTAAACCTAACCATATGTGTATTATAAAAAAACAGGATATAACAGGCAGATACGACTGCAGGCACAATTTATTCCAAAAGTACAAATATTCCAAGTGTTCCGAGGCCAAACGATTAATTTGTGTGAAGAAAATCCCCAAAAGCGATCAGTAGCGTCGAGTCCATCCGCCAAAGATCAAAAATACATTTCAAATTTGCCGCCGGGAGAAACGTTACGTCAGCTTTGACAGCATTGGCTGTCGTATGTCTCGTGACCAATAGCGTCATTACGTCGGCTTCGATTGTAAAATGCCATTGGCTCTCGTGTGTCTCGTGACAGAATGCGTCACGCTGAAGAGTCGTGTGTATTATTTGAATCAGATATGAATGAGTGTGTTCACGGAGCGGCGGGATCATCATTTTAGCGATTAAAACATTAAGATCAACTCTGTTCTTTACATGAAGACATCGTGTGACTTCAAAAGACTTGGAATGCAACATGAGTTAATACTTTTATACTGTTTTGGTCAGTTTTTGCAATAAATACCTGTGACTGTACTTGTATTTGCCTGTTATGTGTTTTATATTGATGAGAGTGGGTAGGTTTAGGGTAGGAGTGGAGTTAGTTGCTCCAAAATATGAAAGTAGCCTATAAATATTCATAAAATCATGTCTGCTTTTTACTGTCATTGACTTGCATTGGAATCACTTCCGTGGACCCATCACGGAAT
Organism: Gobio gobio; assembly: GCF_949357685.1. Classification (NCBI taxonomy): domain Eukaryota; kingdom Metazoa; phylum Chordata; class Actinopteri; order Cypriniformes; family Gobionidae; genus Gobio; species Gobio gobio. The sequence continues at coordinate 9,178,656 of NC_137105.1, read as the reverse complement.
TTTTGGCGATTCCGTGAAACTGTCACGGATTTTGAGTTAAGGGACCCGTGTTCATTTCACGGAATTCTGTGAGATCAGGTTGTCCCGACAGAACAGTGTTTTCGTGTTTTCTATCTTGTGAGTCAGTGTTTTTGTACGTCCTCGTCACGTCTATCTGTTCTAAAATGTGCACACTGTGCATACAGTCGTGAGTTTCTGCTCAATATCGGCAGAGTCACATCTTTAGAGATAAACCTCACGCTGGCCGGTCGGCCTTCAACATCCCCGACCCCCAGTACTGCATCTGGCCCACAGCGGAGGCACCAAACACGGCGCGATATTAAGCAGAAGGGGGGTAAGCGTGAGGGTCTCCGGGCTAGCCAGCTTAGCCCCACAATAAACTGGATTACATTCGATTACTGCGCTGTTGTGTCTTTGTTTGCGCTGTGTACTCAATGTACTGTGTACTCAGTGTACTCACTGACGCTTTTCATATGATAGGAAAATATCTAATAATAATGCTATAATCAACACTCGTTCATCTCGATTGCTGTAATGGTACATTGCATGGGTTACAAAGTTGGTAGAATAATGATGAAGACGGACTCGGCGTGACTGAGACTCTTGTTTATTCAGAACTCTCAGATACAAACACAATAAACTCGCGCTGACAGCGCTCTCATAACTCAGTTGTTACTATAAATAACTTTGTTAGCAATCGCTCCGTCTCTGGTACATTAGTGATGTCCGGTTCGCAAACTAATCATTCTTTTGAACCGGTTCTTTTTAGTGAACCGAATCAGTTCACCAAATCGGACTGAATCGTTCTAAACGGTTCACGTCTCCAGTCAGCGCTAATCCATAATTTACTAAAGTTACTTACTTTCTGACATGAGTGACAGTCCCTCCGACTAGAAATAAACAAATAACCTGAAGTATATTCTAGTAACTACAACAGTTCACTGAACTGGGACTGACAGAACTGATGTGAAGTGAACTCAGGTCCATCCGTCTCTCTGGCAGCAGGTCGTGCGTCGTAGACCTCGTTAAACCACGCCCCCTCTGCTCTTTCAAATGCAAAGATGTCAGCCAATCACAACAGTGGGCGTTTTTACTGAAGTCTCACAGCAGACACGCCTCTTGAAGCAGGGCATTCAGCCAGAAGGCAAACAGCAGTATAGAAAAAATGCCTTTTATTTCTACATTATGACATTTTATGATGTAAAAATCATACTAACAATATAAGTACACCTCAGGAAACATTATAAAATATTAGAAAAATGCCATGCCATGGGTCCTTTAATGCTAAATCACTGAAGTAACCCTTTATTGCTGGGTTCTTTGGGAAGCTGAACAAGGTTATCTTTCTCTCACAACAAGAAACACGCTTCTTTAGTAACATTGTTGATTTTGTGGTCTAAAAACAAAATGACAGTGCTGCCGACGGCTCCCGTAAACCGAAAGAAGCTCGTTGATGTGCGCGCTCCTGCTTTTGCTCATGTGCAATTCTGCCCTTTATGACGTCATACTCGGGAAAAAAATTCAGAAACTTGTTTGAATCCTGAAGGAGTGTATTTGCCACAGAAATCCGTCATACATCCAACTCACTTTTTGAAATTTTGGCAATGTTTAGCATGAGAATCCAACTCTTTAATAGTGTAAATAAGTCAGAATGCATGAAATAGCACCCCCCCCCCCCCAAACACACACACACACACACACACACACAAACACACCCCTTTAAGAGAACATTCCATTTTTATCATTTTACAAACATTATGGAATCGTTACTTCTGAATGTTCTATATAGAATTTTTTTAATATATATAAATAATGCTGTTGTGCTAACATTTTCAGGACATTATTAAAGACCAGATAACTTTGAATGAATATTCTATTAATGTTTCTGGAATAATGTTTGTTCATAACTTTGAGAAAAATTTGCCAGAATGTTCTGAGAATGTTCCCTGTTAGCTGGGATTGCTCTGTTTTAATGGCATAATGAATGCAATATGTCCAAACCTATTTTCAATTATTTTTTATCTTTTCTTAAGACTCATAATTCATTTAGTGTTTAAAAGAAACAAACACAGCCCACACATAAAAATATTGCATACAAACATAACACCAGATGAAAGGTGCTAAATCCCTAGGTGCTAATTGGAACTGGTTCAACTAAGTTACAAATGAATTCAGAGATAAGTGTTATGAATAATTCAGAGATATTGACAACTCTAAATGAGCAATGCAACCGTGTTATTAGAAAGTCAAAACAACAAAATTCCTTGCAAAGGAGGATGTTTTGAGGTGGGAGTGACTGCATATGAAGACTCAGAAAGATTTAAACATGCTGTGCTGCGTTTCCTAAAAGCATCATAAGCCTACGTTGATCCTAGAACAATTGCCACCAATGGTCTCCATGATCAACTTACGATGCTTTTGGGAAACGCAGCCCTGATCTTGTCAAGAGATCCTCACCTTGAACAGGAAGAGAAATGAGAAATGTGATTCATTATTCCGTTGACAACTAAGGTTACAAAATAATATGACCTGATGTGTTACCTTTTTAATTGACATTCAGCATTACCTTTCTTACTTTTCTTTTTTTTTTTTATTCATAGAAAGCTGCTTATATATGCAAATAAAAGTTATTTTATTTCATATTTACAGTACACACAGATTTTAAAAAGGTCAGATATCTGAGACTCAATTGTTCGCAGCCTGACACATTCACAGCCAAACTAACCTGAACAGATTGATTTCCACATAAAGATGATCATTGAGGCATGGATCTGATGGTTGTTGAGTTCTAGTACTGTACGCATCAGTCAGGGGTCACTGGAACCCTGAGGCTAAACTCTGTTTCGTGCCATCAGAAACATGATGTCATATTCAAGGAATTGTGGAACCGTGAATGAGGCTGTGAGCACTTTATTGAGAATAATCACAGATATAGTGGCATATAGAGTTTATGAGTGTTGAGTGCATGTGCTGCCAGTTATGTGATTGCATATATGTCTTAGAAACTACATTTCCCATCATTCTTTGCAGCAGATCAAATGCACAATTAAACATTGATTATCCATCCAATGTTTTGCTAACATCCCTGTTAAGTTTTAAAAACATTATTTCTGAATGTTCAAAATGTCCGTTTTTTTTAGAAATGTTTTTTCTTGGTTATACGAACGTTGAGGGAACATTCCATTGATCATTTTACAAACATTATAGGAACGTTACTTCTGAATGTTCTCTAAAAATGTTGAAACAAATAGTTATCTGCTACAACCAGCTGAAGAAATCAACAATGGATTGCAGATGACAATACTGCTTTAATTTTGAATTGTGCCCAAACAAATTCCTCAGAGCATTGTGCTTTTAGTTGTATTGCATAATTTAGTTAATTTCTGCTCTGTACAAAAAAACATTATGTGCTTGTGCTCAATCTCACAGTTTGACAATTCTTGATGGATTTAAGTTTTCATTTTCATTCTGAGACATCAAAAATAGCAGAACACAATCGTCTTTGTTTTGTTAATGCAGTATAGTAAATTATTCATATTTTATTTAGGGATGAAGTTCCTCTTTGTCTCATTAAATTAAATGTAGGTTGGGAATCCAATTCTTGATAAAAATGTACAACTAAAGCTTTTTGATTTGATTTCTTTCACACAGTGTTTTTTCAATGTTCTGCAATCAAGTGTGTTTTGTAAGAATTTAATTATTGCAATTTACGGCTATTAGTGACAAGAATGCTCATTTTTGAATGAGACCTTGATTCCATAAAACAAACAGACTTTCCTGCATATACACTATATTGCCAAAAGTTTTGGGACGCCTGCCTTTACACGTACATGAATTTTAATGGCATCCCATTCCTAATCCGTAGGGGTTAATATGGAGTTGGCCCACCCTTTGAAGCTATAACAGCTTCAACTCTTCTAGGCTTTCCACAAGGTTTAGGAGTGTGTTTATGGGAATTTTTGACTATTCTTCTAGAAGCGCATTTGTGAGGTCAGGCACTGATGTTGGGCGAGAAGGCCTGGCTCGCAGTCTCCGCTCTACTTCATCCCAAAGGTGTTCTATCGGATTGAGGCCAGGACTCTGTGCAGTCCAGTCAAGTTCCTCCACACCAAACTCGCTCATCCGTGTCTTTATGGACCTTGCTTTGTGCACTAGTGCGCAGTCATGTTGGAACAGGAAGGCGCCATCCCTAAACTGTTCCCACAAAGTTGGGAGCATGAAATTGTCCAAAATTCAATTCAATTCAATTCAAATTTATTTGTATAGCGCTTTTCACAATACACATTGTTTCAAAGCAGCTTTACAGAAAATGTCTTGGTATGCTGAAGCATTAAAGTCCCAGTGAACCGGAAGTTGCAACTGATTTGATTTCAGTGCTCTGACGTATTTCCAAGCGAAACGGAATATTGAATAGAGGGCAGGGTTTCACTTCAGCGCTCCTCCTCTCCATCTCACGCTCATAGCAGACTAACGGTTGGAGGGGAGTGGTTAAGGATATTCAAACCCAAGCCGTCACATAGTCGTCATCGGAAAGGGAACGCCATTCAAGACCGGAAGTTACTTTTTAGATTTTGATTAAAGATTACCACGGCAAACAATTTTTTTTATGTGTATTAACTTGCACGGATTAATTGTTCACCCTAAGACCTGTAATGTTGGCTAACAAAGTAAATAAGATCGATTTTGATTTCATGAGGACTTTAAGAGTTCCTTTCACTGGAACTAAGGGGCCAAGCCCAACCTCTGAAAAACAACCCCCACACCATAATCCCCCCTCCACCAAACTTTACACTTGGCACAATGCAGTCAGGCAAGTACTGTTCTCCTGGCAACCGCAAAACCCAGACTCGTCCATCGGATTGCCAGACAGAGAAGCGTGATTGGTCACTCCAGAGAACACGTCTCCACTGCTCTAGAGTCCAGTGGCGGCGTGCTTTACACCACTGTATCCAATGCTTTGCATTGCACTTGGTGATGTAAGGCTTGGATGAGCTGCTCAGCCATGGAAACCAATTCCATGAAGCTCTCTACGCACTGTTCTTGAGCTAATCTGAAGGGCACATGAAGTTTGGAGGTCTGTAGCTATTGACTCTGCAGAAAGTTGCCGACTTCTGCGCACTGTGCGCCTTTACCACTTTGTGGCTGAGTTGCTGTTGTTCCCAATTGCTTCAACTTTGTTATAATACCACTAACAGTTGACCATGGAATATTTAGCAGTGAGGAAATTTCACGAATGGACTTGGAATTCACTGAGCTCCTGAGAGTGCCCAATTCTTTCACAAACGTTTGTAGAAGCGTCTGCAGGCCTAGGTGTTTGATTGTATACACCTGTGGCCATGGAAGTGATTGGAACACCTGAATTCAATGATTTGGAGGGGTGTCCAATACTTTTGCGAATATATGTGTATAAAAATAACATGTAATTTACTAGAGGTTTTGACAAATGTTAAATGCTGCAGTCTATTTAAATTTTTTAATGAATCTGAATAAATTGGTTTGAATGAATGATTCAATGACTCACTTAAAAGCACTTCATTGGCTGTGTCCGAAAACCTAGGCAGCTGTCTCATTGCCTCGCTGCCTTATCAGACAATGACTTGTAAGGCAGCACTTGTGCATGAAGGCACCTCACGAAACTAATTTCGGACAGACTTCTTAGGCAGTGTAACCGTTTAATGATCTACAGGAAAATAGAGAGAGCTTTGGTGAGAACTAAACAAATATTTAATTACGTAAACTGACCAGACAAATGCAACTTTTGGACGCCATCTTTTTCCAACTCAACTGTCACAGAATGGAAAGCACAGGATTGTGGGATTTCAAAGGCAGCGATTTTTGTGCTGCCTTTAAAAATACATCAGAAGGTATCTGAGGAGACAGGAAGTGAAGCTAACATTAGATTCGGACGTGCCTAGATGACTTCCTACCTTGAAATGTGTCCAGCATTTTCCAGGTTTTGGACGCAGCCATAGTTTCATTACTGAACGAATCTCTTGAATCAATGATTCGGTGACAATTTGACAATGACAATCACAACAACGATATAAGGATACAATCATTATTTGAAGAGCCATTTTTACTTTCAAAAGCTAGGTGACTCACTCTATTTTGATCGCTAACATAGACATCAGTGTTTATATCCGAACTAGCCTATACACTTTTATCTCAGCTCTTCTATGATAATATGAATAAGTAACACATAATGATACTGCGTGGTTAAAAAGACTGTCTTTGAAGCTGTTTCATATAGGCTACATCATGAGTCATGACTTCTTCAGTCTGTCTAATGATTGTAAACAGTCATTGGGCCCGTCAGATTGAAACATTTTCGCGGAAATGTGACCAAAAATATTTAAGACCCATGAAATCTGAATTTAAGACAACGTAGCCTAATGCTTTTTGAGGCCTTTTATTGGGAAAACTTTATTTAAGACATTTTAAGACCCGCGGCCACCCTGTTTTTATATAGGGTAGAGTGGGGTAAAACGCCCCCCCCCCACCTGTTTTTCCCAGAATAACCACTAGAGGGAGTCAAGATACATTTTCACTGTTGCTATGCACTACGTTTGACAACGGGGATAAACAAATCTCCTTGGAGAAGCTGACACCAGCTACGTATTTGAAGAGAAGAGGATTACATGGTAAACGCTATAGTTTTCAGATATTAGTAAACAAGTGTTTAAGAGAATATTGTTCTGCAGGATATCACAGTGATGTATGATGGATGAATAGTGAAGTCTGTAGTTTGAGAGGATATGTTATTTATAAGGAATATAATTATATTTTAAAAATTAAACTTTTTTTTTAAAGTCATAGCTTGTGGGGTAAAACGCCCCCAAGAGGGCATAGTTTCTCTCTATCATAATTTCTATAATAACATATTTCTGTCTATCAAATCCTTTGTTTTACACTTACACTTTACAATGCAGTATAACTAGGTGGTAAAATCAAAATATTTGAACAAAATAAAAAAGCATTACCTCAAGTGAGCATTAGGCTAGCTTGATAGCACAGTTAGCTCACTGATGGAAGGTGACTAGGTGACCCAATGATAAAACATAGTGGCTTTTAATGCATTTATTGAATATATTTCACTACATAAATATACAGATTTATAAGTTTGATATTTATTTATGTATTTAGTGATTACAACATATTTTTTGCATGACTTAGTTATATGTATGAATTTAAATGTAAAAAAAATGGATATGTTGGACATTCCTCAAAGAAATATTAATATATATAGGCCTATACATGTTGATACATTACTTGCCTTTTACTTTTAGAGATTAAAAATTAGTCTGTTCATTTTGCTGTTGATCTATGAAGCAAACTGGTTGGTAAGAAAGGGGGCATTTTAGTTAAATTAAATGAATAATCCTTACGTATTTTAACTGAATAATTGGTTCAATTATTCAATTAAAATATGTAAGGATTATTCAATTTAATGGAATTTTACTATTGATTACATTGCGTAAATCTGAAAAAAGTCCTATCTATCTATCTATCTATCTATCTATCTATCTATCTATCTATCTATCTATCTATCTATCTATCTATCTATCTATCTATCTATCTATCTATCTATCTATCTATCTATCTATCTATCTATCTATCTATCTATCTATCTATCTATCTATCTATCTATCTATCTATCTATCTATCTATCTATCTATCTATCTATCTATCTATCTATCTATCTATCTATCTATCTATCTATCTATCTATCTATCTATCTATCTATCTATCTATCTATGTATGGCAGGACTACAGTGTGGTCCAATAGCCCCTCCTGTTGCCTGTTGGGGACTTGACTGAAGCGGACCCTTGTAGAATGTTATCAGACTCCTGCAGTAGGCTACAGTCGCGCTCTTCTGCTTTACTCGTTATTGCGCAAAGGTAACAGCATCGCTTCATCCTCTCAGTCTGTTATTGAGGTCGGGGCTTCATTTAATCGCGTTCTTTAACTATCTCTCTTGGACGACAGATGTGTCTGACACAAGACAGCTGTGTGGATCATTACGCGACGCGTATATTTTCTGTAACTTTTTCCAAATTGCACTGATCCATGCCAAGCGCGTTGATTTCTGGGACTTAACATAATCTCTTCTATCTGAAGAGCACACCTCACTTGTCCTCATGGATATGTATTCCTCTAAACTATCACCCGCTGTGGATTATGGAGTTGGTGCATTCCTGCTTCTAATTGGTAAGATTGAGTTTCTGGATCTCAAACTTTTTTGGTAACCGATTCTGGTACGTAATAGCGAGTCTGTTTGATTCCAGACGGATTACTGAAATCCACATCTAACATATTTGATTAAAAAAAAAGAAAAGGTATTTGTTTAAATGCTTTGGTACTTTCATATAGGAGAAGTTCTGGGATAGCCTAAATATTTCAGCAACTCTGGTCCTCTTCATTTAGGTGTCACAGTTGGCTCCTTTGTGGTCAAAAGTGATAGAAGCCTTAACTCCCCCCCCCCCCCAGGAAAACCAATGAAGCCGAATATTTTTTTGTTCAATAATATATTTTTTGATTATTATTTAGAATTTTAAAGTGGATTTGTGATACTATGCAATATATATACAATTTGTATAAGCTATTTTCCCTTATTAAAAATAATACACAATTTTTTATATTAATAAAAAATATATCATTTTAAATAATTTTTAATTTAAGCAGTATTCCATGTTAAAATAGAGACAATGCATTTAAAATCAAAATTTTGAAGTTAGATTAGTGCCATCTGGTGGGAGTAAAAAAAGAAAAACGTATGTAATGCCATATGTAATCACTAGATTCCTATATACACTCTAAAAAAAAAAAGGTTCTATATGGCACCAAAAATGTTTTTTTCGTCGTAATCATACAGGAACCACTTTTGGTGCTATATAGCACCAAATCTTAACATGTTCTGTATATGGATGCGGTGCTATTTAGCACCTTAGTCAAAGAACCGGTGAAGAACCTCTGACGAACCACTGAAGAACCAAAATTGGTGCTATATAGCACTTAAAATGGTTCCCCTATGATTACGAGCCAAGAACCATTTTTGGTGCCATATAGAACTTTTTTTTTTAGAGAGTAGCTCTATATAAAGTGGATTATAAATTATCTAGTGGCTTTTAGAAATAAATGCATATTTTTATTAAGTTGTGGGTTTGGGGTTATATCTCAAAGACTACTTTTTGTCAAGTTTTTTTGGTTGAAATGTTGATTAGAAGTGTCAGTTTTTGCATACATTTTTGCACAGAGGAATAGCATCAAAATTTAATAAAATGTAACAAAAATGAACAGGTATGCTCTATCATAGCTTAATCACTCTGGGTCTGATCTGAAATATGATGGATTTCTCGAACGCCATGACAGTCGCCGCAAGCGGTGAAACGGTTATAGTGCTGTTATCAGTAGAATATCACACGGCTGGAAAAGGCTCTCAGCCAATCAGATTCGAGAAACAGAAAGAATGTGTTTATGATATCAGTTTTACTTTTTACCCTTTATACAGTCTGTATAAACTTTTTTTTTTTTTATCTTTTAGTCCTTGTCTGCTTAGCGTTCACAATGGCATTTTAACACCAAACCTAAAGATACCGAGCCTAAAGGCATTGGGATATTTTAACAACCTGTTTGGTTGGCTTTTATGACATACTGTATATCACAGTGGAACTTACTGAACATCCAAAACAGTGCTGTGTGCTGGGCTAAATGCGCTCGCTGTATGTGTGTAGCCTACATATGATGGTATTTCTACCAGCTGAGAACTTGTGAAGGGCTTATAAATGTGTAAAAGAGTCAAAACAGTGGCAGGAATCCCTCCGTCACACACACAAACCGAGATCTGCTGCGAGGAGACGCGGTTCTGATGCCTGTACTGAACTGTGATGGGCAACATCATGACTATGATGCGAAAAAAGCATTCTGGGCTGTTTAGTGTTGCATCTTGTGACATCATGTGCCGTTCGTTTTCATGTCTTTGGTCTGTGTTGTGTTAATATTTCAGTCCAACTGCACCAGAGTTCGCTTGGAAGTGGACCGAGACTCTTTTCAGTGGTCTCGGCTTGTTTGGTTCGGTTGGTGTTCACACTTATTCAAATGAACCGCACTAACAGAGCAATCACACCAGGGTTCGTTTTAATCTAACCAAACATGCCAAGTATGAACACACCCTAAGGGTACGATGTACAACATTGTGCTAAAAATGGAAAACGACAACGTTGTCAAAACGATCCCCATTCACACGGATCCAAGAAAACAATTAAAAACGCTGGATTATGCATGCCATGCCAATAGTTGGGGTAGTCACTTTGTAAAGAAGAATGCGGCTGTCGTGTAAATGAATGGCCAAAACTGAAAACGGTATCTTGTTAACGGGCCCTTAATCTCCTCAATACTTGTCACAGCAAACTGCAGGTGTTTGGTAAATCCTTGATGCAACTGGCAGAGGGAGCATTGGACATATTTACAAGCTGAGGATCAAGGGTAAAGATGATGGCTTATGACTTACAAACTTTACCCATACGGCTCTGTTGAATGAAGGTCCTCTGTTTCCTTGACACACTGTTTGTTCCTGCACAGGAAGCTGTTGTTATTTTTGCTGAAGCAGATGTAGCTATTCTTTTTTTTCACCGCAGGGAGATCTATAGACTTTATTCAGAGCAGTAAGCGAGGCTGTGAGGCATTGACTTACAGTGTTTTCAATGGCATCCGCAGTAAAAAGCTGTATAAAGCTCATAGATCACTTACAAATTTCCACAGCTCATTTTGTCGGGATTTTTTTGTTTACTGAGATCTCCTGGAAAGATATTTTTGCAGTGTTTTTACAGCAGAACGATCCCTATCAGCAGAGTCTATCCCTCACAGCCTCACTTTCATTGCCATTAAAAATCAAAGATGCCGCTGCTGGAAAAAAGGTCTATTCGTTTATCCTAGAGTCTCATATGTAATTCTTTCAAGCGTATGACTGCAGATGGCTCATATTTAATGTAATCCACATACTCAGCGGTCAACCTGGATGAAGGATTTCACCAGCACAGCACAGATCAAGCATGATAACGCTGGTAAAATGTAACATTCAACAATTTAAAATAGTGTCCCTTTCATTAGTCGTGGAAGCTGATACAGCATCTGGGGTTGAGACTGAAACCAACCTAAAATTGCTTGGGAAATTTCTCATGAGATTTTATGTATTTTACATTTGATTTATTAGAGTCTCAATACTCTAATGCAGTAATACATTTTATTTGTTTGTTTATAATTTTAATTAAAGGACCATAAAAAGTACTACTATGACGTATGAATAATAATATATAACTTTTTTTTAACAGTAATACAAATTTGATTTTTTTGGATTGCATTACAGTAATGAGAATCCATGAGGACACAATGCAAAAAAAATGATCAATCATTTTGACCAGGAAAAGGTACATCATTTATAGTTAGTTTATATAGATATTGTAACGCTAAAGATGAAGACGAAGATGATAACAATTACTACGTTTACATGGACCGCAGTAATCTAATTATTGACCTTAATCTGAATAAAACAATATTCTGATTAAGGTGTTTACATGAGTTGCTTTTAGAATATTCCTTTCATGTTCCTCTTCTACATGTTTTAGAACATAGAACGATTAATGGCACACGTCATTTCGTCCCCATGCTATGCAGTCCGGGCGTTCCATCCAGAATTGCACGTACAAACAAACAGTTTGTCTTCGTTATGGTACCATATACAGTTTTTTTTACGAAAGCTTCAAGGGCAGTTAATTATTTGTCATGCTATACGATAATGCTAGCCTGACAAGCCTGACCCACATCATCAAGATGTTGGGTCTGGGAACACACCATTGGCAGGGCTCAATCCAAGGGGCGGGACAAACGGTTGTCTTTCAGATTCCCTCTGCATACAATTGGATAGCGCTACAACCAACCAGAGGAACGAAGAAGGTGAAGCGGAGCTAGTTGATAGATTAAACTTTTGCCGTATCCGGTCGGCAAAACTCCGAACACATCTTCCTTTCTTAAGAATGACTTCAGTGCCGTTCTTTGTTCTTTTCTCAAAGAAAAGCTTAACTCCAAGTCTTCCAGAGTCGCGGCCAAAGCCGATACGAAAGGCCGCTGTTCGCCATCTTCTTTGTTTACAAGTACCACTCAGAACCGCAGCAACTCTGCCGTCATTATGATAAACCCGCCCACTGACTCTTTACACGATGTGATTGGCCTGACCAGAGTTTGGTTTTTCCAGCTCGCAAGCCAAAGGAGAGTTGCTAGACGCCCTGGTTGCAAATTACATTTGCTGCCGCTAGGGTGCGTCTAGATTTCTATGCGACTAAAATAGGAATACTTCTCTTAATTCGATTTTTGAGTATGACTTTAGCCAGATTAAAAATCGCTGTTTACATGGCAGTTTCTTAATCAGAGTATTGTCTTAATCAGGTTAATATCGGAGTATTGTTGTCCATGTAAACGTACTGAATGTTTACTAGAACAATCCAAATCAACAGGCAACCTTCAAAACAGCATGCAGACACGAACAATACCAGACACTGAACAGAGGAGAAGGAGGAAATTAAATACACAGATGATTTACTTAAATGATGAACAGCTGTGATGATTAGTGTCCATGGAGACTGATAAGTGGGAAAATAGAACAAAGAAACACATGTGATGAATGAAGACAAACTGAAAGTCCATGATGACAGATATAGATAGATAGTTTTTAACAAAAATAGATAGAGATATAGCCATTTAAACTAAATTGTAACACCTTTTGCGTCCAGGGTCCATTTTGACAACACAAGTAAACTGTGACTTTACACATTAAATTATACTGGGTTTTTTTTTAATCTAGGATATAAACCCCCCCCCTGTAAAATACTTTTTTCCCCTTTTGTTTATAAACATGCTCTCTCACACACACAATTCTGAAATGAAAATAAAATGACAAACAAATGAATGTCAAAATAGTGTACATTTGAAAAAGGAAAGAGTCCATAAAGAAAGTCCACATTTCACTTTCCTGCCACTTATTGATAAACCATGAAACCATGAAAATGAGACTCAAGCTGTGTATCATCATTTTTTCATTTGAAAGTAAAAGTTTATTTATTAAAAAGTAAAATAAATGTGTTTTGTTTGAAAACATTTCAGAGTAATATTGATGCTGTTTTGTTAGAAAAAGATAATGTCGGTTTCATAAATTTATGTTTTGGGCAGTTGTGAGTTATAGGTTTCAGATTAATTTGATTAAATCCATTGAAGTCAATGGAGTTCATACTGGTAATTATCATATTAGCCTATATGTTCTTCTCAATTTTATCTAATGAAATATTTAAATAAAATTTATATATATATAATTTTTTTTTTTCTTGCATCACACTGGTTTTAGCTGTAGTTCTTGAAAACTTTGAAATGTCAAATAATTAATAATAAGGGGGTAAATTAAGCATGGCAAAAACATGGTAACATATTTTTTGCATTCATTCATTAATGAGAAGTTACTGATTAGATGCAATTTTGTTTAGTTGAAAAATGTTAATTTATGTCTGTTTTAAAAGGGTTATGACCTGGTCCAAACAGACCCTGGGATGCAAAAGGTGTATACATTTTTAATGCATTAGAAAAGTTAAACTTATTCAAAAACAGCTTAAAATGCAATTAGGTTATTCATTTCTTTAAGCAAAAAAGTTTTTTGTGTGTGAAATATGTTCCTCACAGGTTATGTGACATTCATCCCATTAGATCTTGATTAATTGTTGTGTACAACATGCTCTAATTTGTCCGTGTAGGTTCAACTGTAGAGCAGGTGCTAGCAACTCCATGGTCATGCGTTCGATTCCCAGAAAATTAAGTTTACAAGATTACAATACATGCCTTGAATGCAATAAAAGTTGATTTGGATAGTGTCTGCCAAATGCATACAGTATAACATAAATGTAAGTCCAGTTATTGTACAGTCGCAGACTAGTACAATTTGGCGATAAAGCACCTCGACATCTCGGTGTGAAACTATACATGGCTGAAGGGCACAACCACAAGGTTATCAAAGAGTGAAGATGATACTGTTGGTTGTTAAGATTAAAGAGAGGCTGAGACACAAGAAGCTGTATGAAGATGAAGTTATATAAGACTGCCGAAGAATTCTTCTGGGATTTGCTCCTAACATTAAACAAAACACAATATCCAATACACTCCTGTGGTTTAAACTGTAGAGGAGTGCCAAGAACATGGGAAATGGACAAACTGATCAAATGTTCAAACTTAAATGCAATGCATGTCACTTTGGATTAAAGCAAAATGCATATATAAAAATGTAAATGCAATACACAATATGCATTAATACAAACATTAAAAATCAAAATAGAATAAAGCATCGGTTTGCTCAGCAAGTTTATGGGGAAAAAATCCTGTAAGTTATAAGGAGGGATATGTACAGTAAGGTAGTCATTATCACAAAATCAAAACACCAGATGCAATATGCAAATGTTTCTTGAGCAGCAAATATTAGATTAATATGATCTAATATGAAAATATGATTTCTGAAGGATCATGTGACACTGACAGAGGTGTCAAGTACATCCGTCTCTCTGGCAGCAGCTCGTGCCTGCTCGTGCCTCGTAGACCTCATTAAACCACGCCCCCTCCAATCATTTAAAATGCAAAGATGTCAGCCAATCACAACAGTGGGCGTTTTTACTGAAGTCTCACAGCAGACATGCCTCTTGAAGCAGGGCATTCAGCCACAGGGCAAACAGCAGTATAGAAAAAATGCCTTTTATTTCTAAATTATGACATTTTATGATGTAAAAGTCATACTAACAATATAAGTACACCTCAGGAAACATTATAAAATAATAGAAAAATGCCATGCCATGGGACCTTTAATGTATTTGCATTGTCCTAAAATGTGTTCATTTTCAATGGGAATATATACGGCTGAAACGCGTAGCCAAGTGCATATTAAAATTTTCAACATTAACTTATTAATATAACATTATAGTCATTATGGCCTTTAGAAAAATGTATGCACTGTGGCGCGGCCTAATCTTTTGTCCTTAAAGGGATACTTCACCCAAAAATGAAAATTCTTTCATCATTTACTCACCCTCAAGTTGTTCCAAACCTGTATGAGTTTCTTTGTTCTGAAGATATTTTTGAAGAAAGTTTGTAACCAAGCAGATAGAGCAACCATTGACTGCCATAGTAGGGGAAAATACTATGGCAGTCAATGGTTGCATATAATCTGCTTGTTTACAAACATTCTTCAATCTTCAGAACAAAGAAACTCATATCGGTTGGAACAACTTGAGGGTGAGTAAATAATTACAGAATTTTCATTTTTGGGTGAACTACCCCTTTAATGGCATTTTTTCCCCTTACATTACTTTTACTTTTATACTTTAAGTAGTTTTGAAACCAGTACTTTTACACTTTTACTTGAGTAAAAAGCTTGAGTTGATACTTCAACTTCTACAGAAGTCTTTTTAAACCCCAATATCTATACTTCTACCTGCGTAGTGAATGTGAATACTTTTGACACCTCTGGACACTGAAGACTGGAGTAATGATGCTGAAAATTCAGCTTTGTGTCACAGCAGTAAATGACACTGAAATATATTCAAAAAGAAAACATTTGTTTTCAATTGTAATAATATTTCCCAGTTTTATAGTTTTCACTGTATTTTCATTATAAAAAAATCTTAACGACCCAGAACATTTAAGCGAAAAATAAATGTTTTACCATGTACAATTTTGCCAACAAAGCACTATAAATGTAATTCTTAGTAAATTGAAGGTGTTTAAAATGAGTAAAACCAGTTGAATAACATGTTGCTACGCATAATTCTTTCTCCTTGTTATCTTTCATATGCAGCAATTCTTTCCATTTTGGGGAATTTGATGGTTCTTGTGACGGCGTACAAGCGGTCGAACCACATGAAGCCCCCTGAGCTTCT
Organism: Gobio gobio; assembly: GCF_949357685.1. Lineage (NCBI taxonomy): Eukaryota > Metazoa > Chordata > Actinopteri > Cypriniformes > Gobionidae > Gobio > Gobio gobio. Next base: position 9,162,699 of record NC_137105.1, on the reverse strand, counting down.
AAGCGTGAATCTTGCTGTGACAGATCTGGGAGCAGCCATCACAATGTACCCGCTGGCTGTAGCCTCGGCTTGGAAACACCATTGGATAGGGGGAGACGTCACCTGTGTCTACTACGGCCTGATGGGATTTTTCTTTGGATCAGCTAGCATGATGACCCTGACGATTATGGCTATTGTTCGCTTCATCGTGTCTTTAACGCTCCAATCACCCAGTGAGTTTCCTCAGACCTATTTCTATTGTGACTTCAGCCTGGACTCCTAATGAGTGTATGAACTTAAATGGATAGTTCACCCAAAAATGAAAATGTTATGTTTATCTGCTTACCCCCAGGGCATCCAAGATATAGGTGACTTTGTTTCTTCGGTAGTACACAAATTAAGATTTTTAACACCAACCGATGCAGTCTGTCAGTCGTATAATGCATGTGAATGGTTACAAAATCTATGAGAGTAAAAAAACATTTTAAAAAATGTCGTCTCGTGACGACACATTAATGTCTTAAGACACGAAACGATCGGTTTGTGCAAGAAACTGAACAGTATTTATATAATTTTTTACCTCAAATACCTCACTATGTCCAACAGCCTTCAGCGCGTGATTACTTCTGGTAAGTGAGGTCTGTACACGATGTGGTGTAGTTTATGCAAGCGCCGGAAGTGTTCTCTCGCGCGTATCTCTACACCAAATCGTGTACATTGACCTCACTTACCGGAAGTGATTTAGTGTCTTAAGACATCAATGTGTCATCACGAGCCGCAGGGTTTAATTTGAATTTGTCTGTGCATGTTTTTTTTAAATGTTTTTTTACTCTCATATGCCCCGTTTCCACCGAAATTACCCGTAACAATTTGTACCAGGAACTTTTTGTACAGGAACATTTTCCCCCCAGACCTGCTACTGTCTGCATTTCCACTGCAGTCTAAAGTACCGTGAAGATTAGGCAAATTAGTCCGGTGATGTAGGACTGCGCGCGACTGCTCCTCCCAGTCAGCTACGGACAGTAATCATTTTTGTGCGATACATGTCTGCAACAATAACAAGTACGGAGGAGATGCAAGCAGCGCTGCTGTTGCTGGTTATGTATTGGTTTACTAAAGATATTTAACAACATGGCGGAAAAGAGACGAGCACTGATACTAAAGCGTATTCTGAAAGCTCGTAAAGCTAGATTTAAAATAAGACAACTTATGTTACTATCAGCTATTAAGGACCTTGACCGTGAGATGGCTGAGTCGAACGCGCACCATCAGACAGAAAGAGCAAGACTGATCTTTACTGAACGCAGAACGAACCTCGCAAAAGACTTTTAAAAATGCTGGTTGAAATAAATGCTGCGTGAGCTCAACCAATCAGCATGTTCAGCGCCCAAGTCCCACCCCCGAAAGTTCCTGAACTTTGAAAAAGTACTACCTTGCGTGCAGGGCCGTTTGGAGGAGGAAATATTTAGCCGGAACTTCATTTAGACCCTGGTTCCTGCGGTCGAAACACACCGAGTACCACCCCAAAGTTCCTAGTTCCTGGGGAAAGTTCCTGCGGTGGAAACGCGGCTATAGATGCATGTTACCATTCACATGCGTTATACGACTGACAGACTACGGTTGGAGTTAAAAATCTTCATTTGTGTTCTACTGAACAAACAAAGTCACCTATATCTTGGATGCCCTGGGGGTAAACGGATAAACATCAAATCTTCATTTTTGGGTGAACTATCCCTTTAATGAACTTTACAGCTCAAATGGTAACACTTGAGTGCACTTCTACAGCATTTATTCATTTTTGTTCATGTTGATTTTAACATTTACTAATGCATTATTAAAATCAAAAGTTGTATTTGTTAACATTGGATAATGCACTGTGAAGTAGCATGAACAAACAATGAACAGCTATATTTTTGTTAACTAATGTTAACAAAGATTAATAAATAACAAATGTATTGCTTATTGTTAATTCATGTTAGTTAATAGATTAACTAATGTTAACAAATTAAATCTTATTGTAAAGTGTTACCACTCAAATAATATGCATTTTTTTAAAGGAGGAAAAGGAGTAGAAATCTTTTTGTTGTTGTTGATGTGGTAATCAGCATTATGCCACAAATGCTGTCGAATGAGCTTAACTTGTACCAAACCTGAAATACTCATTTGACCAATTAAATGAGCCTTGAGGTCTCTAAGACCCCAAACAGAACATGAGAGTTAATTTATACATCAAATATATTACAATATCAGAGTCTTGGGAGTAAAAGAAGGGAAAAACGTTTGTTGCAAAGAGCAGGGAGTGAGATTTAGTTGGCCTATGCAAACTAAACAATTTAGATAAATTATGATAAGTCTTAAGCATATTCAAATAAGGAATATTTATTTCAATGATGATAACTTGTCATTTAAATTTTGACAAATTGACTTCCCTCTTACAGTTTCAATTGTCCAGATAAGAAAACAAATGAGATCACTATTAAGAGAGTAATGTAAAAATGATATCTCACATCTGAAATCCTCTAAATAGGTTGTGCAAACAGCCAGTCATTTCTGATTTATTCCACTATAACATAGCAAAACGAGGTTTTGCTATCCATGAATGACAGACGGAGCGATCCGGTTTCATCTCTGTAAGGGGTCATGTTCATGCTGAGAGCTGTTGGGGAGCTCTGTTACAGCAGATAGCTGTAATTTACACACAAACTCAACATGACAGTTCAGATACGAACTTAATAGAGGCTTTTTGGCAGTCTTATGCCAGGAGGCAAGCACTGCATTATTTAAATGAATCTTGGCATGGGAAAAACGGCTGTGTAGAGAAATAAATGAATCTCTTGTTTGCTCTTATTGCCAGACAAATCATGATGAAAGAGCAGAAAGAGATTCAACCCCAGAAGATCTCATTGTGTAGGCTATGTTGAGTTAAGCAACCACCCACCCAGAAAACTCTATATAGGAATGCCCTGGCAACCCCCTAACAACCATGCAGAACACCCCAGCAACTGGATAGCAATGCCCTAAAACCACCCTGAACATCCCAGCAACCACCTACACTATTGTAACATTTCAGACCACCCTAGCAACCATCCAGAACACCCTAGCAACTACATAGCAATACCCTAACTTCCACCCAGAACACCCTAACAACTACATAGCAATACCCTAACAACCACCCAGAACACCCTTGCAACTACATAGCAATACCCTAACAACCACCTACCATGGTAACAACCATAGAAACCATCTAGTAACTGCATAGCACTGCCTTAGCAATCACCCAGGACCTGGTAACAATCCAAGCCACCCTAGCAACCACCCAGAACACCAAAGTAACTGCAAAACAACATCCTAACAACGACCCAGAACACTTTAGCATCACAATGGCTATTGTTGCATGAACAAGCACTACTCATACTTTCATTAGGGGAGACAGGGGATGGTAAAAAAAAATGTTTTGTTTGAGCATCAGTAACTCATCAGAAACACCTGGTATAAAGATGTGTTTTGGTCGATCAGCTCACAAGTGAATGACGCTAAATGCAGGTGTAAATGGGTCTAAAATGTTTTGAGCTTGTCCACTTTCGACCACTTCCAGAGGTAGATGAAAATGCATTCGACCGGATTGCTTTGGTAGTGTAAAGGCTCATGTGGTCAAATTTGTTTGAACATTCGCAAAAGACATCAACTCTCCATGCGCATGGGAAGTGCGCTAGCCAGGTGGGATTTAAACTTTGTCGGCTGGAGCGGAGACCCAAGTTTGGTTTGAAGACGAAAAATGTACCAAGCACAATGTTTTCCGTCATGTCCGCGCGCAATCGTATGTAAATTGTGCGAGCTTATTTTTTTCCATTAGATTGAAAGATTTGAAAAACCCTGCCCTCGAAGAAATCAGGACAGAAGTGGTTGAAAGGGGACAAAAGAGACAGGTGTAAACGGGTATGCGTCTTCCTCATCTTCTTGTGATCCGATCGACCAAAACACATCTTAATACCACGTTTACAGGGCCTAATATACAATGATTGATAGGCAAAAAATTATCTTTTGTCAAAATCTACAATGTTGCTCACAGTCACATGCCACTTCTCCTGTGCCACTTCACTCAAAAAGGTTGATGGGAGTGTATTTTGATGACAGTAGTGTCTATTGATGAGTATATTGTAAATGTGTATATTGATGACTTCACCATAGCTCTTTCCTGACTTGTCAAGCTGACAGTGTTACAACACTCCCCGATCTCTCCCTAAATGAAAGAATCTAGACCCTTGTTTCTGTTAGTTTAGTGGCAGAAGTTTATTTGTGCATCTGTAATCTGGAAAACCACACATTTCCCAGGTTTCTGGGAAAAGACTCAGTATGCACAGTATGTTTGTGCATCTCTTTCCCTGTCTTAAATAAAGCATACAAACACACTGCAGTGGTTTCAAACCACTCTCTCAGCCACAGATTAAGTTCAGGCCCACCTAGACTAGAAATACAGTTGCCAATATTTTGCGGCATTTAGAGCAAATTCAGATCAATATGAAAGCAGTTATACATGTCAGCGTGTACCATTTCCCTGTACAGTAGGCATCTATTAGTGTTCTTGGTGATGTTTGTAAGAATTGTTAAACCAACTACAGTACATGCGCTACAGAGGATTGAGGTTTTTAGGCTTTAACCTGTTTTGAAATGATTTCATTACAAAGAGAAATGTCTGATTATCTGAGGGTTTGGGTTAGTAGAATAAGTTGACATGCAGTTGCAAAGTTACTTATACTCAGTAGAATGTCTGTTGTCTGTGTGACCATCACAACAAAGTATTAGCAGATATTAAGCAGACAGTCTACTAATACTCTGACTGCTAAGTAGTTGCAAAGGTACTTATAGTAGAATGTCTAAAGTGGACCATCAAAATAAAGTGCCACCTAACTTTATACTTTGGTAAAAATCTGTTTATGAAACATTTTCATCAAACTCATCAGAAGTCTCCTCTAACTGGTCCTCACCTCAGCCCATAAAATTCATCCTGTCTAGCTTTACTCCCAACAGTCCATCCTCTGTTAATAACCTGATTGCTCAAACTAGATCGTCTACTTGTCAGTTAGATCATGCACCTACTGTACCTCACTTCTTAAAAACTGCCTATCTGTAATCTCATCTCCTGTTGCTCAGTTGATCAACTGTTCTTTTTCTTCTGGGTCTGTCCCACTAGCATTAAAAATAGCTGCAGTCACTCTAAAGAAACCTGGGCTGGATTCTTCTAATATAATTATGAATAATCTAATATAATCTTCCTTTCATTGCTAAACTGCTCGAAAAAGTAGTTGCCTCTCAGCTCAGCAATATTCCTGATCCCTATATCCATGGCTTTCGGTCAGGCCAAAGGACTAAAACAGCATTGGTTAAAATGACTAATGACCTCCTAATATCTGCTGATTCTGGTCATCTTACTGTTCTCATCATGCTTGACTTAACAGATACCTTTGACATTGTATCTCATCACATACTTACCTTTCTGCTATCAGCTATCGACATCATGGGTAGTGCTTTATCTTGGTTTATATCATATCTCACTGATAGTCAATTTTTTATTACTGTCCATAACTTCAATCTTCTCCATGCTCTCTCTCTCTCTCTCTCTCTCTCTCTCTCTCTCTCTCTCTCTCTCTCTCTCTCTCTCTCTCTCTCTCTCTCTCTCTCTCTCTCTCTCTCTCTCTCTCTCTCTCTCAAGGCTCTGTTCTTGGACCATTTCTATTCAATATTTATTTGTTACCTCTTGGTCACATTATCCGTAGTCATGGTAAAACCACCTTCGTAATATTGTCCGACTGCAACCTGCACTCAGCACTAAAGACAACAATTCTTTAGTGACTATCTTTCAACAATGGGTGGTAGATCATTCAGTGCTGTGGCTCCAAGGCAAGCTCTGGAATTCTCTCCCTCTTACTTATCGTGACAGTGCTATTATATCAAATCTCAACTAAAACGTATATTTTCTTACAGTATTTCCAACCCTCCTCTGTTAAGTGTTCTGCTGTTTAGTTACTGTATATTTGTATGTGTATACACTCTAAAAAAGGTTCTATATGGCACGTAATCATAGAGGAACCACTTTTGGTGCTATATAGCACCATATCTTAACATGTTCTGTATATGGTAGCGGTGCTATATAGCACCATAGTTAGTGGTGCTATATAGCACCTTAGTTAAAGAACCGGTGAAGAACCTCTGAAGAACCACTGAAGCACCAACATTGGTGCTATATAGCACTTAAAAAGGTTCCCCTATGATTATGAGCCAAGAACCATTTTTGGTGCCATATAGAACCTTTTTTTTTAAGTGTATGTATATCTATGGACTATTTGAAGCTTATGTTTGATATTTTACATTTTATTGTACAAAGACCTTGAGCTTGGGAAAGGCACTTTATAAATAACACCATACACTCTAAAAAAAAAGGCTTGTAATCATAGGGGAACCTTTTTTAGTGCTATATAGCACACATTTTGATGCTTCAGTGGCAGCGGTTCTTCAGAGGTGCTATATAGCACCTTAGTCGAAGAACCTCTGAAGAACCGCTGAAGAACCACTGAAGCACCAAAATTGGTGCTATATAGCACTAAAAAAGGTTCCCCTATGATTACGAGCCAAGAACCATTTTTGGTGCCATATAGAACCTTTTTTTTTTTTAGAGTGTAGCCTCAACCAACCCATATATGATCAAACTAAATGATACATTTAGATCCCCTTTTCATACCTAGAACTGTCTCTGTCTGTCTCTGTCCATAGAAGAGAAAATCAGTAAAAGGAACGCAAAGATACTTGTGGCAACCACATGGCTGTACGCACTACTCTGGGCTATTTTTCCTCTGATTGGATGGGGAAAATACGGCCCAGAGTCCTTCGGCCTATCCTGTACTCTGGCCTGGAGGGAAATGAAGGAACAGAGCCAGTCTTTTATCATCACCATCTTCCTCATGAACCTTGTCCTCCCAGCCGTCATCATCATGTCGTGCTACTCTGGTATCGCTCTGAAACTATATGTCACCTACAAGTCTATGGACGGCAGCAACCACATACCCAACATGATAAAGATGCAGCGGCGGCTCATGGTGGTGAGTGTGTTTGATTTACAGTATATGTACCAAAATGTACTATGAAATATAAGATCTGCACATTAAGCTTTCATCTGAACGTGATATGAAACCCAAGAGTATCAGAGGCTTTCTAGCTTTAGTCAAGTCACAGTGGCCAGAATTTCTTTAATTATTACTTCACATATTAAAAAAACAATATACATTTTTTAACATATTTACATTTACATAAAGCACAGAGAGACAACAATCCTAAAAGAATAGTTCACACCAAAATTGTCATCATTTACTCACACTCTTGATGTTCCAAACCTACATGACTTTCTTTCTCTTGTGGAACATAAAGGATATTTTGCACAAGATGTTTTCCAGACTTTAGTGTACAAACTTGGCACCTGAAGATGTGTTGCAAAAATAACTATGTTTCCATTCAATTAAATTGACTATTTGCAAATGCATATGTTTCATGTGTTCAAGAGAATCCAAGTTGTCACTTCCTGGGAATCTGATGCAAAAAAAGAAGCAAAATGGATGTTGAGGGTAAAAATATTAGCCAATCATCTAAGCAAATTGTTCAGTCACATGACTTGCTGAGGCACATGCCTGTTTGTTTTAATATATGATTTTTTTTTCAGTAAATGTGTTTCTTATGTACTTTACCCACATCTTACTGAATACAACACTAAACAGGCATATACTTTTTTTTTGATGTGCAAAATTGTATTGTTTTATGCAACATTGTATGCAATATGCCAAAATAAACCTGGTCATGTCAGACCCTACATTTTGAGGTGTCAAGTTTTAATGTGTGCACCAAGGTTATTACTGTTATTGAAAATCAAGTCACATTTATAGTAAAAACAACAACAACAACAACAACAACAACATTTTCACTACCTGAAATAAAATAAAATATAATTAAACTTATTTTATTTCAGCTAGTTGACAAGGCAACATTTAGCCTATGGACAAATGAACATATTAAAAACAAACAAATACAAATGACAAAAACAGCTAAATTACTAAAACTTTTAACTAAAATTAAAATATAATTCTAATATTTTAGTTGAATATTAACAAAAACGAATAGTATACCTATGCTAAAATAAGACTGTTGTGCAAGCACTGATGAGAGTACCTGTGAAAATTTTGAAAAAATCTAAAGCTGTCGCATGGCTTCAGAAGAGTTAGATAATAGTGAACCAGTTGTATGGAGCGTAGTGATTCTTTTAAAGGGAGCTTGACTGCTTCCCTTGCCTGATGTCAGTATATGGAAAAGGAAAGCCTTGAGAAGCAGAACAAGAAAATAATAAATTGGGTTCAAACCAGCAATCTTTCAGTTAGTAATCCTTCTATGACATCCACTCAAAGTCAGATTCTTTCAGCATACTCCTTACCATGTTCTTATCTGTGAATGTTGTTCCCATGTGAGACTATTTAAAAACTGCTGTAACTGAAGGTTAATTATAGACACATTCAGCATTCATATCGCTGTGAATGTATTCAGAAAGAGCTGCCAATCACTACACAGTAGAAGTGCAAGGCACAACATATGCAGTGTTATTTATAATGGTCTATTGGTCAATGGGTTCCATGTCGGCCCTATCTGAATTAGCCCCAGTATTGGCCCTAAATGGGTTTGTCAAAGGGTTCCATGATGGCCCTATCTGAATTAGCCCCAGTATGGGCCCTAAATGGGTTTGTCAAAGGTTTCCATGATGGCCCTATCTGAATTAGCCACAGTATTGGCCCTAAATGGGTTTGTCAAAAGGTTCCATGTCGGCCCTATTCGAATTAGCCCCAGTATTGGCCCTAAATGGGTCTGTCAATGTGTTCCATGACGACCCTATTTGAATTAGCCCCAGTATGGGCCCTAAATGGGTTCCATGTCAGCCCTATCTAAATTATCCCAAGTAAATGCCCTAAATGGATTTGTTAATGGGTTCCATGATGGCCCCATCTGAATTAGCCCAGTATGGGCCCTAAATGGTTTGTCAAAGGGTTCCATGTCGGCCCTATCCGAATTAGCCCCAGTATTGGCCCTAAATGGGTCTGTCAATGTGTTCCATGATGGCCCTATCTGAACTAGCCCCAGTATTGACCCTAAATTAATGTGTCAAAGTGTTCCATGACGACCCTATTGAATTAGGCCCAGTAAATGCCCTAAATGGATTTGTTAATGGGTTCCATGATGGCACCATCTGAATTAGCCTCAGTATTGGCCCTAAATAGGTTTGTCAAAGGGTTCCATTTCATTCCTATCTGAATTAGCCCCAGTATGGGCCCTAAATGGGTTTGTCAAAGGGTTCCATGTTGGCCCTATCTGAATTAGCCCCAGTATGGGCCCTAAATGGGTTTGTCAAAGGGTTCCATGACTCGGCCCTATTTGAATTAGCCCCAGTATAGGCCCTAAATGTGTTTGTCAAAGGGTTCCATGTTGGCCTTATCTGAATTAGCCCATACTGAGCCAACATGGAACCCATGGACAAACCTACATGCCTACATTTGCCCCAACATGCAATGTTGGCCAGGAACAAACATCAAAACAGATCTCAGTGTGTTATTCTTTGCTTTTACAGATCGCTGTGTTGATCAGCATTGGGTTTGTGGGCGGCTGGACGCCGTATGGCATCATTAGCCTGTGGTCTGTCTACCGGCCTGGTGACTCAATCCCTCCTGAGGTCAGCATGCTTCCTTGTCTGTTCGCCAAGACATCCACTGTATACAACCCGTTCATCTACTATATCTTCAGCAAGACCTTCAAACAAGAAGTCAACCAGTTGGGATGTCTCTGCGGGAGATTCGTCATCTGCCGTACATCCCATGCCAAAAACGTCCCGGAGACTACCATCTACCTGGTGTGTGACGCAAACAAGATCAAACCTGGAGCAGAGGAACAAACGTTAGAGAATAGAAGGGAGGATGAGACTCAACTGATGCTGAGTCAGTAGGATCTGTGACTTGCACTTTTATGAGTGAATCTGTACAGAACATTGGTTAGCCGTAACTTTTGCCTGGTTAAAGTCACCATTTTTTAAATGGAATATCACAGTATTTATTATAAATGATTTTTCTGTGCACGCCACAATTATTATTTTTTTATTCATGTGCTTTCATAATCTTTAATCAAAATAACTTACCCTCCCTCTAGCAGCGGCATCTCTTCTCTGATGACGTGTGTTCGGCGTGAGGGTGGGACAACCTGTTACTCACATGAGATCCACCAATAGACAGAAAATCAAGTCCCACCCTAATTTTTTCCTTCTTTGAGAAGCCATTTTATATCATGGGTGAAAAGACTATCACAACTTCCATTTCATGCTAACTTTAAAGGCACTTGGAGTGGTTCTTGCATGTGTGTTTTTTTTTATTCCAAAAGCTGTAATACCGATCAAAATCATCACATGGTATGGCATAGCACATTGCTGTGTGACACCGTATTAGCGAAGGGTTTAGGTGTTATGTGATGGCTTTATAAAAAGGGTATTTTGTTGATGTATCACATACAGTCAGTTGTCTCAGCATGCTAAGTACACTCAAATAGATTTCAAGACAAATTATGTTTATTCTAATAGTTCACCCAAAAATGAAAATTCTATCATCATTTACTCACCCTCATGCTGTTCCAAACCTGTATGACTTTCTTTCTTCTTTGGATTGGTTTAAAGACAATATGTAAGAACCAAAACCACTAGAACAATTTTTTTGACTTGTGTACTTACATTAATCACATTATCATTCCAAGAATGTTTCTATCCAGAGAAATAAGAAATTTAACCATGTCCATGCGTCGCCTATCAATGACATCATACCATGTTACCATCGATTTCTGGTTTTATTTTGTGGAAACCTAGGAAACACTAAAGACACTATAATATATTATGTGTTTTATTAGACAGGTGAGCAACTGGATAAATTCATTGAAAGAAAACGAATCATTGTTATATAGCTCAGCACAGTTGATCTTATTGTTTAAATCTCGTTTTTTGGATTTACCGCGAGTACCATGTTTTACCATGCCTAATATCGATCTAGCTTACTGCAGCGTGCAAAAAGTGTCTCATAGTAACTGCTGAGGAAAAGCACAGTTGTATTCTAACATAATTTTCAACACACTCAAATGTATCTAATATGATAAAACAGCGCTGCGTTACTTCACATACGCATGAGCGGACAAAGTGGAAGTGGTCGCCTGCGGCATAATAAAAGCTCCACTGCTACCGAGCCGTGCGTCGTGCTTGTCTCTCATTAGCAAACTCTCCAGCGGCCTCGTTCCCCTCCAACAGCTTTCAGCCTCACCCTGCTTCATACTACAGTAACGTTAATAAATCTTTAAAGGGTTATTTCACCCAATAATGAAAATTCTGTCATTAATTACTGTCGTTCGACACCCCTAATGGTGCGTTCACACCGGACGTGATTCGTGCGAGTGATTTACATGTTAAGTCAATGCAGAGAGGCGAAATGGTTTTCCTTGGCGAGATTCGCGCGATTGAGGCAGCGAGATTCCGCGCGATTGAGGCAGCGAGATTCCGCGCGATTGAGGCAGCGAGATTCCGCGCGATTGAGGCAGCGAGATTCCGCGCGATTGAGGCAGCGCGATTGAGGCAGCGAGATTCCGCGCGATTGAGGCAGCGAGATTCCGCGCGATTGAGGCAGCGCAATTGAGGCAGCGAGATTCTGCGTGATTGAGGCAGCGAGATTCCGCGCGATTGAGGCAGCGCGATTCCCCGCGATTGGCGCGTTCAAAACGCTCAATTCGCGTCCTTCGAATCGCGCTGCCTCAATCGCGCGATTCGAAGGACGCGAATTGAGCGTTTTGAACGCGCCAATCGCGGGGAATGGCGCGAATCGCTCAAGTTGAAAAATCTGAACTTTGGCGAATATTTCGCGCCGCGTTAACCAATCAGGAGCTTGCTCTAGTAGTGACAACAATGAGGAGAAAATCTGTATATTAATATCTGGTTCAGACAATATGATTATCACTGTGATAACATTAAATGACATGAAACACAACCCAGTCTCTTTTTGTTAAATGCAAGTTTATGTATGATCAATAATACAAAAGTATAAGTAATGTATAACAAGCTATACATGAAATAAAGCAAACAATTCAGTCAAACATTCAAAGTCAGTGCTAGTAGGCTAACGTTACAACTGCAACGTACAGTTATAGCCTAAAAATATAAAGTAATGAAACTTATCTTTGCCCTCAGCCTAAACGATTTGCCAGGGAACAAATTATAGATCCATGAGACCAAAGATCGGCCGTTACAAGACGAATTATAGCTCGAGACACACCACAGAGACGAGAATAGTTTTTGTGTGCAAAAAAACCCCTAAATAACGACTTATATAGTGATGACCGATTTCAAAACAATGTATCATGAAGCTTCGAAGCGTTATGAATCAGCGAGTTGAATCATGATTTGGATCGCGTGTCAAACCGCCAAACTGCTGAAATCACGTGACTTTGGCGATTCAAACCGCTGAATCGACTCACTGATTCACAACGCTTCGAAGCTTCATGATGCATTGTTTTGAAATCGGTCATCACTATATAAGTCGTTATTTAGGTTTTTTTTGCACACAAAAACTATTCTCGTCGCTTCATAAAGTTATTGTAGAACCACTGTAGTGAGATGGACTTTGTAACGACGTCTTTAGTACCTTTTAACGGTCTTGAGAGTGTAAAGTCCATTGTGCCAATGGAGGCCTTTCTGAGCCATCGGATTTCAACTAAAATATCTTCATTTGTGTTCCGAAGATGAACGGAGGTTTTACGGGTGTCGAACGACATGAGGGTAAGTAATTAATAACAGAATTTTCATTTTTGGGTGAACTAACCCTTTAATACATTAGCTCATCCATGAATATGATTTCTGCCTGAATGCCGTTGGATTCTTTTCCACCGGATGTAGAGGTGAAGACTATATCTCCCATGATTAAGCAAAATCAAGGCGTCATCAAGTTATGCCTTTGTTTTGAATAAGCGACCTCTAGTGGTGAAAACTACATAGTGTACCTTTAAGCAATTGTTTTTAATAAGTGCATGGTGATTTATATGCTAAACTCCTTAATGGACAAAAAAGCACTCATAAAGTATCATAAAACTAGTTAAAATATGACCCGCGCGATATATTCCAAGTCTTCTTAAGTAATACAATAATGTTGTGTCAGGAACAGACTCAACCAATTAGTGTATTGCTACACTCTAAAAAAATGCTGGGTTAAAAACAACCCAAGTTGGGTTGAAAATGGACAAACCCAGCAATTGGGTTGTTTTAACCCAGTGAATGGGTTGTTTTAAACCAGCGGTTGGGTTAAATGTTTGCTTAAAACCACCTAATTGCTGGGTTAAAACAACCAAATTGCTGGGTTTGTCCATTTTCAACCCAACCTAGGTTGTTTTTAACCCAGCATTTTTTAGAGTGTATGTATTGCAGGGATGATGTGTCCATTTTTGTGGCCAAAACAAATCATTTTTTTAGCTCAATTCTATTCAAACTCAAACTTTCAGGGATTTTTTTTAAAATAAAGACTTTGTCGGAAGAGTTGTCGGAAGCTTAGTGGTGATGTCAAAGTTGTGTAGTTTGTTTGTAGCCAACGTTTAGCTTTTTACTGCTGCCGATTGTATATAGGCATCTAAATTCATAAAGCTGTGTTCATTTGTGAAGATTATCATGGGGACCAAAACATGTAAGAATCAGAATCTTTTTTTTTTTGGTCACAGAGCTTATTTTCTGCAATAATCCAAAAACCAATGAAAAAATCCTATTGTTTTTTTGTTGTTGAGGGACCTAGGGCAATGCTAATTTCTGGGTTGGCTACAAAAATGTATGCTGGAGCGCTTTAGCTTGAGAAGCTTGTACCTATGATTCAGAGATTCGTTGTTAGGACGAAACGCATTCGAGTTGGAATAAAAACACATGGTATCAAAATCTTCATTTTCGGGTGAACCAATTCATAGTCATATAGTGGTCTATAGTTATTTTCAGTGTATCTGCATCGTCCTCATTTTGTCATGTTAAATGAAAATGTGTTGAATTATTATTTGAATCTGTTTGATTGATTTTGGTGGTACGTTTTAGAGTAAACCGTCCTCAGGAAAGACACACAAAAAAAAACATTGAACCACAGAACATGTGGAGACTTTGATGAACAGTGCTGTGTTCCTTCGCTTGAATGACTCTACTGTGGCCAAAAACTGGGTTGTTTGTATCTTGAGGTGTTGTATAAGACTGCAGTTATTCATCTCATCAGTGGGAAAGAACAGGCACTTTGCTGTAGGATATGAAGGATGTTTTCCACCATTGATGAGAGTGTCTGCACTGGTTCGCACAGCAGGCTGAAACACATGATACACTGTTAGTAAAAAAGACGGTTTTTATTGTGTTTAACACTTGGGGAGGAACATAAAAATATTTTTAAAGAAAATCTATTGATGGTAGGGGGTGAAGCGGTTCAAAGAACTCATGGTTCGGTTTTTATCGGTCAAATAAAAATAAAGAGAATAAGAACAAATAATCAAACTACAAGAAACAGCACAAATACATACAATAGAGCAAAGATTCAAATAAAATAAACAGTGCTTTTCAGGTATCTAACAGTAGATTAAAGGTATAAAGTAACCAAATGTAAAACAATATTGCATATAATAGTCACTGTATATATTAAATAAAGATGAATCATTATTAAAGCTTCAAAAGCTATTCAGTCAAGAGCAGTGAGTGATTTATTTGTCTTTTGTTGTTTGATTTACATTAAAAACACATACAGACAGCAGGAATATTAGGCCGCTGTCACTTTAAGAGCAAATGCACGGATCCAGTACACTGATACTGTACACATGTGTTGTCTTTATCGCCTGTTTACGTTCACTTAAGACATAACTATTTGCTCCTCGCCAAGACGGGCATGTTGACGTAATTTTTGTGTGAATTTGTCCGTTCAAGCGCAAGACTTGAAAGAGAACTCAATATTTGCGTGCAAGTCTTTCGTTTTATTATATTTATAAAAGAAAGATACGCTGTACCGAGTCTTTCCGAATTAAACCGAGTGGATGGAGGCGTATAGTGTGGGCGGAGCTAAAGAATCACGAGCACGCGCAGCTATTGCGTTGAGAGCGTCTGAAAGCTGTGACATCCTTAAACTAGGGGTGTTCAATTCCAGGTTTTTTGGAGTCAACTCCGATTCCCGACTCCCACTGTATAGGAGTCTATGGAATCGACTCCTCATTTACAACAACTCAATTGCAGTTGTTACACACTTAAGTTATTTCTCCCCCGACACAAAGCCTTAAAACCCCCTTATTAAAACCTTGCACTTTTAGCGTGATCGTCCAAATTAGTCCAATTTAACGATGATTTGATGAGTGGCTATCAACGTTTCTACCTAGCTGTTGCCGATACCTAATTTTACAGAGGAAAAGTGAGTGATGGGGCTAAACGCACATGATCATTGTCTTAAAAGGTGAGTTCAAGATACTACTAAAATAAATATAATAATGTAGCCTACACTTATTCATGTGTTTCTTCTTGATGGGAGTTTTTTTTTTATGGTTTCGTTTATTGATTATGAACACAAGTTTAAACATGGAAAACCAAATTGGTATTTATAGCATTAATATACTATCAATTAAACTAAAGCTAGCATGGAGGAAGCCTATGTATAATTACAAACTAAAGACGCTGTGACTGTTTTATTTGTCTAAAGTAAGCACTCAAATGTGTGTGAAAGTTTCTGCGACGTGACAGCTCTCTGACGCGATGTTTTACGTCAGTGTCTGAATTCCTCGCTTCACTTCATTCACTCCTTGCTTATAGTGCACTCAACTGCCATGCACTTTATAGGGATTGGAGAATTAGTAAACAAGTGAGCGATTTCGGACACAGCAACAGAGTCGACACAGAGAGAGTTGATTCCTGTGCTGCAGTCGACCCAGACTCTGGGGCTATTCAGAGTCGAGGAATCGACTCTCGGTGTCGACTCTCCATCACTACCTTAAAGGATTAGTTCACTTTTAAATAAACTTTTCCTGATAATTTACTCACCCCCATGTCATCCAAGATGTCCATGTCTTTCTTTCTGCAGTCGAAAAGAAATTAAGGTTTTGGATGAAAACAGTCCAGGGTTTTTCTCCATATAATGGACTTCAATGGGCACCAAACGGTTCAAGGTCCAAATGACAGTTTCAGTGCAGCTTCAAAGGGCTTTAAACGATACCAGATGATGAATAAGGGTCTTATCTAGCGAAACAATCAGTTTCTGCGAGAAACCGAGCAGTATTTATGCTATTATTTTACCTCTTTTCAGACGAACATTATAATCTCTGAGCTCAGATATTACTTCCGCTAAGTGAGGTCAAAATACGATTGTGGTCATAGATGTATACATAGATACCTCATTAGCGCTTGTACGGATCAATATAATTAGGCATCTACAATCGATATATCTATGACCACGATCTTATTTCGACCTCATTTAGCGGAAGTAATGGCTGAGCTCAGAGATTATCACGTTTGCCTGAAAAGAGATAAAATAATAGCATAAATACTGCTCGGTTTCTCGCAGAAACTGATCGTTTCGCTAGATAAGACCCTTATTCATCGTTTGGTATCGTTTGGGGCCCATTGAAATCCATTATATGGAGAAACACCCTGAACTCTTTTCATCCAAAACCTTAATTTCTTTTCGACTGCAGAAAGAAAGACATGGACATCTTGGATGACATGGGGGTGAGTAAATTATCAGCAAAAGTTTATTTAGAAGTGAACTAATCCAGGGGCGCCGCTAGCAATTTTGGGCCCTATGAAAGAATATGATGTTGGGCCCCCTACCGCACCAATCTAGCTATCCGAAATCTTTGTTTGCAATTTAATAATACTGACCAATTAAGCTCCGCTCGCTCAACCCAGAATGCCCCAATTGGCTGATGAAGCATTGATTAAAATTAAGATACAAATTATACAAAACGAAATTTACTTTAAAGAAAGGCTTTCTACAAAACAAAACTTAATGAAGTGGTAACAATCATGTCTGACCCACTCCATTTCTCCTGAAATTGCGCATCTTATGATGTGTCCTTTCTCACTCATGCTGTTGACTTTTCATAATCAATATAGATAGACATAAAAAATAACATTATAATATTTAAACATAGATATAAAACTAAATACCTTTTCTTAATGGATACAACAAGTATAGTAGCCTACAATACCGAGAAATTTCATGTCGGAGTGGGATTTGAGCAAATGTCGTTTTACCCGTGAGCTGAGTGGTTTGTGAGTGAAGTGTTTTGCTGTATTTTGCCGGAAATGCAGAAATAAGCCATAATTGTATTATATTTGTAACTCTTTGGTAGATTATACATTTATAATTTCTATTACATTACTACTAGTACTGTTACTACTAATAAAACCAATCTCTGGGGGCCCCAAAAGTGCGCGGGCCCTTAGAATCGTCCTAACTTTCCCCCCCTTAGCGGCGCCCCTGAACTAATCCTTTAAACGTGTGTGCTAAACGTTTATCCTAAATAAACCATGGCTATCAATCAGATTCAGCCATACATATCTGATCCATAATCGGATGGGGAGACTGAAATTGTTTCGAGTGGTAAACAAACAGACACCTATAGCTCAGCTAAACAAATGTATTTAAACACACACCATACATCGCATGCTCCATTGATAAATGAACTATACGTGATCATGTTGTTAACTTGATGTGCACTTACGCACAGATAGCCAAAAACACACAGACGTTTGAAGCAGTTTTACTCACCGCCTGCGGTTCCAACGCACGACTATTCCATCTTTCAGCATTAGACGATCTGCAAATCCGGAGTCGAACTGGGCCTTGTTTATAAAACAATCATCGCCGAAACGCAGGGAACAAACAAAACCACTTGCACAACTCCGTTGCTGCTCCGGAAAAACAAACTCCATCCACGGTCCCCTTAACGCTGGGTTCTGTGGGAAGCTGTACAGTGTTGTCTTGCCCTGACAACCAAAAAAACTTGACATTGTTGAAGTCCTGTGACCTGCGCAGCCGACAAATTAGCAATGTGTGCTGTTCAGGTCACACCCGGGTGAGGACGGTGTAAATGGCTGGGCGTAGCACAAGGGTAAGACAAAAACATGTTTTGGAAGAAAGACTGGACACTATTTAAATGTTGTTCATGTTAAGGGTTAATATGAGCATCTAGAGCTAAACATAAATATTTGATTTGTTACGTCATGCTTTTAACCTTGCTGTTTCATAGACTGTTTCTATTTCAGATTTGAGATGAACATGCATAATTGATAAAGGTGTTAAAACCCAGTGAAACGTCCCAGTTGGAGCGCCACTTGTCCTGTCACATCAAGTCTTTGTGCATGTGTAAACTCACTGCACTAAAAATGTTCACCAAATCCTTTCCTAATAAACAGTACATCATGGAATATTGGGTTTTCCTTGATAAAACAATAATCCATTAGCTCAGAAAAGCGATAGAATCTGATTTATTTAGACGGGATTCCCGCCACTGATGGATTGACCAGAGGTTGTGTTTGGTGGAAGTGTGGGAAGAACTTCAAATTCTTCATCGGACTACCTCAAAACAGAGCTTCGAGATAAAAGAGCTTGAATTTAGCCAAAAGGAGGAAAGAAGAAATGCTTTTAGTGCAAAGCTTACAAAGAACAAACATTTCTTCTTTTGTAAAAGCTCAGGAAGTTGTTCAATGAAAAAGTGGGTATGAACTCGTGTTTCTCTACATACAGACTACCGTTAAATCATTTGAGGTCACTGATTTTATTTTATTTATATATTCACAGATATATACACCGATCAGGCATAACATTATGACCACTCACAGGTGAAGTGAATAACACTGATTATCTCTTCATCACGAAACCCGTTAGTGGGTGGGATATATTAGGCACCAAGTGAATATTTTGTCCTAAACGTTGATGTGTTAGAAGCGGGAAAAATGGGCAAGCGTAAGGATTTGAGCGAGTGTGACAAAGGTCAAATTGTGATGGCTAGACGACTGGGTCAGAGCATTTCCAAAACTGCAGCTCTTGTGGGGTGTTCCCGGTCTGCAGTGGTCAGTATCTATCAAAAGTGCTCCAAGGAAGGAACAGTGGTGAACCGGCGACAGGGTCATGGGACATGGGCTTCAGGGCTTCATTCTGATGTTGTACTTGCCTTTAAACTTTATTCTTCACAGCGACGAAGAGCCATCAGAGAATTAGGATCTGTAATGTTCATTGGAAACCGTGAAAGTATTCTTTTATTATTGATGTTATGTGTGACATTAAAGGACTGATGAAATGCTGTTTAATTAACTGTTCCAGTTATGATCATATTTATTGTTGTAAATCTTTCACATCTATTTTTGGACTTTTAATGAATCATTCCTTTAATGAAAGCTTACATGAGGATGTCAATGTTTTCGTTTTTTAAATGTTTATATTATCAAACTCATTTCTGTAATTTTTATCAAAGAGGATATGTTTTAGAGTGACACAAACCAACTGATACCACAAAAAATAAAATGTCAAATCTATTGCTAATACTCACTGATGTTTGTGCTGTTGTTCTCCTGCCAACAATGATGTCACTTCCCATAGAAATATATCAGTAATGATTTTTTTTTGGAAGGATATATATATACTACTAGGGA
Organism: Gobio gobio; assembly: GCF_949357685.1. Classification (NCBI taxonomy): domain Eukaryota; kingdom Metazoa; phylum Chordata; class Actinopteri; order Cypriniformes; family Gobionidae; genus Gobio; species Gobio gobio. The sequence goes on along the minus strand of NC_137105.1, from coordinate 9,142,982 downwards.
TGGGCATTTCAAGCAAAAATGATATTCGAAGATCGCTGGGAATTATTCGATTTTTATTCGAAAATCGCAACTCCTCCCCCGCATGTATAGGCTACACACATAAACAGAGAGAGAGAGAGAGAGAGAGAGAGAGAGAGAGAGAGAGAGAGAGAGAGAGAGAGAGAGAGAGAGAGAGAGAGAGAGAGAGAGAGAGAGAGAGAGACCATTCACACTCTGGCTATATCAACTCAAGCCATATTATTGTAACATGCTGAAACATATGACTGTAATGTGACATCGCCCCAAGTTACCTGATAAATGCCACAAGTCTACAGCGTGCGCGTGAGACGTTATTCTTCTGTTGTCTCAGGGCGTTTTTACTCTGGCATTTTAGTTCGGAATGGCTGGGGCACAGTTAGCATGAAAAATTGCTAATGTGAAAGCTTACCTACAGAGCTTGGTGTGCACTGAGGCAGGGCCGGCGTTTGCTATAGGCGAGCTAGGCGGTTGCCTAGGGCGACAAATGTGTTGGGGGCGCAGCCAGGCGCCCTCTAGTGGCGCCCTTAAACTTACTTCCCAATAAGCATAGAATTAAAACAAGCGAAATAAAACATACTGTTTATTAAACATGATCATCCTTGGGCGCCCCCTCAGCCGCACGTTTAATTACTTAACCTGATTATTAGATTGAATTGATAGTGAGTATTGTCGAACACAGGCGTTCAGGCGGTTGGTCAGGCATGTGCTCATCACTGGCGCGTTCTTCAAAAATGAAGCGGTCTAAACCCTCGAGTGCACAGGGACGGAAAAAGAGAAAGGCAGACGATCACAAGAAAGCCCAGTATAGAGGTAAGTCTTCTCATCTCAGCCATAAAGGTGTCAAACGAAATAAATTTACTTCGTATTATCGATATTATCAACTAATATTGGACGGCATTGGACGTTTTATTGCCGTCACTAAGCTATCACTAGCTAGCTAGTTATCTACATATTACTACGCATTTCACTGACAATAAGGAAATCCAGACGAGCCAAATTTTAATGCTGCGTCAATTTTGAAGGTGAATAGAAATGCCAGAAACAACTGTTCATCTTTTATTATTTAAGATAGGGATAGAGCTACAAGAACTTATATATTTTAATTTTGTAGTGGTAAGTTCAGTGTATCCATAATAGCACTTTTGTTTGTAGAGGGTAGGCTATAGTTAATCCAGTTTATGGGTCATAATTTGCTTAAGTGTCTTTACAGGTGCTTAAGAGAGTTTTTGCACAGTTTATGGAGTTAATATTTGGTAAATATCCTTGAACATTCTTTCTAGCATTTGTGTATGAACAATTTATTGCAGTTGATCCTTCAAGTCTTAATTTTCTTGATTAAGTGTTGGAGTGACTATAAAAGCCTTTTTGTTTGTTCATCCATAGTTTGAGTCATAATTTGTTAAATATCCTCCAACGTTCTTTGTAACATTTTTGTATGTGCAATTTATTAGAGTGTATCATTTAAGTCATAATTAGCTTTTTAAGTCTTGGAGTAACTATAGTAGCATTTTTGTTTGTATAGTTTTTATAAATACTTAACCCATTTGTGCCCAATTTTTTTCTGAATGGCATGTCCTGCATTTATTTTCCCCAGGTTTTTGTATTTTTTCTTGAAAATCGTATTTGAATCTGTGGCAACTATAGTTGCCGGTGGGCAAATATGTTGTAGCCTATGCACCCCTTCAATGTCAAATATGTATAAGAGGAGAACATGTAGCATCTAAATCAAAATAACTGCTTTCAACAGATCAATCTGTATTCATAATCAAATTTATTATGTTTGACTAAGTATACTAAAAAACTATAGATCTGTTGTAAGATTTGTTATGTTTGGATGATTCTAGAGACCTTCATGATTATGTTGATATATGTCAACAAAAAATACTTATTAGTAACATGAAAATATCCTTTCTTTGGGAGGGTTTGCCTTCGTTGTGCTCCCTGGAAGTAGGGGTAGGAAGTGGGCAGTCTCATGTGACAGGAAGGAAATTAATACTTTTTTTTTTCTTGAAATCCTTTATTTGGTTGTCTGCTTGTGTGTCATTAAGATATAAAACATGGATAATATCTAGAAAAATACTTACAGAAGGAAAATGACAACTATACACTGGCAACTATAGTTGCCGGTGGGCTTAACAATTAAGGGGGGGGGGGGGGGGGGGGGGGCGCAAAACTCAATCTCGCCTAGGGCAACCAAAGAGCTAGAGCCGGCCCTGCACTGAGGTACCGAACCCGAGAACACACAACCGGAGTTCGGTTGCTCTCGGAGCTGAGCCGTGATTCACGTGAATGTGCAAACAGCACTCGGGTGCGCACTTGATGTGGAAGAAAGTAACCAGCGCATGCGTTTTAGCCGATTACAATGTCATTAGTTCAATAACATACACGTAAGAGATGTTGATGATTTAGCTGAGATACGATTGCGAGAGCGAGCCTGCAGTGTATTCGCGCATAGAGTGCAATCAGGGCAGCAAATTAATGGCAATTCACCGTCTCCTCAAAAGAGTCTGTTTGCAAGCAGCAAAGCCGCCTTCAAGCGACACACATTCGGTAAACCCAAGTGTCGTTTACTCAGCTGCACATAATAGCACCAAATTAATTGAAAAAAGCCCAATATATTGACCCGCGTTCTGTTTTCTATCACGCCTGTGCACGTTTGTGATGACGTAAGATGAACGCAAACGCACCAGGGTTCAAGTTGAGTGTGAAACCAGACCAACACTGCGGAGGCGGAGGGAACAATCAGACTCGGACCGCAGCAAACGTGTCCAGTATAAAACACCCTGAGAGCGGACTGGCAGCTTTTAGGAGCTTTATTGGCAGCGCCTCTGGTTACATGAACGCGTCAGCACCACATTAGCACCGACAACATGGGGATTTTTTTTGGACAATAATGGCACATACTATTCGATATTCTATAATTAAATAACTAATCGAATATTCGAAAATCGCGACCCATCCCTATATACTACCAGTCAAAAGAAGTCTCTTCTGCTCACCAAGGCTACCTTTATGTTATTAAAAAAAATATTATTAAAGATTATAAAAATGTATAATAATGGTTTTCTATTTTAAAATGTAATTTATTCCTGTGATGCAAAGCTGAATTTTCAGCATCATTACTCCAGTCTTCAGTCAGATGATCCTTCAGAAATCATTTTAATATGATGATTTGATGCTCAAGAAACATTTATTATTATCAATGTGGAAAGCAGTTGTGTAAAAAAAACAAAAGTAAGATTCTGTGATGGAATAGAAAGTTCAAAAGAACGGTATTTGTCTGTCATTATCAACATTTATTCAGCAAGGATGCATTCAATTGATCAAGTGACATCATAGACATTTATTTATAAGACATTTATATATTTATATGTTTGGTGGGGGGGGGGGGATTATGGTGTGGGGTTGTTTTTCAGGGGTTGGACTTGGCCCCTTAGTTCCAGTGAAAGGAACTCTTAATGCTTCAGCATACCAAGACATTTTGGACAATTTCATGCTCCCAACTTTGTTTGAACAGTTTAGGGACGGCCCCTTCCTGTTCCAACATGACTGAGCACCAGTGCACAAAGCAAGGTCCATAAAGACATGGATGAGCGAGTTTGGTGTGGAGGAACTTGACTGGCCTGCACAGAGTCCTGACCTCATCCCGATAGAACACCTTTGAGATGAATTAAAGCGGAGACTGCGAGCCAGACCTTCTCGCCCAACATCAGTGCCTGACCTCACAAATGCACTTCTAGGAGCATGGTCAAAAATTCCCATAAACACACTCCTAAACCTTGTGGAAAGCCTTCCCAGAAGAGTTGAAGCTGTTATAGCTGCAAAGGGTGGGCCAACTCCATATTAAACCCCATGGATTAAGAATGGGATTAAAGTAAAAATTAATGTGCATGTAAAGGCAGGTGTCCCAATTTTTTTTTTGCAATAGTGTATATCATAGACAATGAAAATGTACAACATAAGAGGAATGACTTTTGGAATCGTACCATTTTTATTACAATATTCAAACCACGCTGGTACAACCGTTAGCAGAAGTTAGAGATTACAGTTTGTAAAGTTTTAAAAATGGATATGTTTCTTACACAAATGCGTCGCTTCTCTTTAGAAGGCCTTTATTAACCCCCCAGAGCCGTGTGGAGCAGTTATATGATGGATACATGCACTTTTATAGCCTAGAAATCTAGACGCACCCTAGCGGCAGCAAATATAATTTGCCGCCAGGGTCGTCTAGCAACTCTCCATTGGCTTGCGAGCTGGAAAAACCAAACTCTAGTCAGGCCAATCACATCGTGTATAGACTCGGTGGGCGGGCTTAACATAATGACGGCAGAGTTGCAGCTGTTCCGTGTGCTACTTGAAAACAAAGAAGCTGGCGAACAGCGGTTTTTCGAATCGGCTTTGGCCGCGACTCTGGAAGACTTGGAGTTAAGCTTTTCATTGAGAAAAGAACAAAAAACGCCACTGAAGTCATTCTTAAGAAAGAAAGATGTGTTCTGAGTTTTGCCGACCGGATACGGCGAAAGTTTAATCTATCAACTAGCTCTGCTTCACCTTCTTCGTTGCTCTGGTTGGTTGTAGCGCTATCCAATTGTATGCAGAGGGAATCTGAAAGACAACCGTTTATCCCGCCCCTCGGATTGAGCCCTGCCAATGGTGTGTTCCCAGACCCAACATTTTGATGTGGGTCTGGCTTGTCAGGCTAGCATTTTTATGGACTTCAAAACATAATCAGCCATTCACTGCCATTATAATGCTTGGAATAGCCAGGACATTTTTAATATAACTAAAGATTGTTTTCGCCTGAAAGAAGATATGAAAGTCATATACACCTAGGATGACTTGAGGGTGAGTAAATCATGGGGTAAATTTTATCTTTGGATGAATTATCCAATGAAAAATGGTTTTAAGCTTTCTGCTAAGAAAAGCACAGTAGAAATGCCAAGCAAGTGTCTCAGAGCTGGCAAAAGCTGTGAGGAGAGTGACTCTTTCATCTTAAGACACAACATGCAAGTGAAATGTATTGTTGTTATCCAGTCAGGAACTACCTACTCTAGCCAAAGAACAAGAAACTCATTTAGTGTTTTCCAAGTCCTATAACAAAATATAGACTTCTGGTACAAGTGCTTATCCATATTCTTGTCTCATGAAACCAAAACAATCATTTTAGATATAACAGCATGTAAAATGTATGGCTTTTCAGGGGGATGAGTAGAGTGAGAAGTGCCTGGACCCCACAGTGAAGTTCAGGGATATGAAGGTGTTATAGATGAATGAGTGCTGAAGGAGTTGTGCTTAATCAATGCTGTCATGAATTCAAAACCATTGTGAGATGTAATACAATGGTTGAAACAAGAAATGCTACCTTTTCCTTATTCTATGGGTTGATGATCAATTTTTCAACATAACAAAGACTCTATACAATCTCCCAAGGTGAAAATACAGAGACCTACAATGGGGAGGTCACTTCACTCTAGGAGGACATACACTCCAGGAGTTAAACAGAATAGATGTAAACAATTTGTTGGGAAATTGTACAATTAATGTCAAGAATGGTCAGAGCAGTATAATTAACCCTATTGAGTCGGCCGGCGCAATCAACTGCCAAAGAGACTCAAATAACTTGTCGTTTTTTTATCATTCAGATAGTCTTCAGAAAAGGAACTCTAGCTTAGTGAATACTTGTCTCACAGACATATGTCAAAAGAAACGTTGAAATGTCATTTTTTTTAAATAATGTAAATCAAATCAGTAATCTGTTTGAAAAGAGAGAGATGTCAGTCGTTCGTGAGTGTCATTATTCTTTCAAGATTCAAATACTGAGGCGATCCAGAGTCGACGCCCACATCAACTCAAATAAACTACATCGTTTTGAGACGCGTTGAGGAATAATCCTGGAATAATTTACCTCATGAAAAGCTGTTTATTTCTTAGAGCAACGGATTCAGCCGCTGATTATAAGGTACGTTTATTCTGTTAGCATCTGTGAATATTAAATGCAAAAAGACTGTTTAAATATGAATCCTGCTGCAACATAAAATGTCATATACGCAAGACTGTTTAGACAAGATTTATTTGGCCTGTTTTGGATTGATTATGAAGTGTTTAGGCTATTGTAAAATAGCCTAGTGTCACATTGTAGTAAAACGTTGTTTGTACGGGAAGAAGGAGGTGGGAACCGGCGAACATTCAAAATAACTTTTAATTAAACAAACACAAACTAAAATGGCGGCGACAGCCCCTCGCGGACGACTGTCGCCTACATACAAATAAACACAAAATGAAAATAATAAGCTGCAGCCCCTCACGGTCGACTGCAGCAACACATAACAAAACATAAATAAAATACAACATAAAATCCAGGCCTGGTCCTCTCTCTTGTCCCTCACTGTCGTCGCTCCTCCTTTATAGTCCCTCACTCCTCCGCGAGGGCCGAGATCGCTGCGGCGCGCAGCTGGCGCTCATCCTCCCTGATGAGCGCCGCCTCGTCCCGCCCTCACGGTCCCTCTGCCTCGCTGTTCGCCACACACATCAATAAAGCTTTTATTAGCAAATGTCTACTCAGATGCTATAATATAGTACCAGTTATGGAGGACAAACTAGGTACTAGAATATTAGGCTAAACATTTCTTGGATGTAATCAAGTTTGGAGTCATATTTACAACCCTTCATTTAAGCAAAGTTGGCCAATTTACTTTTACAATTCCTTGTTTTTTCTTTTTAAATTTAAATGTCATCTTTTCATGAATTGTAATAGTGATCATATGTTCAGAGGGGGTGTACTCATTTATGCTGAGCACATACACATTAGACTTTCTACACATTATGTTCACAATTAAATCTAAATCCAGATTGAAACCTTATCAAAGCAAGAAGCGGGCAAACTTTGCTTTCTCTTTTTAGATGTCAATCTTGTGTGAGCAGTTTGTGTTTAACATGACAAAGCAGAAATATGAGACGTGCACTGTAATGGTCTAACACTAACCTTATAAGACTGTGGAGATACAGGGAAGCACTAATAATACTGATCCAAGACAAACTGCATTGGACGTGTATCTACTGTATTTTTCACCGCGGAAGTAAGCCTAAGCTTTTTTTCTCTGTGCATGATTTCAGATTAATTTAGCCGCTATCGGGAAATAATGAGAAGAATAACAAAGTACAGTAAACAGTACACTGGCGTTACAAACTAATGTGTTTATAAATAAGACAATACTTAAAACAATAGGGTAAGAAATACCAGTTTGTAAGATCAAGCAGCATTACAAGTAGTTTTGTACAGCCAAAAATAACCGGGGGCCTATACCATGAAGCCGGATATGCTGGCTAACCAGATATGTTTAAGCTTAGTTTGTGCCAATCCTGGGTTTTAGGTACCATTAAAGTGGTTTGGCTTTCTCCATAGTAACTTACGTTCCACGGCTAACCTGCTCCAGGGCAGTTTATGTTCTGGATTAGACATCTCAAACTGAAATTGGACCAATCAGCTGTGAGCAAAATGACACACCTCTGATGGAAAAAAGTCACCCCCCCCCCCCCCTGTTTCTACTCCAAATTAAAAGGTCACTACATAGCAAATGTTTTTTAAAGACTAAAGTGTCTGGCTTTTAAAAATGCTTATTTATAATAATATTTAATGAATGGTTTAGAAATTATTTATGTAATTATAATACCCTTAATCAATTACACATATCATTTTATTTAATCAATCATTAATAGGCACTTAGTTAAAATTAATATAAATAGCCTATATAAAAGGTCATACAAATCAGCTTTAAAATCAATAAATAAAGCTATAAAATTACTACATGTGACCTTAAATGTTTAATTCTCTCTATATATCAACTAAACTAACTTCACAACTTTTACTTGCATTGACGTAGACCGATTTTTCTTTAAGTTGTCCTCTTTAAGACAGCTCTTTTCTTCTTGCTGTGTATATTTGTTTAAATTCTTAATATTTTTCAATCATGTAATATTCTGCAGAAGAGAGAAATGAATCTCACAGCTTCTCAGTTTCACTGATCCACAGCATGTGATTGGCTGTCAACTACTGCTGAATCAAACTCCTAAACTCAGGATCAAAGCCCGAGTTGACAGAGAAAGCTGACGATCAGCATCATGGGACCAATACAGGGAGTACAGAATTATTAGGCACGTTGATTTTCTGATCATATTTTTTTTCCAGGCACATTTGACCAATTCCAAACCACAGTATCCTAATAACTACTATTGATTTAGTATTTAATAATGTATAAGTGATGTATAATTGTTCATGAAGGCTGGAAATGAAAATCACCTTATATTCAGGTGTGCAGAATTATTAGGCATGTTTTCTTTTACAGATAAATTGAGCCAAAAAAGAGATTTAACTCGGACTGAAAAGTCAAAAAGTATTAAATGCCCATGAGAAGGATGCAATACTAATGCAATACTAGACATTGCAGTTAAGGCATGACCATTGGACAGTGAAATGCTCGTTGGGTCAGCAGGATCTGACAAAAACAGGTGGTGAAGAAAAGACACCTGTTAACTGCAAAAGAATTAAGAATTAAGGTGAAGAATTAAGGGTGAAATCATCAGGAACCCTTTAGTCTCCAGCGCCACCATTTTCCAGAGCTGCAACCTACCTGGAGTCTCCAGAAGTGCAAGGTGTCAGGATCTCAGAGACTTCAGTTAGGTAAAGAATCCTAAAAAATGACCACCACTAGATAAGAATCACAAGCTGAAGTGTTGTAAAATACACGAAGAAGGTTTTTTTATAGGCTTTATGGACAGATAGGTTGAGAGTGACTCTTGAAGGACCGGCACCACATCCTCTAGTACCACTGTTTGAAGAATTCCTCTTCAGAATCTGGCAGTAAGTTTTGGGAGTTCATTTTAGTCCATCCTGAAGTCCGTTTTGCAGAGATGGACAAAAAATGAACTCCCAAAACGTACTGCCAGATTCTGGAAGATGAATTCTTCAAACAGTGGTACTAGAGGATGTGGTGCTGGTCCTTCAAGAGTCACTCTCAACCTATCTGTCCATAAAGCCTATAAAAAAACCTTCTTCATGTATTTTACAACACTTCAGCTTGTGATTCTTATTTAGTGGGGGTCATTTTTTAGGATTCTTTACCTAACTGAAGTCTCTGAGATCCTGACACCTTGCACTTCTGGAGACTCCAGGTAGGTTGCAGCTCTGGAAAATGGTGGCGCTGGAGACTAAAGGGTTCCTGATGGTTTCACCCTTAATTCTTCACCTTAATTCTTAATTCTTTTACAGTTAACAGGTGTCTTTTCTTCACCACCTGTTTTTGTCAGATCCTGCTGACCCAACGAGCATTTCACTGTCCAATGGTCATGCCTTAACTGCAATGTCTAGTATTGCATTAGTATTGCATCCTTCTCATGGCCATTTAATAATTTTTGACTTTTCAGTCTGAGTTAAATCTCTTTTTTGGCTCAATTTATCTGTAAAAGAAAACATGCCTAATAATTCTGCACACCTGAATATAAGGTGATTTTCATTTCCAGCCTTCATGAACAATTATATATCACTTATACATTATTAAATACTAAATCAATAGTAGTTATTAGGATACTGTGGTTTGGAATTGGTCAAATGTGCCTGGAAAAAAAATATGATCAGAAAATCAACGTGCCTAATAATTCTGCACTCCCTGTAAAGCCGGATTGGATTGGTTTGGTTTTGTCAACTCAAAACTAATCCTGTAAGCCTGAGTTTGTTCAGCTACCGTCATGGTATAGAATGGAATGGAAGTCGGATGCTTTCAATTTACAAATGGCCACGTCTGCTCTGAATTCTCAAAAATCCTCAAATGTACGGATTAATTATGTACAATAAATATATGATCAAAAATAAATATGTAGGAAAAGACATTTAAACGTAAACATATAAACAAAACAAATATTTAAATGTAAAAAATGTAACATTACAGTAATGTTTTATTAGCTATCATTAGTGAACTACATTAGTTAACATGAACTAACAATGTAAAAAAACAATATAGCATTTATTAATCATAGTTAATGTCATTCTCAACATTTACATTACATTTTTAAGAAAAAAAGTTAACATTAGTAAACACCATGCCCCATGGACTAACATCAACAAACATTTTAACATTAATAAATGACGTAAGAATATATTGCTGTGTGTCTGTGTTAGTTAACGCATTAACTAATGTTAACAAATGAGACCTTATTGTTATGTCTTACCAAAATAATGTAATGTTAATGAGCTTCTGCATGCCTGTAAGGGAAGATGTTTTAATAAATAAACTATTGGCCGTGCATTAACACATGCAGCAAGCCTTCAGTCACGTCTGGAAGAGTCCAGTCCAGTCCAGTCAGTGTTTGTCCTTTAGTCTCAGTAATTTCAGTCACGGCATGTGAGAGGAAATATGAGGGGGAAAACATGACTATAGCGTGGCAGATAGGATTTTTCATTTTAAAGTGACGTGGATCTGTCTGTGCAATTCCACAACAGAGTTTCATACCAGATGTTTTGATTAAACTCTCTTTAATATTAGCCACTGGGCTCCAACACATCGCACCACATTTCATCTGAACGGGCCCAGAGCTTTAAATATGTCCTGTGTCCATTATGCTAGAGTTTTCCTTTCCTGACTTACATTTCAATCAAGTGCTTATAAAAGAAAAGTGTATTGTACTCTTCATAGATCTTTTTATAGCGCGCGCACACACACACACACACACACACACACAATATTGCCAAAAGTTTTGGGATGCCTGCCTTTGCATGCACATTAACTTAAATTACATCCCATGTTTAATCCGTAGGGTTAATATGGCGTTACCCCATACTTTACAGCTTCAACTCTTCTGGGAAGGCTTTCCACAAGGTTTAGGAGTGTGTTTATGGGAATTTTTTACCCTAGAAGCGCATTTGTGAGGTCAGGCACTGATGTTGAGCGAGAAGGTCTGGCTCGCAGTCTCCGCTCTACTTCATTCCAAAGGTGTTCTATCGGGATGAGGCCAGGATTCTGTGCAGGCCAGTCCAGTTCCTCCACACCAAACTCGCTCATCCGTGTCTTTATGGACTTTGCTTTGTGCACTGGTGCGCAGTCATGTTGGAACAGGAAGGGGGCTTCCCCAAACTGTTCACACAAAGTTGGGAGCATGAAATTGTCCAAAATGTCTTGGTATGCTGAAGCATTAAGAGTTCCTTTCACTGGAACTAAGGGGCCAAGACCAACCCCTGAAAAACAACCCCACACCATAATCCTCCCTCCACCAAACTTTACACACGCCAAACCCAGACTGTACTTAGGTTGTCACATATGGCTTCTTCATTTTGGCCAAGTTTTTGTTAAACAAACCATGACACGGTGTAATATATGTCATGTGTTGCTGTTCATCTGAGGTTTACCTTATTTTAAGACCAGATGATTTGTTTGTAATGTCCTGATCCGTAAAATCATAGAATTCAAAAGGGTGTACTTTTTTCACCTGACTGTATATATAAACCCTAAATCTACCCATGCCAAAAAACTTTTTTTTAAAGGTGTCATGAACTGGCTTTTTAAAAAATGTTATACTGTTGTCTGAGGTCAACTTATGACGTTTGTGTGGTTTTTACATTCAAAAACATCATAATGAATAAGTAATAGGCTATTTTCTGCCCTGGTTTTGAGGCTCTCACTCGGATTTGATGGGCGTTCCGCACTTGAACACTTGGAAGTAAACGCCCACGGCTAGGATTGGATAAGATTTGCATATTTAATGAGCTTCAGCTACTGTCAGTCCATATGGGAATCATCTGGGGGAAATGCTCGGAGGACTCGCAAAATATCAAACAAACACAATTATTAAAATCACACACACTCACTCACTCACTCACGCGGACACAATAAAAGCTTTTCTTTGACTAACAAGGAAGTTTTCAGCTATAAAACTTACTGGATATTCTTATATTACCATGACCTTTTATATATCAAAAGCCAACATGACATCACGACTTTGCGTAAACATACACGACACTTTCTAAAGCCAAATGGCGTGTTATCTGTACGCATTTTGAGCTATCCGCGTGTATGTCTACGCCGTGTGATTCCATGTGTATGTGTACGCCGAAACGAACCATTTAGGTAGGTTTAGGGGTAGGGGCAGTGTAGGGGGATAGAATGAAACGGCTAATCTAAAAAGCGATTATGCGTCTTGATAGCACGCCAAAATGGCATAGCGAATTGGCGTGTCATACATATGCTATTTCATGAGATCAGTCTGCAAAAGCTCAAGGGAAAGTTGATTTCTCAGTTCATCACCCCTTTAAGCCATTTGGTTTACGAGGACACAGGAAATGTCCTCATGAACCATGTTTACGTTATAATACCCATTTCATTATACACATTGGTGTCCTCATAAACCATGTATATGTAACGGAGGCCAGCTAGTAGTCGCTGTGCCAGTAAACCTCACTCCTCTGATCTCAAGAGACGCTCTAGTGACTGACACTAGAGGTTGCAGTCTTCCTTGTTAGAGCGTCCGACTCTCATGCTGGCGGACCCGGGTTCGAGTCCCGCTTGGAGCAGGTGGTTCGAACAGGAGGGGTTAAATATACAAGAACACAAACAGTAAAAATGCTGTTCATGACTAATTAGTGTTCTTAAATTCACACATTTACAGAAAAGGAGGAAGGAGACAAAATTATATGGTCAAATAAAACTATATATAAAAACAGAAATATAACGATTTACCTCTTCATGGTCCACATTACCATCTACATGGTTCAGTGTCTATCATATGGGTGCAGGGATTGTGGGAACTCTGTCAAACAATGGCACATGCTGCTTTTTGGCTCAAAACAAGAATGTTAGAAATGAAACATCAAGAAATCCATTGAAAATGTATGAAAAATAAATATACAGGGAAATCAATAAAAATCAGGCAACCAATTAACCCCACTTCATACGTTGAACACTTCAACAAAGATCTGTGATGCAGGGTCCATCTCCCCATGACATCTGCATTACCATGACAATCAGAGCTTACGCTGGTGAAGATGAACCTCACTCAGATGTGATCACCTCAAGCCATCACCATTCCTCAGATAGCAGTAGAACCAGCTAAAATTACACACCACTGAGGATGTGAGTAATGGCCAGTATTGACAGCAATCAACATCCTCTCTGAAAGCTTTTCAAAGGCTCAATTCTTAGAAATGGGATTTTCTTAAAGAAGAATACAAATAAAACAAATGGGTTGCATGGCTTAACAATCTTTAGGGTTAAAAATGTAATATCCCTCTGAGAATACCACGTAATGACTGTGAATGGTTTGATTATTGTATTCATTCATTCTTTATTTAACTAAGATAATGGTTAAAATGACTATGAATTTTGTATTGTAGAATACACAGTATAAATCACAAATTGTATTTACATTTGCACAACTAAAACTGATAACTGAATTTTGCTACTCATATTGTACTTAGTATTGCAAGGCTGCTTCGAAGCAATGTCTATTGTATAAAGTGCTATATGGAAATAAACCTGACGTGACAATTTGACCAAGGGCGATAATTATTGGGAGATAATCTTTTGTTTTTTGTGTGTGTAGAACACAATCTTAGCCTAATACAATTCTTTAAATGTTACCTGTTGGATATTAGAACCACATTTGCTTTTTTCAAGCAGAAAGAGATCCAGGCATTAATACGGACTCTGTTGTCTTTGGGAAGCCACTAGTTATAAAAGATGTTTTACATATTTTAAATTATATTATGCATAGGTTTGGAAAAATGCTTTGAAAATATATGCATGAGGGGCGTTCCAAACAAAAATGAACAACCGAATCCCTTCACGAAGAGCCCTTCCACAAGTATACAAGTAAGTTAGTGAAGGGAACATGTGATGGGCACTTCAAGGAAGTAACTTAATCTTTTATGGTCATGTGACCCAGGGTGGCGAATCCTCTAGATTAATTTTAAATCTAACATATAACAGAATATAAACAGAATAGTACAAGTTGTTTTGTTGTGATATATTACACACTAAATTTCATAGGTAAGAAATATATTTAATGCTTAATGTTTAGGAGCAGATCGGGAACACACACATATAAAGCATATTTTAAAAACGTGTATATTATATTAACAGCAATAATAAGACATTCCTGTTGTTGCTACCTAGCTTTGTCATGATAACATTCCATATGAAGCTAATGAGGAAATGACGTGGTCTTTAATTGATCCCTTCACCAAGTGCATTGCAAACGGCTTCATTATGACACACAAGTGCCCTGCTCCCTCCAAAGTCTTCAAGTCTTCCCCCACTTCAAGGGCTCTGCCCTTCAGAGCGAGTAGGGCATAGGAATTCTCACTTCCGATTGGAATTTGCCCATGGGCAAGAAGATCTAAGTTCAAACTTGAGCATCAGAATGGGGAAGCAAGGCGATTTAAGGGACTTTAAACGTGGCATGGTTGTTGGTGCCAGACGGGCTGGTCTGGCTCCGCCCTCCTACGTACTTCCATTTAATTTTCATTTTCCTTCAGTACTCCGTCTGGGACTGCGGTATATTCTTAGGTTTTCTCCGAACAAAATTTTACCAGTCCAATCAGCGAACAGAGGGAGTGGCTGAGAACGATGACGTTGATGTTGTGCGCTAGTTTGAGTTGTAGTTCAGTAATGGCGGTGGAGAAAGATGCGAGCGAAACCCTTCATTCCGTTGTGGCACTGCTGCCGAATATCCAGAAGTTAAAGCCGGAGCAAGAACAATCTTTGCTGAGGTTTGTTGGTGGCCATGATGTTGTGGCCCTCCTCCCCACAGGGTTCGGGAAAAGTTTGATTTTCCAGTTCGCTCCGTTAGTGGTGAAGGAGTTGGCTGAAGCCCTATTCGGATGGTAATTTGTTTCTCGTGGGGTTGGGAAGTATTCGTTTACAGTGGTGATTTTATTGCCGTCCGTCTCCCACCACCCGCGTATAATATCCCCGGCTGAATTACCTACTGTTTTAGAGAAACACCAAGGTTGTGTGGTAATTTAATTGCTGTCCGAATCCACATCTCTGAGTTTTCAAGACTATATCACTTCAAAATTCACTGTTTATATCCTTTTTGACCACTGCAGAGCACCGTACGGTTGCGCTTTGCTGTAATTTGGATGCATTTCTAGACTTGTATTTCTTTAAATGCTGGCAAGTATTTACAAGAGCAATAGAAAACTAGAAAACAAAACTCTCCCCTCCACCGTGAATAAATCACAATCCGAATGCATGAGTTTTAGGTTTTATCACTGAGGTGGTTATTTTTTCACGGACTTCCATGTGAGAAACAGAGGCGAACGGCGCATGACATACGTGACGACCAAATGTTAGCGATTGGTTATGGCAGATCCAGAGTGGCTCTTGGCAGATCCAATAGTTTTAAACTTCAACAGAGTACCCGCCTTCAAGGAAGTAAACGCTTGTCAATGGAGAGTGGCCAGACTCTCTGTACAAATGAGAGTCTGGTAAGACCAGGCTAGGTCTGAGTATTTCATAAATTGCTGATCTTCTGTGATTTTCACACACAACCATCTCTAGGGTTTATAGAGAATGGTCCAAAAAAGAGAAAATATCCAGTTAGCAGAAGTTCTGTGGGTGAAAATGCCCTGTTGATGCCAGAGGTCAGGGGAGAATGACCAGACTGGATTGAGCTGATAGAAAGGCAACAGTAACTCAAATAAGCACTCGTTACAACTGAGGTCTGCAGAAGAGCATCTCTGAACACACAAGACGTCCAACCTTGAAGCAGACGAGCTACAGCAGCAGAAGACACACCAGTGACACTCCTGTCAGCTGAGAACAGGAAACGGAGCTACAATTCGCACGGCTCACCTAAATTGGACAATAGAAGATTGGAAAAACATCTTGATTTCTGCTGTGACATTCAGATGGTCGGGTCAGAATTTGGCGTAAACAACATGAAAGCATGGATCCATCCTGCCTTATATAAACGGTCCAGGCTGCTGGTGTAATGGTGTGTAAGATATTTTCTTGGCACACTTTGGGCCACTTAGTGCCAAATGAGCATCACTTAAACGCCACAGCCTACCTGAGTATTGTTGCTGACCATGTCCATCCCTTTATAACCACAGTGTTCCCATTTTCTGATCGCTACTCCCAGCTCAAATCCTCTCAAACTTTTTTTTTTAACATGACAGCGAGTTCATTAAACTCAAATGACCTCCACAGTCACCAAATCTCAGTCCAATAGAGCAGCTTGGGTATGTGCTGGAAAGGGAGAGTCAAATCATGAATGTGCAGCCGACAACTGTGTGATGCTATCAAGCCAATATGGACCAAAATGTTTCCAGATCCTTGTTGAATCTATGCCATGAAGAATTAAGGCAGTGCTGAAGGCAAAAGGGGGTTAAACCCAGTACTAGCAAGATGTACCTAATAAAGTGGCCAAAATATATATATTTTCACAAAAAGATCTGCTGAATGTTCTAATGTCTGTCAGGGAACATTTAGCAACATATTACATGTTCCCACATATGTAATATTTGTACAAGTGCAATCAGAGTTTGAGAATGTGTTCCTTTCACTTTATAACTTTTTTTTAAACATTAATAAATTGCAGCATGAACTTGTCAACAGCATAAACAGACCCACAGCAGGAGTGACTCTCCCGACGGCTTCTGCAAAGCCCACAGGACACGCGAACAAAACGCCAGACTCAATCACATATCCTGTCATACTCAGTTTTTTTTTTTTGGAAAATCAAGTTAGACGTTAGAAGTTTTTTTAAGGGGGCAGTCGGATCAGACAAACACTACGTAAGGGCTAAACACGCTGGCATTAACATGAGGATCATGTGACGTGACCGCTGAGATTTGCTCCTGTTTAGGGTGATGGACACTAAAAGTGTGAACTTCTGAAAATCTGAACGTGAAATTACCAGCATAAAGCGACAACTTTTTAATTAAGATAATTTCACATGAACATTGCTATATTTAAAGAAAGGTTTAAGGGTGTACAACAAACCGGTAACGCAATACAATTAGATAAAAAGCAGAGAAAGTCAGAGGAAGCAGATGTAGCCGCTCACTTTCACATCACCGAGGGTTACGGTTTCATGCCAGAGTTGACATATAATCGCCATCCACATCCACATGCTCCTTTCTACCAGAAGCTGAAACAGTTGGTGCTCAATAAGATAGAAATCTCACACACAAAATACGTCCATAAGGCCACGTTGAGCAAAGACAGAAAGATTCTATTAATGCATATCTAAAATGTTTACACATTACTGTGCATACAGTATTTTCTTTTGCTGAATAAAACGGCTTCATTTTGATGGCAAATATCGTAAAATTACACAAGTGTGACATATTGTTACATGAGAACTGTAAATAGCAAATGATGGCGTAAGAAAGGGGCTGGTGACCACATCAACACGGAGTTTAATGCATTGTGTCAAACTATACATATTTTAAACAAAATCAATGACAGCTTTCACGTGTTTTCAATCAAACACCACTCTGAATTCGATTTTTTCAAACTGATTACAGCATGCTGTGATAACGGTTAAAATATCAAAGTGTTCTAATTATTCTCATTCAATATCCTAAATTGCCGTCTTTGTCAAAGCTTAAGTGCATTTTGAGATGTTGAGTGTGTGTGTGTGTGAAGAACACCGTCTGACTGTTCTGTGGTTACATGGCATGTCGGCTCTTCTCCAGGCTTTTTTCGATGCTGTCAAGAACCTCCACTGCTGCTTTAGGAATTCTGGTGCCTGGGCCGAAAATACAGCTGACGCCACTATTGTAGAGGAATTCATAGTCCTGAAAACATAAGAAAATGCATCTGAAATATTTTACAATGTCATGATACAACTGAATAATTGCGTACATTAACTTGTTTTGAATCTGGAGCATTTTAAGTGCGCTTTGAAGCAAACATTGAAGCTAATTCAGTCGAACCAATTGCTTTTAGATAAAAACGACAAATCAAGGTCATAAAAAGAAACAGACTTGAGCTGAAATAGACTGTTCACTCAAAATGTAGTGTATGTTTTTAGGATCACCCAAAAAAAAAAAACGTTTTAGGAAATCAACAGTCTATTATAATGAGCCTCTAACAAGATGTCCACTAACAGTAAATTCCTTATTCTATATTGCACTGACAGAGGAGAAAATAGACTTTTATTTATAAAAACACAAACACTGTATGTATGTATGGATGTATGTATGGTGCATTCTGGATGGATGGATGCATGTATGGTGCATTCTGGATGGATGTATGTATGGATGGTGCATTCTGGATGTATGTATGGCTGTATGGTGCATTCTGGATGGAAGGATGGATGGATGGAGCATTCTGGATGCATGTATGGGTGTATGGTGCATTCTGGATGGATGAATGGATGGTGCAAGCATGTATGGTGCATTCTGGATGGATGGATGGTGCAAGCATGGATGGTGCATTCTGGATGGATGGATGTATGGATGGTGCATTCTGGATGGATGGATGGATGGATGGTGCATTCTGGATGGATGGATGGATGGATGGTGCACGCATGTATGGTGCATTCTGGATGGATGTATGGATGGATCGTGCATTCTGAGATTTTAGTATATGACCTGAAATGCACTCTACCAAATTATTAAGAGTTAAAATAATAAAATGTATTATTAATATGAAGCACTGTAAAGTAAAATCCAAGTACTGTAAAAGCGTTGTCTCCTTGCTTTTGAAAAACTTGTTTTTCTGTCCTAACTATGCACAATTATATGATCAGCTGCATTTTATTATTCACAATCAGCATGACTCATCTGTGTCGTGACCCACTCATTGAGAACCGCTGATTTAAACCTTCCCTTGCAGAGCAAATCACATCACAGAAGAAGCTCAGCATATGAAACAGCTAAATACAGTTTATTATATTAAACAGCCTTGCCTAACGCTGGTGGAATCTACCTGGTAGATCTGATATAGTATAAATAAATTGATGGTGTGCATGAGGTGGGTTTCCATGCTTCAGTTACCACAGCTTTCACCTCCACTGACTCGCACTCACTACAGGCTAACACTCAATAATCATTAAATGGCACTAAGACCTAAGGAGGAACTAAGACCCTTTCAGACCTCAACGCAACCAAACGTAAAAGGAATCTATTTTATGCATTCACGGACAAGCTCAAAAAACACACAGCTGCTGTTGCACCCAAACAAAGTATTCAAAGTATCTAGCATGCCAGTGTAAATGCAGGCATACAGGTTTCTACACACCATCCATTGTTCATATACACTAGCTAGGAGATCATTATGTGTAGACTGACCTTATAAAGGTCCTAATAACACCCCACTGCAACTGAGAACGGATATCAACTCGAATGTATCGATGAACTAGATGCAAATGTTTCTGTATTCTGCTGGGAGAGCAAACGATCTCGGGTTGAAGATGAAAAGATGACGGCGTACATGTTCATTATTTGATCTGAATGAGCACAGACGACAGCGTTATATTATTAATCAGGCGATACTGAAAATAATAGTGCTATTAGTGTTACATTAGATGATTTAAACATTTAAACTAGTGTTCAAAATGTAGGGGTCAGTAAGAATAACAACACTGATTGCTTCAAAGCAGCTTTACAGCGATGATAGGAAATTAATTGTGTTTTAGATGAAAAGCTAAAGTAAGTTTTTGATTTGTAAAAACAAAAAACAAACTGTAAAAACGCATGAAAAGAATATTGTAGAAAATGAAAACAATAATGTAAATATTATTATTCAAAAGAGTGAATAAAAACATTTAAAAGCGTATTAAAAAAAAGAAGCAGCATGATTTCATCTCTTAAATGTCTTTGTGTGTTTTGGTCATAATTTAGACTTTTTAAAATCAAATTTCAGCTTTTTATCTCATAATTAGGACTTTATCATCATAATTTAGATTTTTAAGTCATAATTTTGACTTTAAATCCAAAATTTAGATTTTTTTTCTCTCAGAATTTTGAAAGTCATAATTTCAACTATTCATCTCACAATGACTTGGCATGTCATATTTTTGACTTTTTATCTAATAATGAGGACTTTTATAATCATAATTTTCAACATTTTATTTTATAATTATGACTTAGCATGTCATATTTTCAACATTTTATCTCTTAATTATGACTTTATGATAATTGAAATGAGCTGATCAGTAATATAGTTGAATATTTAGTGTCCCCAACTGAACAAGCCAAAGGCGACAGAGACGTCATTATAAACAGTAAATCATAAGAAGAAATGTTTCTTCAGCAGCAAATCAGCATATTAAAATGATTTCTGAAGGATCATGTGGCAGAAAACTGGAGGAATAATGCTGATAATTCAGCTTTGCATCACAGGAATATATTACATTTTAAAATATATAAAAATTGAAAGAGTTAATTTTACAAAATTTTTGATTAAATAAATGCAGCCTTGATGAGAGAATTCAACAACAAAAAAATGCTTACTAAATTGATTTTAGCCTATGCTGCATGTTTGTCATGCCCAACAACACTTATTAATGCTGAAATTAAAGGGATAGTTCACCCCAAAATGGGTGGGTTTACTCACCCTCAAGTCATCCTAGGTGTATATGACATTCTTCTTTAGGACGAATAAAATCTGAGTTATATTAAACAATGTCCTGGCTGTTTCTGTTTTGAAGTCCATAAAAAAGTGCATCAATCCATCATATAACTGCTCCACACGGCTCTGGGGGTTAATAAAGGCCTTCTGAAGCAAAGTGATGCGTTTGTGTAGGAAACAATCATATTTCAAACTTTACAAACTGTAATCTCTATCCTCCGCTAACTGTCGTTCGCATGTTCACGAGAGACTGGCGTTCCAGCATACGACACAGGCGTAGCGTAAGTTACGGAGACGAACGTGGAAGCGCAGAGGATAGAACAAAACAAAACTTGGTTCTCGCGAGAACTAGCATATTCTCACCGGAGTGTCCTACATCACCCGCTGGAACGCCAGTCTCTCGTGAACAGGCGTACGACAGTTAGCGGAAGTTGGAGATTACAGTTTATAAAGTTTTAAATATGGATATTTTTCTCACAGCCATGACGCTGTGTAGTTCACACAGTTCTTACAGTACTTCACACAAACACATCACTTCACTTCAGAAGGCCTTTATTTAACCCCCAGAGCCGTGTGGAGCAGTTATATGATGGATGGATGCACTTTTATGGACTTCAAAACAGAAACAGCCATTCACTGCCATTATAAAGCTTGGAAGCGCCAGGACATTTTTTAATATATCTCTGATTGTATTCATCTGAAAGACCTAGGATGACTTGAGGGTGAGTAAATCATGGGCTAATTTTCATTTTTGGGTGAACTATCCCTTTAAAATGTAATACATCACCTTCCATCATGACTTAGGCCCTGTCCCAAAATGGTGGACTTACAATGGCCGCTGCGTGCGCGTGTCCGTTAAGTCCACGAGACCGCAGGGTGTCCCATTTGTCATTTTAGGTCTCGCGAGCACCCCCTTTGAGGTCGATATGCGCCCTCGATGCGCACTTCTGCCGAGCCCGCACTGGTGCGGGTTACGTAGCGGACTTCTTCCCGGCAGTCAAAGCGGCATTACGTCGTAAAAGTGCGGACTCAGAGGAAGACCGTGAGGGTTTAAATCAATTCACTAAATCAATACAAAAAAGCTAATCTGACTTTTTGCACTGAGATTCAAAGATGTAAGGATTAATAAAGGGAAAAACATTGACGTTTCTGCCATGAAAAATGCTGTTTCTTATCTTTTCCTTACACATTGTGAATCGCAAAATTTCTGAATGAATGCACATTAAGTTCAGTCAAGTCTAATCTACATCAATGTCTTCGATTCTGGGTAGGTAATTTAAGTTCAGTGTTGTCCACAAAGATAGCAGCTCATAAAATGTTCATCTTTACATTATACGGCTATCTGAGGCATAGACGTCTAACACAGTATCTTAACCAGATGGGATGCGATAAGATTCCACTAACAAACAATTTGTCTGTCCACACCAGATGCAAAGCAACTACAAGAAAATCACAGCTAATCAGAAGAGCCTGTGGACGGAGTCTGTTTGTAAGCACTCTGCACGTGCAACAAAGTGGATAAGCACATAATCCATAATCAAATTCATAAACATTACACCATTTTAACATGATTCAAAATACATTCTCAGTGACTGGAGCAATCTTTGTCATAGAACACACTTGTTTATTCACAGTTTGAAGATTTATTTTCAAGAGTTGAGTCCCCAATGATATACTATACACTATGCATGTACCTATGCACTATGTACTAAACTTTGTAGTGTATGAGTTTTATAAGGTAATTCTGACATCCCCTCCGTTACGTAATTAAGGGTGTGTTCACACCTGTCGTTCTTTTGGTCCGGACCAAAAAGAAAGCGATGCATTTAGTCCTGATTCGTTTAGCGTTCACACTCTTAGCTTAGTTAGCGTTCACACTCATTTTTAACACCGAACCTAAAGATAAAAAACAAAACAAAAACAGCTTTTATGACATAGCCTATATTTTGCAACGGAACTTGTTGAACTTGCTGGCCTAAATGCACTTGCTGTATGTGCGTACATATGATGGTATATGATGGAGCTGAGAACTCTTAAGAGCTTATAAAATGTGTAAAGGAGTCCACACAGTGGCAGGAATCCTTTCGTCACACACGCAACTGAAGATCTGCTGCGGGGAGACGCAGTTCTGATGCCTGTAGTGAACTGTGATGGGCAACATCATGACTATGGCGAGAAAAAACAGGTATGCTCGAGCATTCTGTCCTGTTTAGGTCATATGCCGTTTTTGGTTTGTTCACATGTCTTTGGTCTGTGTTGTGTTTTCAGTCAAACTCCACCAGAGTTCGTTTGGAAGCGGAACAAGACCCATCTTTTCAGCAGTCTCGGCCTGCTTGTTTGATCGCAGTGTTCACACTTATTCAAATGAACAGCACTAACAGAGCAATTGCACCAGGCCACGGTTAGTTTTAATCAAACCAAACATGCCAAGTGTGAACACAGCCTAACACTGTTAACTAAGTGCATCATCCGGGTATTTAAAGTGCACTTTTTCTTTTTGGAATTTTCAGTGAACACACTACTCGCACTATTTATTCCACAAAATGGCAGAGAATATTGCATAAGTACATGGCAACACGAATTGGGACGCATCTAAGATCCGAGGTGAATTATCCATTGTCACTTTCAGTATTATAATAATAATAATGATATTAATTTGTTACATTTATATAGCGGTTTTCTGGGTCCTCAAAGTGCTTTACATATAGAAGCGGGGAATCTCCTGAACCACCACCAATGTGCATCATCAACCTGGATGATGCGACGGCAGCCATATTGCGGCAGAACGCCCACACACACCAGCTTATTGGTGGAGAGGAGGCAGAGTGATGAAGCCAATCGGTGTATGGGGATTATTAGGAGGCCATGATGGACAGAGGCCAATGGGTAAATTTGGCCTGGGATTTTTTATGACCACAGAGAGTCAGGACCTCGGTTTAAGGTCTCATCCGAAGGACGGTGCTTTTTGACAGTATAGTGTCCCCATCACTATACTGGGGCGTTGGGACCCACACAGACCACAGGGTGAGCACCCCCTGCTGGCCTCACTAACACCTCTTCCAGCAGCAACCTGGTTTTCCCAGGACATCTCCCATCCAGGTACTGACCAGGTTCAGCCCTGCTTCGCTTCAGTGGGAAACCAGTCTTGGGTTACAGGGTGATATGGCTGCTGGTATGGCTGTAAAACTGATACTCAGTGTTTCCCCTACCATTGTTTTGGGGGGGCCCTCCAAAACAACTTCCCGCCTCCCCTGAATGAATGACAAAAATGATTTGTCATCACGGTCGACAATAAGAATTGTCCGATGGTCCAGTGCCAGCGTGAAAGACACTTGGACCAATGCTGCATCTTCACGGAAGTTGATCATTTGCGCATTTTTAAGCCATGCCAATTTAAATATTCAAGTGCACATAGACGAGAAAGTGTCTCTCAGTTTGGTATTCGCGAAGCGCAGCAACACACATACGCATGGCCACGTGTCTCACAACACGCGAATATTCACACAAAATTATGTCTTGTTGAGTATCATCGTAAACATAGTCGGTTATGTCGTTGACATGAAATTTGCCAGCATTTATGGTCATTTTCACAAGTTTCATGGCCCACAGAATATCTTGTATGAATTTTAATCAACACTTGAATGTTGCAAGTTTCATGAAAAAGCAACATTGAGCATAAAGCTGAGAAAATCACGTTTTTGCAAAAGACTACGTCCGAAGTCGAACGATGATCAAACACAGATGGAGTAGATGGAGTTCATCAAAACCCCAAGCTTCACAGTCCTATAGCTTGTCCTGGGTTGACATTTCATTTTATAACATTAGGCAGTTTTGATGCTGTTTAATGTTGATGATCGCGTTATTTTACATATGCATCTGCTAACATATGATATCGCACGTTGCCGCTTCTTCATCTGTGTTTTTTGGATCAGGAGATGCTGTGCTCGTCCAGAAGATGCGCAATAGCGCCACCTACCGTATAACAGTGAAAACACGGAAAGCCAGAAAATATCGTCATTGGCTATATAAATATTGAGATAACAAAAGACAAAAAAAATCACTCACTGCTCTTGACTGAATAACTTTTAATAAGGGTTAATATATATTTATATGCAGTGACAATTTTCTGCAGACTATGCAGTGATATTTTACATTTGATTACTATTTTTGTACCTGACAATCTATAGACCTACATGAAAAGAACTGTTTATTTCATTTGTTTGTTTGTTCTGTTGTATTTATTTGCGCTTTTGCTCGTTATTTGATTATTTGTTCTTATTTTATTACTGACTGTCTTTAACAATATAAAAAAATATATGCGTTAGGATAATAGTTTTTATAGAGTCATAACCTTATTTATTAAGGTTACATGGCTCAAAAATAATACTAGGCCAATTTCATTTTATTTATCAGTTTTTTTTGTGGTGGGGCCAGTGAAAATTTGAACCCCTGAAAAAATCCTTAGCATTGAGCCCTGAAATATATTAAAAAATAAAACAGATATGCGAGCTCCATTTAGAGCTCCAAAATGTTGAAGAGGAATGGAGAAAGGTGACGAAACTAAACAGGAAAAAATGTGTTTGTTTTTTTCTTAAAAAGCAACAAAATCCGGAGAAACAACTCAAGAAAAGCCAACCTCTTTTGTGTTGTAAATAGTTGTGTGATGTATAAATAAATGTTGTTTATATTTATTCACCAAATTTACAGCCTACTTCGCGCCGTGTCTATGACAACAACACATCTACCGCAACACTCCAGCTCCGCGACACTAGTAGTTTCGGGAGGTCTACCATCCCCCCTGAAAAAAATCCTAGGGGAAACACTGGATACTCAAATGCACATTCAATTATTTTACCATTAAATAAAGCACATAATCAGTACCTGTAACCTGAGATTGGAATTGTCATTTTTTTTTGTTCCTGCATTGCAGTGTAATAAAAACCTAACTAACTGAGGAAAATGCCTTCAAAGTTTTTGACTCATTTTATATACAATTTTCATACTCCACCTTCTTTGTGATCTGTTCTGTGAAATCTGTCTGTTTCAGACTCTGCCTGTGTACGCAGCAATTCAGCTCACGCGGAGCATCTGCTCATATGCCTAGCTGTCTGTCAGGAGTCAGGTGTTACCTGTGGCGGTATGACTCCTCCGCAGATCACCATGATATCCGGTCGGTTGAGGTTACGCAGCTCTTTGAGGAGCTCGGGCACGAGTGTCTTGTGTCCAGCTGCCAGTGTGCTGACCCCCACACAATGCACGTCTGCATCTACGGCCTGTTGGGCGACCTCCAGCGGGGTCTGTCAACATGGAAACGGACACAACACAGAAAAAAATCCAGTGAAGTGACAAGTATTGGACTGAAATTAAAGCGATAGTTTACCCAAAAATGACATTTCTGTCATAAATTACTCATCCTCATGTTGTTCCAAAGCTGTAAGTTCATCTTCGAAACACAAATAAAGATCTTTTTGATGAACTCCGAGAGCTTTCTATCCCTCCATTGACAGCTACGCAACTACTACTTTGACACTTCAACAAGTTCATAAAGAGATCATACAACTAATGCAGTTCGTTTGAGCTTCGTCAGGAACCAATAAGGGTCATTCTCGTGTTGCGCAACACGTTTGAGCTTCTTCAAGAACCAATGAGATTCATTCTCGTGTTGCGCAACACGTTTGAGCTTCTTCAAGAACCTATGAGATTCATTCTCGTGTTGCGCAACACGTTTGAGCTTCTTCAAGAACCTATGAGATTCATTCTCGTGTTGGGCAGCACGTTTGAGCTTCTTCAAGAACCAATGAGGCTCATTCTCTTGTTACACAACACATTTGAGCTTCTTCAAGAACCAATGAGGTTCATTCTCTTGTTACGCTGCGCGTTTGAGCTTCCTCAAGAAGCAATGAGGTTTATTCTCGTGTTACGCAGCACGTTTGATCTTCCACAAGAATCAATTAGGTTCATTCTTGTGTTGGGCAGCACGTTTGATCTTCCACAAGAATCAATTAGGTTAATTCTCGTGTTACGCAACACGTTTGAGCTTCCGCAAGAACCAATGAGGTTTGTTCTCCCACGTCAAGCATGTTCAGTTGAGCTTCTGTTTATGTTCGCTGATCAATGTTTAAATGTGAATAAAAGTCTAAATTCTGTCAAATCTATTCATCATATAAAGCGATCGTGTCTCTATCTCTTTATGAACTTGAAGTGTTGTAGTGGTAGTTGCATATATGTCAAAGTAAGGACAAAAAGCTCTCAGATTTCTTTAAAAGATTTTTAACATTTGTGTTTTGAAGATGAACGAAAGGCTTACGGGTTTAGAAAGTTTTTTTGGGTGAACTATCCCGTTGATACATTTATTCAGCAAGCATGCATTCAATTGCTCAAAGCTAACCGTAAAGTTCATTTTAAATTGACAAAAAATTATATTTCAAATAAATGCTGTTCTTTTGAACTTTCTATTCATCAAAAAATCCTGTTTTCAATATTGGTAATAATAATACATGACCCCAAACTTTTGAAAAATGAAATTGGTATATATTCATGTTTTGGGTAAGATACATTACATGACATGACATGACCATCATAATCTGATGTAGAAATAGGATGGTGCGGAGTATTCATGAAGCACAAATGAGAAAAACGATTATTCTTATTTTGGAAACTGGGGAAAAGTGGAAGCTTAACTCAGAGGTATGCACTGGATTTTCTCAGTCATGGATTCAATGTTTTGATGTCTATGGTTCAGAAAAGAACTCTTAATTGATGATAGACTTGTCTATTCTTTAAAGAAAACATAAGAGCCGAAATGTGGGAAATAAACACGGTTAAGAAAAGTTAAGCTCCATGAGCTGACCTCTTGATCGTCTTTGACACATGGATGATTTTTAGAGAGGGGATATTGTTACCAATATGTATACAAATAAAAACTCTTTTAAATGGGAACAAAAAAGTAGAGATGCACCCTGACAGTTACAGAGTCTTTCATACCTGGAAAAGTGGGCCGACGTCCACATCAAACCCAAGATCTGCGAATCCAGTGGCGATGACCTTTGCCCCTCTATCATGACCGTCCTGTCCCATTTTGGCCACCAGCAGACGGGGATTTCTGCCTTCATGCTTTTTGAACTGCACGATTCTGAGAAACAAAAGCACATGGGATGATACCATGTACATACTGACTTTATCAAATAAGATGTTTCAAACACTAGCCACGTTTACATGCACACTTTTTTTGTCATTCCGATTAAAATCATTCCGATTGAAAGATTCGGTGGACTGTTTACATGTGACGTTATCTAAACCGATCTGGTGTTTACATGTGCTGACTTTCAGTAGGAATCCTTTTGTGACATGCGCACACAGTTTGTCTGCCGCCTCAGAACTATTGATCCACGATACGTAACGAATCTGTGTTGGTAATTTTTATATTTATTTATTTTTCTGTGGGCGGACATGCAGTAGTTTAACTTAATTTATGTCCTATACAATGGCTATTTCAACAGCTGTGAATGATGAATGCGGAATCAAAAATGAATTCAATTCATTTATTTTGAAAAACACAAAATTAACAATAAAATGCACTCAAATTATTAATAAAAACATAGGATATACGGTGAAACATGAATTAAGCATTCAAGACGTGCTCAGCATCATTACTAGTAGTACTAAACATATACATTTCAGATGATTAAGGAAAGATACCATAATCACAAAGGTATAAATATTAACAAAAGTAATTAAAGTAGACTGTGGGTAATGTTACTTAACCAATTTGAAGCAGTTGTTGAATTTTTTTTTTATAGCTAACTTAACTAACGAGAAACAGAGAGCAGCTTGAATATTCCCCGTTGAAATGGCAGCTCTCAACGGCCACCAGGACTTGTACAGTTTTATTATTTTTAAGCTATTTATTATTTGTCGTAAAGTGTAAGAATCACCTCCGAAAAATAAATTATTCTGTCAGGCGCAGTTGAAGCCTAGGACCAGGGGCGCCGCTAAGGGGGGGGAAGTTAGGACGATTCTAAGGGCGCGTGCACTTTTGGGGCCCCCAGAGATTGGTTTTATTAGTAGTAACAGTACTAGTAGTAATGTAATAGAAATTATAAATGTATAATCTACCAAAGAGTTACAAATATAATACAATTATGGCTTATTTCTGCATTTCCGGCAAAATACAGCAAAACACTTCACTCACAAACCACTCAGCTCACGGGTAAAACGACATTTGCTCAAATCCCACTCCGACATGAAATTTCTCGGTATTGTAGGCTACTATACTTGTTGTATCCATTAAGAAAAGGTATTTAGTTTTATATCTATGTTTAAATATTATAATGTTATTTTTTATGTCTATCTATATTGATTATGAAAAGTCAACAGCATGAGTGAGAAAGGACACATCATAAGATGCGCAATTTCAGGAGAAATGGAGTGGGTCAGACATGATTGTTACCACTTCATTAAGTTTTGTAGAAAGCCTTTCTTTAAAGTAAATTTCGTTTTGTATAATTTGTATCTTAATTTTAATCAATGCTTCATCAGCCAATTGGGGCATTCTGGGTTGAGCGAGCGGAGCTTAATTGGTCAGTATTATTAAATTGCAAACAAAGATTTCGGATAGCTAGATTGGTGCAGTAGGGGGCCCAACATCATATTCTTTCATAGGGCCCAAAATTGCTAGCGGCGCCCCTGCCTAGGACAAACGCTGTCAAGATGAGATGGTGTAGCCAGGCTATGTCTGTGTCATTATTTAAACATCATGTTCATAACATGTTACGAAATAAAAAGTTTAATACCTCCGAAAAATGAACTTTCCTCTCTTGTCAACATTAGACTGGTGTGAGCGCGGCGCGCGCTCTTCAGTTGAGGAGGCGCGCGCTGTATATCACGTCACAGAAAGACGTGCAATCAAAGAAATCGGATCAGATCGTTTACATGGTGGAATTTTTCGTTTGATCAGTTCATGAAAAGGTTTATCCCACTTCGGTTTGGCCATTTTTATTCCGATTGAGGTGTTTATATGGAGTATTTTTATTCGGATTGGACTTTTAAACCGATTACAGGGCTCCATGTAAATGCACCTACTGTTATGGTGCTTCCGTGTTTGCGTATGGTGCTTGAAAATTGTCATTTTGTGCTGAAACAAAGTCACATGGGTTTGGAACAACATGGGAGTCAATTATTTTTTTTAATATATATTTTTCAAAATAAGAAACTGTGGTTGGTTACTTCTCGTTAAAAAAAAAAAAAAAAAAAAAAAAGCTTGCATTTTTATTCATGAATTGAAATAAAGCCATTTTAGTTAATTGAAATAAAACTGAAACAAAATAAAATATAAATATTAGATAAATAAATTGCCAACTTACTAAAAATAGTTGAACTAAAATTATAAACACTAAAATAAAAAAAGCTATATAGAAATATATAGAAAAATGAATATAAATTACAAAAACACAACAAACTCTGCTAAAACTAAAACTGAAAAAAAGAAAAGATAATTCAAATAATAATAAGTACTACAATAGCAAATACAGTCAAAACAACATTTCTTCAACATTTTCTCACATTATCACAGTTTATTCGCTATAGTTTAGAAAATGGTAATAAAATGACAAGAACTCAGAGTTAAACAGTGTCAGAACAAATTCATCTTGATAATGTCAGATAACTTTGATACAATAAATTGAAGTACACAATTAGATAATACCAATTTCGGTCAACCAATGACCAAGCAATGCTTCATTTTGTTCAGTCTGTGGTGTAAAAGGTCGTATTAGCAATTAAAGAAAAAACACTTCAGCAAAACATGGTCAGGTCAAAGTGTCTGAATAATTTGGTTGCAAATTTTTTTCAATTTTACTGGTAGTCTACTGTGTGAATTTTTTTGGGGTATAATATGTCACAGTTTACTTTATTTTGCTTTCCTCACTTACATAAATGAACTATAGTGTCCTGCACCCACTAGTAAAAAATTATATCTGGTGTCTGAATCATTTTTGGTTAGACTGTAAATAATACTTAACACTCACTCTTACTAAACAAACTTGACCATATCTGGTGGTAATCAAAGGTCTGGCTACTCATGAGAGTTCAGGCTGTAAGATCTTTTGGAAGTTGTGTGGTAAATATTTATGGTGCAATGTTTGATTTTTACTGTCTCACTTTCATCTCATCTCATCTGTCAAACTGAGGTCACATTGGGCCGGGTAATGCTTTAATCTGACTGCAGAAAATCCATAAAACACACAAATACAGAGATGTACGGTGAAATCTCTGAGCTTTTCTCTGTCTGAGCCATCCTGATTTATTATCAATTCAGCAGCTAAAGATAAATCCATTTACAATTGCTTTATGATAATAACAATGATGATACCATAAGGGTCAAAAGGAAGATATCACACTGAGTTATGGGGTCAGCTCAAGAGCAACAAAAGATTAAATGTATGCAAACTGGTATTACTGTTCAATGCAATAATAGTTTGGAATACACGAGACAAAAGTCTTCATGAGCAGGTTATACTATAGAGAGAACAGGGTCATTACAAATGCTCATCAAACTTTGTTGCATGCGTGGAGTGTTTGGGATCATTATCATGTTAGAAATTACACATTTACTCTCCAAACAGATTTCCGGTCCATTTTTAAAGTGGCAGAAAATTTGTAGATCCTTCCAACACCTCCTGCAGACATGCGTTCCTAATACCATTATTTTGCCATGCTTAATGGTGCCACGCATGCATTTGGTATTAAAACACTCCAGTTGCCACCTACTAACATATCTGAAAAGGTTGTTGAATTTTGACTTGTCAGACTACTCCAATCTTTATGTTCTTTGACAAATGCAAGGTGTTTTTTTGCAGAAGATAAAATTCATAAATGTTTTCTTTACTGGTACACAACTTCTCAATCTAGCTCCGTATAGCCATTGGTTACAGTTCAAGATGAAATTGTAGGTTGGATGTCTCATTCTGGTCTTTAGAAGCTGTTTTGAGGTGGTCCCACATTCAGGTGATTTTCATCCTTCTGTCAAAAATGCTCACTAGTCTTCGTTAACCACCCACAGCACTTTAGTGCACATTATTCAGCATGGTAGCGGAACAATTTTGTGGTCATTGTGACCATTCAAATCCAGCACGAGCAATATCAAAACAGATTGACCAGATTTAGCCAATTTTAATAATATCCTCCTTTGTTGCAGAGGACAGATCCTTTAATTTTTAACTACAACCCACAAAACAACATCTAATTATATAGCTAAATACCTGCCACATATTATTTTCAGCCTATAATTCAATAAATTACTGAGTGCAAGCTTGGTATGACCAAAAATGGCGTCTGCACAATTTGGTATGTTTCATAGTGTTATGTGTCAAGACAAATTATAGAATTGATATATGGAATGCGTACATTACACTCCAGGCACAACTTCTCAAAATGCATACAAAATATTTATTAAAAAGTTTGAATAAAGTGCGAAGAAGCCAATTTTTCTAGGTTGGACATCACAGGTGGCCACTATATACTGTTTACACACACACACACACACACACACACACTTTCGATTTTCATAATATTAGATATACATTTTCGCTTATGTCATACATACTTAATACAAGGTGTTAAGTTAGCCATTTTATAATAACAAGCCAGGAACACAAGTGATATTCAGCATAGCTCTTTAACCCAGGAACTGACATCATAACTTGTGTCACCCCTCATATGTCCGTACTACAACAGTAGCATCACACCGCAAGTTCCCATTACAAAAGGGAAGACGTCGGATGCACACCTGGGCAGAACTAGCAAGTAATCTTGGGGGTTTTTTGTCCACTTATTTGGACATGCTATTCATTTGACATACTGCTTTTAGCATACTAAACGGCAGGAAAGCAGCCATATTTGGATACGGGGAATGAGTACTGTTTCAGCAAGTGGCACTCAGTTACAGGAAGAGAAATTTGCAAGCTCTTACCTATTATGCGCCAGCGATATCTCCTCATGCTCGCCGAACTCGTTGCGATACGCACCGCTGACCATGCGCGTGCTGGCCTTGTGCTCCCCGAAAACTGATTTCATGGCATCTGTGATCTCCCCCACCGAGCACCTACAGAATCCAACAGAATACTTTAATCCACACATATCCACATTATAGCATGCAACACGATTACTTTATTGTTGTTTGGATTGTTTTATGGATGAATTTGTGTTTGCAGTGCATTAAATAGGCAGAAATCGCATTCCATATGTTCAAAGCGTGTGATCCCCCAATCTCCCGCTGAGAAACAGCAGCTTTGCGCTAAGCTTGGTAAAACAAAGACACATGGCACTAACTCGACCTCTTCCAGTTAGACATCCAAAATGTATAATATGGGGGGGGGGGGGGGATTCACAAACGATATTCAGACAGACAATGTCTCAATGTGCACCAAAGTTATTACAATAACTGATATAATATATACACCGATCAGGCATAACATTATGACAGGGGAAGTAAATATCACTGATTATCTCTTCATCACGGCACCTGTTAGTGGGTGGGATATATTAGGAAGCAAGTGAACAATTTGTCCTCAAAGTTGATGCGTTAGAAGCAGGAAAAATGGGCAAGCGTAAGGATTTGAGCGTGTGTGACAAGGGCCTAGTTGTGATGGCTAGACGACTGGGTCAGAGCATCTCCAAAACTGTAGCTCTTGCGGGGTGCTCCCGGTCTGCAGTGGTCAGTATCTATCAAAAGTGCTCCAAGGAAGGAACAGTGGTGAACCGGCGACAGGGTCATGGGCGGTCAAGGCTCATTGTTGCATGTGGGGAGCGAAGGCTGGCCCTTGTGGTCTGATCACACAGACGAGCTTCTGTTTCTCAAATTGCTCAAGAAGTTAATGCTGGATAGAAATGTGTCAGATTTCACAGTGCATCTGCGTATGGGGCTGCATAGCCGCAGACCAGTCAGGGTGCCCATGGTAAAAAAGTATATTCCTTTTTTTATTTTTTAATGACCGTTGGTTTCGCTAGATAAGACCCTATTCCTCGCCTGTGATCGCGCAGAGCCTCTGAAGCCCTTTGAAACTGCATTGATTTGGACCTTTAACATTTTGGTTGCCATGGAAGTCTATGATGTGGTATCCTGGATTTTTTTCCTCAAAAAAAATTAATTTATTTTCGACTAAAGAAAATAAGACATGAACATCTTTGATGAGATGGGTAAAATATCAGGACATTTTCATTTTGAAGTGAACTAATCCTTTACACTAGCAAAAGTGGATTCAGACACGCCCCAAGTTCACCTGCGCTTCAGACCATGCACTCAGATTGTTAAAATAGGGCCCTAATAGTTTACACTAATTAAGTTACACCCTAATATTTAGGGTTAAGGCCAGTTCACACCAGCAATGACAACTATAAAAGATAACCATAATGATAACTATATTAATAAATGCTTGAGCTCTTTAAAGCAGGATGGATTCTGATTGGCTGTCAGTGTTTTTATCATTCATCAGCAAGAAGTAATAATTGTTTCTCTGTGCCGTTATCATTAAAATTGTGGTGTGAACTCTATTATTTTACATTCAGAACTTTTTAAAACTATGTGAACAGACGTACAGGGGTTCGAATAAACCTTTCGTGACTCGTGAGTGCGTTTGTGTTTTTAATTGGGAGTTCCAAGCAGTTTCAAAAGCCCTCTGCATCTGGAAGTCATTAAAAGGAGACTCACCGGGCTCTCGCAGCTTCCACGGCGAGCTCCAGGAGGTTTCCATCTCTGGTACGTGCACACTGCTCGATCGCAGCCAAGCACCTCTTCGCCGCCTCTGCATCCCTGCTCTCTCTGACCTGCAATGCAAGCGCAGCTTCATTACGATCTGCAAACACTGACCCTGGATTAACCATTCAAACATACACACACATGGACTCAGCCTGGAGTGTATAATCAACATGGGTGACATTTCAAATCATGCAAATGGAGGTTTGGGAAGGCTTCAATACAGTGCGGGGGAAAACCGTCTCAGAAAACACAGCATATA
This sequence comes from Gobio gobio, assembly GCF_949357685.1. Classification (NCBI taxonomy): domain Eukaryota; kingdom Metazoa; phylum Chordata; class Actinopteri; order Cypriniformes; family Gobionidae; genus Gobio; species Gobio gobio. The sequence goes on along the minus strand of NC_137105.1, from coordinate 9,108,382 downwards.
ATGCAGATTATTATAACTAAACTACTTTATTTGCTGTGAACGGGGTGAACTAATTGTGAAGGCGGCCAAACACAGAGAGGTACTGTGTTCCTTCACATCCTCCAGCTTGTGCAGAAAAATGTAATCTCATAAAAATAATAAAAAGTCCAACAGGATCATCTGACTGTTAAATGATGGTGTGTGATCTTTATGCAATATCTTTGGCTAAAAGGGAGAGTTCTTTCAGTGTTGTTTTGTTAAATAAAACTAAAAATATTAAAAATCATTCAGTAATTGAATTAAAGCTAGAAAAAAATATCTATATAAATATTAGGTGAAAATTAGCAACCAAATTAAACAAGTTTTTTTTTAAGTTTAAAATAACAAACTGATTTTTTTTTATTAAAGTTTTATTTATAAAAAAAAGTACATAAAATTACTAAAAATGTAACTAAAATATACAAATAAAAAGTTATTTCAAAATACTATAAGAGCATGTAATAACACTGATTCCTTTGGCAGAATCATAACCTTGCATTATATTTTCCATAAGGACTACTTATAATATTAGTAAAGTTTTTGTGAGGGTTTAAAAAGAACAAACGTGCAGCTCAAATTGTTGTTTATTTGCGGTGTTGCACGCTTCAATTTCCAGTGTCTACATTATTTTCCAAGGTACCCAACATCACCCCATTCGTGCAGTACATACTTTCTGAACTGAAGATGTTTTGCGGAAACCATGAAGAGACGATGAATGAACAGATGCCAAATGCTTCCAGATCAAACAAACCACCGTCACCGACAGAGTGGCTGGCACTTTCAATTTACAGCACGGCCGTTTCATGCATTTACATTTTCAATATCAATACACGGACTATCATCACATGAGAATTCCAAGGCAACATGTTGTCGAGTTGCTTTTATCATCAGGTTGCTAAATCAACCTGCAAGAAAGCCCTCACTCCAAGGAAATGGCAATAAACCCACAAAGTGCCATGTAAACTGCTCTATACATCGAAAACATGCAGCACAAAAAAGTGGATCTTCACAAAGAGCCATGCATTAGAAACTTGTGACATTTATTTGAATCGATCTTCAAAGGGTGAAGTAGTAGGCCTAATGCATGAGAACCAATTATTAGGAACCTTTTTTCTGTTGTACGCCTCTCAATGTTAGCTACACAACTCACTAAAATGAATAGAACGTCACAACATATAAGACAATCAGTGAATCATTTATTGAACTTGAAATGCCAATGAAACTGATTCACTAAAATGATTTGGTCAATGTTCTGAAAGGCAAACTACAATAATTCTCTTGCTATTGCTGCTAATTATAGTGAGTGTATAAACGATGAGGTCTTGTGCCATAGCGTAGCCTTCATCACCCTGCTATTTTGCCATGGCCAATCGACTGTACAGTGTCCTATACATATTCATTACTGAAAGATCATGAGATACAGTATTGAATAATCCTTTGAGGAGAAAGATAGAATGCACTCTAACATCAAAGCATTCTATCTGATTTGATGTGGGAGATCAACTGAAGACCAAATTAAATGCATTTCAGTGAATCCACTCAAAGGGGTTGGATTTACAATCTCAATTTAATGAATTGGAAATCATAGCTTTCTTAAAACCAGTGTATCTATTCTGGTATTTATGCTGCAGGAAATGTCTGTATTTGGTATCTGAGAGGTGACTGAGGGTCTGACCCATGTCAGGAATGTAGTAACAGTGTTTACTCATTTAGCCTGGCTTTCAGAGAATAAATATACGGGGACTGAGAAGTGCAAAACAAATCAAAAACAAATCAACAAATTATAAACACAATGGAAAGTCTAAAAATCTTATTAGTTCTATTAAGTTGAAAAAAACACAACAACAATGCATGTCTTGATTGACAAATGTCTCGTCCAATCAGTGGTCAGTATTAACCAAATTAGGTTAAACTTTATTTTAAGGTGTCAGTACTTAAATGTGTAATTACACTGTAACACAGAGTAATAATAATTAAGTACATGTACTTACTATAGGGTTATAAATAACTGTAGTTAATTAACTTAGACCATGTCCGAATCCACTTTTGCTAGTTTAACAACGGAAAAAATGGTTGGTGTCCCAGGCACATGGTCCAAAAGGGTTGTCCGTAGCCTCTTAGTCATGAGTGTGTTTTGGGCGTAATGTGCAATAAACCAATCAGAGTCTCCGATTCCCTTTAAAAGCCAGTTGCACTTGCATCATGGCGGATTCGCTATTTACATGCCGGAATTTGCATGGGGAAATACTGAATGCTTCTCGAGAAATCCTTTTATTTTTAATAATTAAAAATGTGTGTGCTGCTGCGCGTCCGTGTGTCTGTAATAAGCAGAGTGTACACGCACTGTGCACCCGCCTATAGGCGCATATTACTAACCCTTTAAATAACACACAAATACTGCCTAATTGGCTTTAGAGCAGGTTTTTGTTGGTCAATGGCGCAGTCATTTTTAGTTGCCTCAAAATAGTAACGTGCCAACACAACTGAACACAAATGACTGTGAAAATGATAACTGTGTCGGGCTGAAACTACCAAAAAACACTAGCGTCACATTGAGCAGGGTGTATGATAGGACCTATAGTGTTACCGCAAATTATTCAAGAGTCATATATTTTGTAGAAAGAGGATTGTCAGTTTGAACTATATTCTTATGAGATTTATTCTGATGTTCTCATTATAGCTGTATGAGACAACGGTGTCCAAGGTCATAAAGGTCAATATTCACTAACACAAACAGTCATGGCCAAAAGTTTTGGCACCCCTGAAATTCTTCCAGAAATTTGAGTATTTCTCACAGAAAAGTATTGCAATTACACGTTTTGCTATACACATGTTTATTTCCTTTGACATAATTTCACACAAAACTCCAAAAATTGGCCGGACAAAATGATTGGCAACCTTAACTTAATATTTGGTTGCACACCCTTTGGAAAAAATTACTGAAATCAATCGCTTCCTATAACCATCAATAAGCTTCTTACACCTCTCACCCAGAATTTTGGACCACTCTTCTTTTGCAAACTGCTTCAGGTCTCTCATATTGGAAGGACACCTTTTCCCAACAGCAATTTTAAGATCTCTCCACAGGTGTTCAATGGGATTAAGATCTGGACTCATTGCTGGCCACTTCAGAACTCTCCAGTGCTTTGTTGCCATCCATTTCTGGGTGCTTTTTGAAGTAATTTTTGGGGTCACTGTCCTGCTGGAAGACCCATGATCTCAGACGCAAACCCAGCTTTCTGACACTGGGCCCTAAATTGCGAACCAAAATCCTTTGGTAATCCTCAGATTTCATGATGCCTTGCACACAGTCAAGGCACCCAGTGCCAGAGTTAGCAAAACAACCCCAAAACATCTTTGAACCTCCACCATATTTGACTGTAGGTACAGTGTTCTTTTCTTTGTAGACTTCATTCTGTTTTCGGTAAACAGTAGAATGATGTGATTTACCAAAAAGCTCTATCTTGGTCTCATCTGTCCACAAGACGTTTTCCAAGAAGGATTTTGGCTTACTCACGTACATTTAGGCAAACTGTAGTCTTGTTTTTTTATGTCTCTATGTCAGCAGTGGGGTCCTCCTGGGTCTCCTGCCATAGCGTTTCAGTTCATTCAAATGTCGACGTATAGTTCGTGCTAACACTGATGCACCCTGAGTCTGCAGGACAGCTTGAATTTCTTTGGAACTTGTTTGGGGCTGCTTATCCACAATCTGGACTATCCTACGTTGCAACCTTTCATCAATTTTTCTCTTCCGTCCACGTCCAGGGAGATCAGCTACAGTGCCATGGGTTGCAAACTTCTCAATAATTTTGTGCACTGTGGACAAAGGAACATCTAGATCTCTGGAGATGGACTTGTAACCTTGAGATTGTTGATATTTTTCCACAATTTTGGTTCTCAAGTCCTCAGACAGTTCTTTTCTCCTCTATTTCTGTTCTCCATGCTTAGTGTGGCACACACAGACACACAATGCAAAGATCGAGTCAACTTCTCTCCTGCTTTTTATCTGCTTTCAGGTGGGATTTTTATATTGCCCACACCTGTTACTTGCCCCAGGTGAGTTTAAAGGAGCATCACATGCTTGAAACAAACTTATCTATCCACAATTTTGAAAGGGTGGCAATAATTTTGTCCGGCCCATTTTTGAAGTTTTGAGTGAAATTAAATGAAATGTGCTTTTTTTCATCCATTTTTTTGTGTTGTTCCAATACACACAAAGGAAATAAACACGTGTATAGCAAAACATGTGTAATTTCAATCCTTTTCTGTGCCAACACTTTTGGCCCTGACAGTATGCATGCTTAGCCATTGTATTTATTTTTAGGATTTCTCACATCATTGGTTACATCACGTGTAGAAGTTTGTATCTGTGCTCCGTGTGGATGTAGCTTCATTATTCTGTTCCAGTGCTCCAAAACTCAGCCTTGAAGTGAAGAGATATTGCCTGTTTTATCTAATTGTGCTTGTAGGGGTTGTTTATTATTATTAGAGGCATGTGACCATTCCAAATAGTTTCCAAGAGAGTTCAACAGAGTCCCCTCCGTCTTTAAGCCCAAATTGCTCCTACATCCCTGAATATAATTCTATTTAGGTTTAGGTAAATGTCATTGATTTTCTTAAACATTTACAGATCTGTATTGCAATGATGAACACAATGTTTATATTTTCACTGACTTCTGAAGATCGAAATGATCAATTAAAGCTATTTCAATGGAGCACTTCAAGTTCTCCGTTTAATTAAAGTCCTTCATTGTGAATAGGCAACATCGCAGTGCGCTTAATTGGGAATGGACTATATGTGATGTCTCAGATCACGTCAATACGGATGAAGGCACTCACTTTTGTTCCAGTGCTCCAAAACTCAACCTTGAAGTGAAAAGATATTGCCTATGTTTTATCTAATTGTGCTTGTAGGGGTTGTTTATAAGAGGCATGTGACCATTCCAAAGGAAAAGTTTCCAAGAGAGTTCAACAGAGTCTTCTCTTCTCTTCTCTTCTCTTCTCTTCTCTTCTCTTCTCTTCTCTTCTCTTCTCTTCTCTTCTCTTCTCTTCTCTTCTCTTCTCACGTGTTTACTGGTGCAAGGGTGGGGCAATCTGTCACTCACATGAGATTCACGGAAACAAAATCAAGTCCCACCCTACATTTATTCTTGTTCGAGAAGCCGGTTCACTAGGATATACAATAGGGAAGTAGACAATTGCAACTTCCGTTTCACGTCGACTTTAAGTCCAAATTGCTCCAACATCCCTGAATATAATTCTATATAGTTTTAGGTCAAAGTCATTGATTTTCTTTAACATTTACAGATCTGTATCGCAATTATAACTCTGAAGAACGAAATGACCAATTAAAGCTCTTTCAATGGAGCACTTCAAGTGTTAAATTAAAGCCCTTCATTGAGGTTAGGCAACATCGCAGAGAGCTCGATTGGGAACGGACTATATGTGACCGTCTCAGATCACGTCAATACGGATGAAGGCACTCGACTTCAAAATCCGTGCAGTGAGTCATCGCCAGAGGGAACTAACCTTCCGCAGCTTTTCAATCTGCTTGTTACGCACAGCTGTGTTGTCGATGGCAAGCACGTCAACGGATTCTTCCTTCCCCAGGCGGTACTTGTTGACCCCCACGATGACCTCAGAGCCTATAGTGAGACAGTGCGAGAGAACATAAGTAGCAGAGCCTAAATAATGAAGGGCAACCCTAGAATCATATTTTGACTCTGAAGCTAAACATAAACTATCAGAGCTTTGCAGATTTCTGTGCATGACTCTGTAGGTTCAGGTCAGAGGTTACAGATTGAATGGCCTCCTTTCACCTCATTATGAGACAAGGATATTCATCCATATAGAAACTAAAGCTTACATGGAGTGTTGTATTATTTCACAGCACATGCTCGTTAAACACACACCTGGAGGTCACATTTCTAGGGATATCATTGCAACTGTCTTGGGTAGCCAGAGTTTTGACTGTTGGAATCGAGTTTAGTTTGAATCAGAATGAGATTTAGTGCCAAGTATCGCCAAGGAATTTTTTTTTGTAACTAAAACTTCCAGTGCACAGACAAAATAATAAGAAACAAATAAATAAAATAAAGATAAGTGAATAATAAATATTTTATAAAAATACACAATAGACAATACATGCATGTACAAATATGTTATAGTATAATTATGCAGAGGAATGTGAATAAGAGGAAGTATATGTTAAACAAATATATATAAATGTTTGGTATTGCACACATTTTTTTTATTGCACAGGGGATGCAATAGTCCATGCTACTTTTATTAAGGGGCAAAGTCACCCAGGAAGAGAGAGTGGGAAAATTTGGAACTGATGATACAATACTGAGTGCGAACACATGTAAAGCCAAAATTATAATTTTGTGGATTTTCATTCATGTATATAAGCTTGGAGGTCATCTACATATGCTAGCGTACTCCTAAACCATGTTATTTTAGTATAATTGAGATATTATAGTTTCTAATCATTTTATAATTTAGTTTCATTTTAATATTTTCCATTTTAATTTAAATGTTTGTATTTAGTTGCGTTTTTACAATTGTATTAGTTTTTTATGGCTTTCGTTTTTAGCTAACTACAACAGCTGCTCCTTCTATAATGCTTCTTTGAACTTTCTAGTCAAAGAATCCTATTTTTTATCACAGATTCTACAAAACTATTAAGCAGCACAACTGCTTTGAACATATATAATAATTAGAAATGTTTCTTGAGCATCAAATCATATTAGAATGATTTCTGAAGGATCATGTGACACTGGAGTAATGATGCTGAAAATTCATCACAGGAATAAATTCCATTTTAAAATATATTCAAATAGAAAACAGTTATTTTCATTTGTAGTAATAATAATAATAATAATACACAATATTACTATTTTTATAGTCTCAAATAAATGCAGCCTTATTGAGCATTAGAGACATTTTAATCTTATTGACTCCAAACTTTTGAACGGTAATGTACACAATTAAAATTTGCAGCCCTGAAAAGCAAACTAAAAATGTATGACTCGTCCTGGACTGCACAGATTTGTCCAATCAAATGCTCTCTAGAATGAAGATGCCCCTCCCCCAATACCATCTGTAACTAGCAAATCCTGATAGTCTCTGACTAATCAACTACTTAAAGAGCACCTATCATGGCATTTAAAATGTTCCAAATATTGTTTTAGAAGTCCCCAGCAACAGTTTTGCATGCATGCAATGACAAAAAAGACTTTAGTTTTCTTATAATATGCATTTATTTTTACCTGTTTTGACAGCGATTCTCAAATGATTCCTTTAGTGATTCACTTTTCAAAACCCCGCCTTTACGTGACGCTAATCCGCGGTGATTGGTCCGATGACCCAGTCAGTTGTGATTGGTATAGTCTGTGCAGATATTTTCGGAAACGGAACGCCCATCAAAGTCTTATAGTGACAGTAATTTGTTAATATGTGTCAGGAGTTATGAATATGAAAACCGCGTCTGTACCTTTTGATTGTAATATGAGCCTCAGCTGATCTCATTCATAAAAAAACTCCTCTATTCTCCTCACGAAGACTCGCGACAAATCAACATCCCTCAGGGCTTTTAGTTCAAAAGTGTGCAGATGAGGAGACATATTGATAGATTCTCATATGTCTGTGTCAAATTTCTAAACAGAGGAGTATTTTTTATTCAATACTTCCTCAAAATTCGCAGATATAGCCTAATCATGAGCGATTGAGTCTCTTATGTGTTGTTTTCAATTCATCCTGGCAGCCGGAGGGCGCTCTGTGCACATGTAGTCCATGTACAGACAGACGAAGAAGAACCATGTGCCATAATAGAAGTCCATAATAAAAGCTTCCTGAGATTGCGAAACATACATTTGACGACTAATAAACACTCAATCGCGACGATGTATGGTTTGTCTTCAAGCCACTTAGTCTTCAAATGCTCATCCTTGGGCAGATGAAAAAAGTTTGCTTTTGAGTCACACTTCAGAACACAGCGTCTCGTGGCCATGATGTTTTCTAGTTTTCACTGGCGTCTTGGAGCGCAATAAGTGGGCGTATCGTATTCAAATAACTTGACAAGTTGACGTCATCTAGTCAGAGAAAAAGCTTCGGTCTTCTAACGATTCTTAAAAATGACTCAGAGTCGACTCTTACTTTTGAAAGAAAATAACTATATATACGGTGCACTGTCATATTTCAAACTATGCAGGATGTTTTTGTCCACTTAGATCTATGTTACACACTACATGAAAGGTAAATTTCAAAATTCCATGATAGGTGCTCTTTAAAACAACTTTTTTCAACAAACTTTCTGAAAATAAAGTAATGTAAACCCTGAACAAGTGAAGTGAATGATAGGACAGGGACAGAAGATGAACAACAGGCTGGTCCACTCATACATATTCCACCACTCATGCACATGAGAACAATCCATCGAGGGCCCTCAAGATCAAAGCCTTGATCATCTAGGGTCTGAACAAATGCGGGAGCTTCAAACATCTGCTGCAAACCCAATATGGGCTAGTTTCTGTTTGAAATGTTGCTCCATGCATCTTCAGGGCAACTTACATTCACTGATAACCACAGTCTGGGAGGGACGTCCTGCAGAGCATACAACAATGTTGGAAAGCTAACTGTGAGTTTACAGCGATTTAAGGATCCTGGGGCCATTCAGTATATATTTACTCAAACATGACCACACTGAACATCTTGGATTTGAAATCCTATTTAAAGGGTTCGTTCGCCCAAAAATATAAATTCTGTCATTAATTACTCACACTCATGTCATTCCAAATGTCATTGTTGAATAAAGTCGTTATTTTTGTTTGCTTTTTTGTGCACAAAAAGTATTCTCGTCGCTTCATAAAATTAAGGTTGAACCACTGGAGTCACATGGACTATTTTAACGATGTCTTTACTACCTTTCTGGACCTTGAAAGTGTTAAAGGGGTCATGAATTGAGAAATCAACTTTCCTTTGAGCTTTTGATATATAAAAGGTCAAAGTAATATAAGAATATCTTGTAAGTTTCAGAGCTGAAAACGTCCTTGTTAGTATTATATTGTATAGTATTGCATTGTTACAGATCGTATTGATTATGTGTACGTGTCTAACTGAACATTCCTTAGCACGCTGTCAAAGGCTGAAGAATTCTTTATTTGTGGTGTTGTTGGTTCATTGCGATTCGGGATCAGACTCGGACATGTTTATGGGCCAGTGCTCGCAAAGCCCAACGTCCCGGGGCTGTGTGTTTTCCAGACGAGCTACCGAATCTTAAAGAGTGAAATAACATTCCTTTCTTGATGTGCGTTGTTCACTCTCTTGACTATTTGAAAGGCGTGCGTGCGTGCGTGTGTGTGTGTGTGTGCGGTTCGCGGTTTGCCACATGCTTTCAAAACAATTCCCACATGTACTGACCAAAGGGGAGCTGAAGCACATTAAATATGCAAATCTTAGCCAATCCTGAAATCAATCGTGCCGTGGGCGTTTACTTCCAAGTCTTCAGTGCGGCACACCCATCAAAACTGAGCGTTTCTTCAGAGAGCCTCAAAACCAGGACAGAAAATAGCCTATTACTTATTCATTATGATGTTTTTGAATGTAAAAACCACGCGGACGTCATTATTTGACCTCAGATAACAGTATAATTTTTTTTTTTAAAGACAGTTCATGACCCCTTTAATGAAATTGCTGTCCAAAATATGATTTCATCCAAAATATCTTAATTTGTGTTCTGAAGATGAACAAAGGTCTTACGGGTTTGGAACGACATGAGGATGAGTAATTAATGACAGAATTGTCATTTTTGGGTGAACTTACCCTTTAAACCTGAAAATAAAATGTAAGAATTCTGCTAAATGTAAAACAGAGAAATGCAAAATGAATATGAAATATTACAGGTAGTTTAGCCCAAGTACTGCTGTTATTAAAGCAAATGGAAAAAAGTTTTTTTTTTACAATTCCGCTTCTATCTCATTGTTATGCTAATGGTATAAAGTAATAAATGGGGGGAAAGTAATAATTTCTCGCTCATTCTTGAGAGCAGTGTGATAATAGGCTCTCATAAGATAAATGTGTGGTTCATGGCAGGTGTAGCTAATGCATCCATCATGTTCTGTCCTCCAGGATGCTTTAGTGTGGCTTTACTGATAACGGTGTGGCGTTTACCCAAAGAAAACAATCACTTGCACTAGCCTACAGCCACTAAAATATCCAGCTGTGCAGCATCTGTGGGATTTTTAAATTATGCATAATTCCTCGGAGAAAGAGGAAAACTTGCAAAACATTACCTGATGTGAAGTAATATTTGATTGAACACATCAAACTTAAGCCGTCAGGACTGGAAATAGAAGCATGAAATGTGAAAATGAAAATCTTGTGTTTACCATGCAGGCAATTGGCATAATTGCATGTACGTGTCATGCATGTTAAAAGACTGCCCCCTAGTGGCACTGTATTTATCAATCAGCAAAGCATAGAGAAATGGGATTCAATGAATCAATGTGTCACTCAGTTCTGCTAACAGCATGTCAATATCTGAGATCTCCGACTTAAACACATTTAGACTCCACAAACAGCATGATCAATTGAATATAATCAATGTGATTATCTCTGCAGTTCTGTTCACATGCCGAACAACGTGTATTGATCAGAGCATCCGTGTATAGATATTTTAAACTGCATTTCACTGCCATCTGTCACAAGTCCTCCACTGACGTCAGAGAAATCCACTTCAAAACAACAACAGCAGATGCAAAATAAACTGTTTGCACTTTTCTCTCACTAGTTACATTTTTCTACTACATACATTCAGCTATTTTTGTTTTCTTTTTTTTCTGAAAGTAATGAACTTTTGCATCACTGTCATTTCCATCACATCTCAAACTATGTATTTAACAGCATACTGGTGGAAATGACACTTGAAACATTTCTGGAATTAAATGCCCAACTTCTTTTCGACTCTAATTTCATAGCTAGCATATGTATGCACACTAAAAACACAATCAAACTATAATTTCACATTTTCCATATTTTGGCAAAATTAGTGTTAGGTTGGAAATCAAGCAAAATAAAATGTTTACCTTGAGTTTTGTTTGTCGTCTTCACAAATCACGTTTTTACCATTACATTATACCACAACAAAGGAACAGTTGTAATTTGTGTAACCACTGACATAAAAAAATATATATTACAAAATGTAATCTTTATTTAGACAGTAATAGCTTTAAATATAATAATTAATACTTTTCTAATTAGTATTTTTTCTAGATTAAAAGTCTAGTGACATGGGTAAAACAAAACCTATTTTTAATAATATGACCTATTTAATAATATAATAAATATAATCTAAAATTATATAAGTGCTGTCAAATCGATTAATCACGATTAATCACATCCAAAATAAAGGTTTGCGTTTACTTAATATATGTGTGTACTGTGTATAATAATTATTATGTATACACTGTGAGCAGAATTATTAGGCACATTGATTTTCTGATCATATTTTTTTTCCAAGCACATTTGACCAATTCCAAACCACAGTAATCCTAATAACTACTATTAATTTAGTATTTAATAATGTTTAAGTGATATATAATTGTTCATGAAGGCTGGAAATGAAAAACACAAGGGATTGAAGTGTGCAGAATTACTAGGCATGTTTTCTTTTACAGATAAATTGAGCCAAAAAAGAGATTTAACCCTTAATCGTCTCTTGGGGTCCAGCTGACCCCACTGGACTTTTCCTCCATTTTTAAAAAGTGTTCCCTTCATCTCAGGGCCATGAGACTCTGTGACTTTTCCTAAATAATCTATCTAAACATGCACAAAAAATCTGGGCTTGATTTGGTTGTTCTAAAGGTGTGTAAAAAAAAAAAAACGTTTAAGTCCCTCTGGGTCAGATTGACCCCACATTGAAAATGAATGGGAAAGTGTAAACTTTTTTTTTTCACTTTTTTTGTCAATAAAATTTTACTAAATCCAGTATAAATCTGAAAATTTCTACATTTATATCAAGGTCTGGTCCTAGAGCATAAACACAAAGTAGAACGAACTTTCTGTCTCATACACACATGCACACACACACACACACACACACACACACACACACACACACACACACACACACACACACACACACACACACACAACACACACGTGTGTGACTGCAACAGAGAGTATTTTTATAGAAACTGGCAAATAAAAATCAACAAAACTGGCATAAATCTGAAAAAATTCCATACATAAATGAAGGACAAATACTATAGCACAAATGCAACATGGAACAATCATGAGAAAGAGAGGAAAAGGGCAAATAAAAGAAAGATGAAAGGCAGCTTAACTTTTGCATAACTTCCCTATGGACCTCTATTGGATAATGTGGTCATTGCTCACTCTTTCTCTTTAACTATAATTCCTATAAAGTTTTTCCACAAACCTACAGATGGCGGTATTCTATGCCTAACACATAGAGCAATGTCCAAACACTATTTATATTTAATTAAGATCATCATTCGTGATTTTTTCATAAAAAAATTATTTTTAATGAGCCAATTTATGACATATAGTTAAGTTAAGTATTTGTGCAGTAAATAGGTAAAAAACTACCAAATACCCACAAAAACACAGCATAAATGTATAGTTGAGAAGTAAATAAAAAAAATTATATATAGTTTTCCATGTAAAAAAATGTATATTTCCTTATGCAATCGCTCTGTAAAAGTTTGGGGTCTATCTGACCCCAAGGGACTCAAACGTAAACCCTACTTGAGGGACGATTAAGGGATAACTCCGACTGAAAAGTCAAAAAGTATTAAATGCCCATGAGAAGGATGCAATACTAATGCAATACTAGACATTGCAGTTAAGGCGTGACCATTGGACAGTGAAATGCTCGTTGGGTCAGTTGGCTCGTTGCCCTTTAGTCGCCAGCGCCACCATTTTCCAGAAATGCAACCTACCCGGAGTCTCCAGAAGTGCAAGGTGTCAGGATCGTTTCAGAATCTGGGAGTACGTTTTGGGAGTTCATTTTAGTCCATCTCTGCAAAACGGACTTCAGGATGGACTAAAATGAACTCCCAAAACTTACTGCCAGATTCTGGAAGATGAATTCTTCAAACAGTGGTACTAGAGGATGTGGTGCTGGTCCTTCAAGAGTCATTCTCAACCTATAAAACCTATAAGCCTATAAAAAAACCTTCTTCATGTATTTTACAACACTTCAGCTTATGATTCTTATCTAGTGGGGGTCATTTTTTAGGATTCTTTACCTAATTTTAGTCTCTGAGATCCTGACACCTTGCACTTCTGGAGACTCCAGGTAGGTTGCAGCTTTGGAAAATGGTGGCGCTGGAGACTAAAGGCTTCCTGATGATTTCACCCTTAATTCTTCACCTTAATTCTTAATTCTTTTGCAGTTAACAGGTGTCTTTTCTTCACCACCTGTTTTTGTCTGACCCTGCTGACCTAACGAGCATTTCACTGTCCAATGGTCATGCCTTAACTGCAATATCTAGTATTGCATCCTTCTCATGGGCATTTAATAATTTCTGACTTTTCAGTCTGAGTTAAATCTCTTTTTTGGCTCAATTTATCTGTAAAAGAAAACATGCCTAATAATTCTGCACACCTGAATATAAGGTGTTTTTCATTTCCAGCCTTTATGAACAATTATATATCACTTATACATTATTAAATACTAAATCAATAGTAGTTATTAGGATTACTGTGGTTTGGAATTGGTCAAATGTGCCTGGAAAAAAAATATGATCAGAAAATCAACGTGCCTAATAATTCTGCACACAGTGTATATAAATACACACTCAAAGAAATATTTGCATGTATATACTGTATATATTTATAGAATTGATATTATATATAAATATAACATTGTTCTTAAATATGCATGTGTGTGTGTATTTATATGTACACATAATAATTATATACAGTACACTTGTTACACGTCTGCCTTTTTGTGTTATCTCTGACCCTGTGTTTCCTATGTTCTGATTAGTTAATTTGGTTCCACCGGTGTTCTGTCTATCTCATTAGCTCCGGTTACCAACGTGGTACGTATTATGCATGTGGTGTGTGTGTGTGTGTGTGTGTATATGTGTGTGTGCTGGGAAGGAGGGAGCAGGTAAAGAAAGTCGTGCGACATACATTGCGCACCACACAGGACGTTTGTTTTTTTGTATTAGACACACTAGGTTAAAGAGAGAGCGCCACACTCTGTAAGTTTTGTTATTTGATTAGTTAGTGTAGTTTAGTTTGGGCGTCTTGACGCTGAAGACTTTTTATTTCACTGTTTTCTTTGATGGTTAGTTTAGCCGATTAAACTTAGTTGGATTTGTTTTGTTTTTGTTACTTTCTTTGATTTGGCATCTCTCGCGTTCGCCTTCCCACCTCGTTTCTTTAGTATTGTTTTGTTGTGTGATTTTTCTTTTATTATACTCTTTTGTAATTATTATTGTAAATATATTTTGTCACTTTTTCATCTTTTGTTTGGCACTGTACAATCAACCTTTTGGAGGTGAAGCTGACTTGTTTCCTTTTCTTTTATTGCCTATTCTCATATTGAAACACGCACAGTTGATAAAGAAATGTTCACTCCTGTTTACCCCTAGTGAAACATTAAAGGGACGTAACATTTATGGGGGCTCCCAATTTTTCCTGGATATTAATTTTAGCTTGTTTAGTTCCTGCTTATAAGTTCTCAGTTCTCGTCAAAGTTTCTTTGTGTTTGATGTTCATTACATGAGTGCTATTATTAAAGATCCTGTTTTCTGTTCATCCTCATTTTCTGTGAGTTTTATACTACACGTAACGTGACAACACTCACATATATTATGTAAACACAAACTTTTATTTTGGATGCGATTAATCAATTTGACAGCACTATTTATTAATTTATTAGCCAATGCAAATATTTCAAATTGAAGCATATTTCGGATAAGTATTAACTGATTTCCATTCCTTTTTTAATTAAAAAATTCCCTGCTATTTCTAGGTTTTTTTCTGCTGCTTTTTCCATATTTCTAGGACTGTGTGAAAGTGCCAAAAGTTGCCTTTCGACTTGACACTTTAAATTCTTTCCAGTAAATTGAGTTTCAATGCCTTTTCAGAAATCTAATTTCTGAGCCTGTCACTTTCATAACAAATCACATTACCTTCGAGACAGGTTGTATTACTGCTATTGAGTTCAAAATGAACAGATGCCACCCCAAAAACACGCCCTACATTCAGAAACCACCCCAAACGTTGGCAAGCATGTCAGTGCTTTTGAAAGCGATCGGTCAACAGAGCGCATTGACATAAGCGATTTAGAGGACATGCGGTCTGGTTCAGAAAAGCCCCAGTTTTCGTTCGACTGATTGATTGATGTCTCCACATCAGGCGAGAGCATTTTAACATGACATCTGCCTCAACACCCACTCACCTGTGAGCGGTTTCTTATCTATTTATTGTAAAAAAAAAAAAATAAAAAAAAAAAAAGAGAGAAGAAACGTCGACTCAAATCCCCTCTATAAATCCCAGAACTTTTCCCGTTGAAGCAACCCCTCTCAGAGTCAATCATCAATCACTCCTGTAACGGTTACGATGTCATCGCTAACCTAGCTTACTGTAGTGATGATGCTTTCAAGCAAAGACAGTATAGGAAGGAGAAGCTTGTTGTTGAAAAGTTAACTGGAGAAAATGTAACTGGCAATCAATTTTTTTTTTGGAAGATGCAGCATCTGCTTATTTACTCTAGATAGAACAAACAATGTGCATTCACTTTAAAATGTGGAAACCCATTCAAGTAGATTGGAGCTGCACTTCCAATTGCTTACTCAAACAAGTGCAACCTTCTTGAATGAGTTTATATGCGTTTTTAAATGCATGCGACGGGCCGAGGCCACTTCCTTTGGTCATGAAGGTTTTTAAAGTAGCCTTCACAGGTAAATGGGACATTAGGTCACATGCCCTGGGCTGTAAACATGTATTCAGACGTGTATATGAGTGTTTTGCTTTGGTACCTGAATCAATGCGTGCTTGTCTGCGGGCGGCACATTCCTCGATGCGCAGTTTGGGAATTCCCTCGGCCACAGCCCGAGCCATGCCTCCCATGTCCTCAATCTCAGTGATGAACTAAACAAGACACAATGAGCACAGAATTCATGTAAACCGGCCACAGCCCGAGCCATGCCTCCCATGTCCTCAATCTCAGTGATGAACTAAACAAGACACAATGAGCACAGAATTCATGTAAACATACATAACACATATATTGCTAGCCCTTATGCAACAGATCGGAGTGATTAAAATAAGAATATAAGGAATAATTTAAGCAACTAATTTTTTATAAATCCAAGAATTATTTTTATGACCGTTTTATGGCCGTCATTAAATTATTATTATTATTATTATTACGCATTAAATAAAACTAGTAATTATATTCATTTGAAATTATGCAGCAATAATAATAGTACTACTATTACCAATAATTTTCATACAATCAATACAATTTAACAATTATTTATTAATAAAATGTATGAAGTTAAGTCAAATCACACGTATTTATATAGTACTTTATACAATACAGATTTTTTAAAGTATTTTTTTTTTCATTTGTAAATTTGTTACAAAATTATCAATTATGAAACAAATACAATGTTAGCTGTAAAACTCTACTTCATATACAATTGAATACTGTTTTAATAAAACAATACAACCGATTAATTAATATTTATTATATTATTACCATTACTATGCAATATGTATTATGTAACATGTATAATAATAATAATTTATATTTGCCATTTAAGTCATCCAACAAATGTATTATTCATTTTCAAATATTATTATTTTAAATTATAGCCATTTTATTACTATTATTATTATTATTATTTATTTATTAATAATAATAATAAAAATAATAAAAAAACAATATATTGAAGTCATTAATACATTTTTATTAAATAATATAAGGTAATGAATTATTAATGAAATGTATCGAACTGTATTGATTGTGTACATTATTATTATTATTATTATTATTAATAATAATAATAAATATTACACATTTAATAAAAACAATTATCATATTGATAATTAAATACATTCTTATTATATATATCATAATTATAGCATTTGAAATACATATAATTAATCCATCTGTTTCCGTAATATTTATTCTGTAATTATTAATATAGTATATATAATATACTAAAATATATATAAAACATTTATTGTATAAATTTTTTTATTATTGCTTCTACTATATATGAATACATTATTTCTAATTTATTCAATTGCTATACATTTTATTTAATGCATATTAATTCATAATTACATTATAATATTATTACAATACTGGCTATATAACATAAGTCATCAGCCTTAACATCAAAATCCTGTGTGTGTTGTCATTAATCATTTCATTATGTGCACACACATCAAGTGTATAATTACAGATCTAGATATACTATGTAAAGTCAAGAGGATTTTTCACTATGCAGGGGTTGAAAATCCCTTAACACAGATTATAATTAAATACATTTGTCACCGCTGATTATGATGCACAACATTAGACATCCACACATAAATATCTGCCAGTTAAAGAAGGTTTATCAAGGTAATAAAGGTTTAAAATGAGAGTTTCTCTATAGTACGAACCGTGAGTGCGGAGTTGTACACATCATTGGTGAGGGCCTCCATCATGTAGGACCCACCCCAGGGGTCAGCCACCTTCGGGATACCCGACTCCTCCTGGATGATGATCTGTGTGTTGCGGGCGATGCGGGCACTCTTGACCGTGGGCAGACCCAAAGCCTCGTCAAAAGAGTTTGTGTGCAGGGACTGTGTGCCGCCAAATACTGCAGCCATGGCCTCGATAACGGTACGGACCACATTGTTGTAAGGATCCTGAAGGACAGATGGGGTACATTTAATCATCAGACCCATCGCAAAATAATTTATGCTAAAAATACGGCAGGAATTTGGACCAATGAAATATCCCCAGGGGGCATGACTACCCAGCACAATATCACAGAAACCGAAGACCAGCAAATGACAAAATGTCACATACTGTACTGCCTGTCAAAGATGTTATTTATCACTGTTACGCTTTACTGCACCACTGCTTATTTACTGAGCTTCTGTCCATCATCGTTCAAAGAGCAAGAGACACAGTTCAGCAGCTGTGACTGAGCCTGCGGTCACAGTACCTGCTCCGTGAGGGACCATCCAGATGTCTGACAGTGAGTTCTCAGCAGGAGGGATTTGGAGTTCTTGGGTTGGAACTTCTCTTTGATAAGTGTTGCCCATAGACGGCGTGCAGCTCTCAGCTTCGCTATTTCCATATAAAAATTCATGCCGATTCCCCAGAAGAATGACAGTCTAAAAAGAGACCATGCAGTAATCACAGTATGTCTACACATTCCTTCAGAAAACTAAACATAATCAACTATGCTCCGGCATGTGATCAGCTGAAGGCAAAAAGGAAGGAACTGACCACGGCTCCAATGTATTTATATAATTACATCAAAACCGTTGCGATTTGATGATTGCACTAAACCATATTATATCGGGTCCCACCCCCATGCATTGTCAAAATTCATTAAAAAAAATGTAATACCGGGCATTTTGTGAGTAGCGCCATTTTTTACTAAAACGCAACTTTCAAAGATTTAAGCAATTAAATCAGATATATACATAAGGGAGAATTTTTTTTTTTTTTAAAACAAAAAAAAATTATCACATCCCTGTGTGCTGTTCTTTATTATTATTTTATCATTATCATCGTCTTTATAACCTAATGTATTTATTAATGAATATACATTAATTAAAATGTGTAGTAATTGAAATATTTAGAAATAATGTACTAATATATATAGTAGCAATAATAATAAGAACAATATTTATACAATCAATATTATATATTGTAAAACTTTATAAAAATGTATCAATTAAAAGTGTATTAAAGAAACTGATTAATTATATGTATTTATAATACTATTCCTTCCTATTGCTATTATGAATAATAATAATAATAATAAAAGCATATCAATTAATATCTATTTTTGTCATTAATACAAACTTGAATTAAAACATTTTCATTCATTAATAATATGTAATTAATTTATGAATAAAAAGGTATAAAATGTATTGATTGTATACATAGTATTATTATTATTATTATTATTATTATTAATAATACATATCAAATACAAATTATGATATTGATAATAAAATACATTATTATTACTACTACCACTACTATTATTACTATTATTGTATTATTTTATTATCAATATCATTATATTTTTATTTAATATGTATTATTAATAATAATAATAATAATAATAATAATAATAATAATATGTACACAATCAATACATTTTATACATTTCATTAATAAATTAATTATATTTTAAGAATTAATGAAAATGTATTAATTCAAGTATGTATTAATGACAAAAAAATATATTAATTGATATGCTTTTCTATTATTATTATTATTGAGTTATTTTATTAACATTATTATTAGCATTACGATTTAATAAGCATTGTGTAATATATTATTTAACATGTATTTATTATTATTTTATATTACAACCCCAAATCAGAAAAAGTTGGGACAGTATGGAAAACACACACAAAAAAAAAAAGAAGTGATTTCTACATTTACTTTGACTTGTATTTCAGTGCAGACAATATGAACAAAACATATTTAATGTTTTGTCTTGTCAACTTCATGTCATTTGTAAATATGCATCCTTTCCTGTCATTCAGACCTGCAACACATTTCAAAAAAAGTTGGGACAGTAAAGCATTTACCACTTTGTAATGTTGCCATTCCTTTTCACAACACTTAAAAGACGTTTAGGGACTGAAGACACCAAGTGATGAAGTGTTTCAGGTGTAATTTTGTCCCATTCTTCCTGCAAACAAGTCTTAAGGTGGGCAACAGTAGGGGGTCTTCGTTGTCGCATTTTGCACTTCAAAATGCACCACACATTCTCTATTGGAGACAGGTCGGGACTGCAGGCAGGCCAGTCAAGTACCCGTACCCTCTTCCTCCGCAGCCAGGACTTTGTAATGTGTGCAGAATGTGCTTTTGCATTGTCTTGTTGAAATATGCATGGACGTCCCTGGAAAAGAGGTCTTCTTGAAGGCAGCATATTATGCTCCAAAATCTCTATGTATTTTTCAGCATTAATGGTGCCTTCACAGAAGTGCAAGTTACCTTTGCCAAGGGCACTGACACAACCCCATACCATGACAGACCCTGGCCTTTGGACTTGTTGCTGGTAACAGTCTGGATGATCCTTTTCTTCTTTGGTCCGGAGCACACAGCGTCCATTCCTCCCAAAAAATACCTCAAATACTGATTCATCTGACCACAGTACACGTTTCCACTGTGTGATGGTCCATCCCAGATGCCTCCGAGCCCAGAGAAGTCGACGGCACTTCTGGACACTGTTAACATAGGGCTTCCTTTTGGCACAGTACAGTTTTAACTGGCATTTGTGGATGTAACTACGTATTGTGGTACTTGACAAACCATGTGGTGATATCGCTTATAGATGAATGACGATTCTTGATGCAGTGCCGCCTGAGGGATCGGAGATCACGGTTGTTCAGCTTAGGCTTGCGCCCTTGTCCTTTACGCACTGAAATTCCTCCAGATTCCTTGAATCTTTTAATTATGTTATGCACTATTGAATGTGAAATATCCAAATCTCTTCCTATCTTTCTTTGAGGAACATTGTTTCTAAACATTTCAATAATTTTCTCACGTATTTGTTGGCAAACTGGCGATCCTCGGCCCATCTTTGCTCCTAAAGGATTAGACCTTTCTTGGATGCTGCTTTTGAACCAAATCATAATTACAATCACCTGTTGACATCACCTGTTTCAAATCACATCATTATTTAACCATTTTACCTCATTACTAGCCCTAAATTGCTCCTGTCCCAACTTTTTTTGAAATGTGTTGCAGGTCTGAATGACAGGAAAGGATGCATATTTACAAATGACATGAAGTTGACCAGACAAAACATGAAATATTTTGTGTTCATATTGTCTGCAATGAAATACAAGTCAAAGTAAATTTAGAAATCACTTTTTTTTTTTGCGTTTTCCATACTGTCCCAACTTTTTCTGATTTGGGGTTGTATTATGATTTTTCATAATAACAATAATGATAACAATATGGAATTGTAGAATTGTAGAGAGATGAAAGGAAATGTCACTGAATCTCAGAGTTTACCTGGGAGCGAATTCATCGATGGTGAGTCCAGCCTTTAGTCCGGTCCTGCAGTATTCCAGTCCATTGGCAATAGTGTAAGCCAACTCCAGGATGGCATCAGCGCCAGCTTCCTGTATGTGGTATCCACTGATGGAAATAGAATTAAACTTGGGCATATTCTGTAAAAAGACAATTCAATTTGTTACAAGGTGTAGAGGAGACACCTTATGAAAATTGATTCAACAAAGACAGGGGTGTGACAATCCCATAATCAAAGAGTCAGAGTCAGAGTCAGAGTGAGAGAGAGAGTGAGAGAGAGAGAGAGAGAGAGAGAGAGAGAGAGAGAGAGATGACATTTATATGTCATGTCACACAAGCCGTACCTTTGAAGTGTAAGCGAAGATATCGGCGATGGCGTGCATCGAGGGCTCTGGAGGGAAGATGTAGGTGTTTCGCACCATGAACTCTTTGAGGATGTCATTTTGGATTGTGCCGGTCAGCTTCTCCTTGGGCACACCTTGCTCTTCTCCGGTCACGATGAACATGGCTAGAATGGGAATGACGGCTCCGTTCATTGTCATGGACACAGACATCCTCTCCAGCGGGATGCCATCAAACAGCAGTTTGGTGTCCTCTACGGTGTCGATAGCTACACCTGCCATTCCCACATCCCCGTGAACTCTGGGATTATCCGAGTCATAACCTCTGTGTGTCGGAAGGTCAAAGGCCACAGAGAGGCCCTGCTGGCCCGCTGCAAAGGGAATTTTTATATGAATTTTATCATATTCATTTGAAGTCCCCCTGAGATTAAGTTAAAGGGTTAGTTCACCCAAAAATTCTGTCATCATTCATGTAATTTCAAACTCATAAAACTTTCGTTCATCTCCGAAACACAAATGAAGAAAGTACGGCTTCATGTTCGCTGATCGATGTCTATATGTGAACAAAAGCCTAAATTCAATCTGCTCAACATATAAAGCAATCATGACTCTTCGGAAGACTTGTATTAAACCGCTCGATTAATATGTTGTTGTTTTTTATCTCTTTATGAACGTTTTGAAGCGTCAGAGTTTTGGGTGAATAGACCGTCAATTGAGGGACAGAAATCTCTCAGATTTCATTAAAAATATCTTAATTTGTGTTTTGAAAAAGAATGCAAGTCGTATTAAATACTGGATGATGTGTAATTTTCTGCTATTAAATTCAGATAAAACGGAGGTATTACTTATTGGTCCAAAAAACTGCCCACAAAACCTCTCACAATACAACTTTAACTTGGAAGGATGTCCTGTGACTTTATCCACTACAGTAAGAGACCTGGGTGTTATATTAGACCGCAACTTGTCTTTCGAAAATCATATTTCATATGTTACAAGAACGGCATTTTTCCACCTTAGAAACATTGCTAAGCTACGTAACATGCTATCTATTTCTGATGCAGAAAAGTTAGTTCAAGCATTCATGACCTCGAGACTAGATTACTGTAATGCTTTATTAGCTGGTTGTCCTGCATCGTCAATAAACAAGCTACAGTTAGTCCAAAACGCAGCTGCTAGAGTTCTTACTAGGTCAAGAAAATATGATCATATAACACCAATTTTATCATCTCTACACTGGTTACCTATTAAACGGATCTTCTATCACCCTACAATCCATCGTGCTCTTTAAGATCACTAAACTCGAGGCTTCTGGTCATTCCTAGGATATCTAAGTCCACTAAAGGAGGGAGGGCATTTTCACATTTAGCTCCTAAACTCTGGAATAGTCTTCCTGATATTGTTCGAGTTTCAGACTCGCTGTCCCAGTTTAAAACTAGATTAAAGATGCATCTCTTTAGCCAAGCATTCACATTATAATTACCTTTTATACTATAGTTAAATCGGATCAAAAGCATTAATATTCTGAACAGCAGCTATGCTAATTATTTCCCATCTGCTTTTCTGTTGTCATCTCGGGACACTAGTCCCGAGGTAACTAGTTCGTCAGCTCCAGTTTGTATCCAGCCTCTCAAGGAGACTTCAGATGCCCCAACACCTGTGAAGAGACGACTTGACGCCTGTGAAGAGACGACTCAACGCCAGCGTTGTTATGGCCTAAATTAATACATGATTGATTAACTTATTCTAACATTTTTCTTTAACATTCTCTTTCTAACATTTTTCAATGTACATTTATGAAATGCACTTTCTGTAAAGCTGCTTTGAAACAATGTGTATTGTGAAAAGCGCTATACAAATAAATTTGAATTTAATTTAATTTCATTTTGGGGTTAATTATATCAATATTGCAAATTTTCAAATAATTCACAGTCACGATTCTCTGTCAGTCACATGAACTGCAGATAAATAAAATATTCATACAATATTTACAAAACAACAGTTATATATATACATATATATATATATATATATACATATATATATATATATATATACATATAAAATAGAATAAAAATGTAGCAGATTTTTAGTAAGGATTTTATTTTATATTATCTATCAATATAAGTTTATAAAACCTGAAACAATACATATACTTTGTAAGCGTTTTAATTTGCTTGTGGTATTTTAAAATTACTTATTTTAATAAATGAATTAGTATATTTAACTTGATTTTTTGTGCTTTTTTGTGCTAGTGAACTGATGTCGTTTTAATATTATGTCATACCTTTAATATTATCCCTATAAAACTTGTTGCTTTCCTCTACTGTGCTGAAGCCAGCATATTGCCTGATGGTCCAGGGTCTGTAGGTGTACATGGTGGGGTACGGCCCTCGGGTGAACGGGAAGACTCCGGGCAGCTCATCTTCGACCGCGGCCGTGTCCGTCTGAGTGTATACAGGTTTAATAGAGAGTCCCTCTGGGGTCTTCCAGATCAGATCCTCTGGGTTTTTCCCTTTCAGCTGCTTCTTGGCCAGGGCGGCCCAGCCCTCGTGGATCTTCACTTCATCTCGGTGTGGGGTGGCATTATGGAACTGTCTGGGGTGGCGCTGGGGGTCAAGGGTCGAGGATACAGACGATCCCAGCAGACGTCTGGCCGTCAAAGACACACATGCCTTCCGTGCGGTCAACATGTTGTATACATTGGGTATATGAGAGCGAGTTTAGTTCTCATGGGTATCTAATAAAAAGAAACAGGCTTTAAGAACAAACAATGTATTATGTGTTTTATTGTGTGTGTGTGTGTGTGTGTGTGTGTGTGTGTGTGTGTGTGTGTGTGTGTGTGTGTGTGTGTGTGTATATATAAATTAGTATATGGTGATTAGTATGCATTTACAAAGAGAAAGCAAAAGATTTGCAGTCTTTGATACTGAAAGTCACCCACAAAATACGACTGCTATGACTAAAACACCTTGCAAAGCCTCCACTAGCAAACATGTCATCAAACAGTGCCTGTTATATAACAAAACTTATATTACATGACATTTATTTTACCAACAATCTAAATATATTAGCAAATGTCACATTTAAAACCGGTCTACATCACTGCTCATCAGCCATTTTCACTTTATATCCATTAAAGTTTGCAAACTTACAGGCCTATATAGATTATCCAGTTTAGAGCCTTTGCATACTAACAATAATTGATAATCTTGGACAGTTCACGACAAAATAACACTTAAAAACAAGCGGTGACATCGTAATGTTTTCAGACAAAACCTTTAAGAGCAAAACAGACGCTGTTTCTGACCTTGCGTTCTTCTATTTACCAGACACCGACGACGACACGCTGACAGGCGTATTGCGCTCCAGCCAATCACATTTAACAACAAACTAGAATCAGCCAATCAGCACCAGCTCTGAACCGGATGTGCAGTATGTAACTTCACGGAGGATGTTGAGGCTTTGAATCAAAGGTTCCGTTTAGTGTTTTTGAAATATTCCAATAAATATTGATATTTTTGTGGCCAAAAAATGAAAATTAGAATTATAGTGATATAGTATAGTTAGTGTAGTATAGCTTAGCTATATATTGAGATTCGTCACCGATTATTATTTGGACGGGTTTAAAATCGTTATGTCACATTAATTCCAGTAGGTGGTGACATATGCCAAATTATATGTATATTTTTACTAGTGGGTGCAGGACATTATAGTTTTTTTTTTTTTTTTTTTTTTTTTTAGGACACTATAGTTCATTTATGTAAGTGAGGTAAACTGTGACATATTATACCTAGAAAGTCTTCATACAGTGGATTACCGGTAAAATTGATTAAAAAATTGGGACCAAAATGATTCAGACACTTTGACCTGACCATGTTTTACTGAAGTGTTTTTTTTCTTTTCTTTAATTGCTAATGCAACCTTTTACACCACAGACTGAACAAAATGAAGCATTGCTTGGTCATTAGTTGACCTAAATTGTTATTATCTAATTGTGTACTTAAATTTAACAGCTGATTGGTTGATTGTAATCCATTATATACCTTTCTATCAAAGTTATCTGACATTATCAAGATTAATTTGTTCTGACAGTTTAACTCTTGAGTTCCTGTCATGTTTTATTACCATATAGCGAATAAACTGTGATAATGTGAGGAAATGTTGAAGTTGTCTGAATACATTTTGGTTTGACTGTGTGTCATTATTACAGTTTATATAACGACTGATCATTTTGCAAACCTGCTGTGTCTCTGCTTAAATGTATTGTTTTTGCAGAATTGCAATGCATTGTCAGTAGTTAAAATGTGCATTATGAAACATCAGACTACAGAGTAAGGCTCCAGTCCAAACGCCAATTTATTACATTTAGTAATGATAGACTGTTCTTTTATTTCACTTTAAAACACTCATCTATGGCCGTAATCTTTCTTTATTTAATTTATGTTCTTGAATAGTTTCATAAATACTATGTATACAAATTATCCAAGAAATCAAGAAGTTAAGTGTTTTTTTATTTTAAAAATATTTTCATATTTATTCTTATTCAGCCAATTTAATTGTATTATATTAAAGAAGAACATTAGCTTGAAAACGAATAGTTAATGGAAATGTAATGTCTCGCCTCCAAGTTATAAAACAACAAATATTCTTATCTCCTGCTCTTTCTTATCTTATCCACAGTAGCGGAACAGATTATAAGGCGGCGTCATTACACTGTTATGGTTTCAAATGATATCAACAGCACAAAGATTTCCAAGAGTTCAAATGTCTTTATTAAGAGCAAGTTGATAAAATGTTCATTGAATCCAAAGCACTCCATCGTACATCGTACAATTCAGTTTGTTCCACGTCTCATTTTAATAGATCTGAATGAGACTTACAGCAAATGTTTATAAGGGACATGTATATATATAAAATATATAGTAAATACAGTAACATTATCATTGTATCATATGCATTCAGCAGGATATACTTTTATCAAAAGTGGCAATGCAGACAGTGGTTGTTAATGCCCCTCAGAATACAGAATTATAGCCCATTATACCCTTCTGTAAAATACTAACCTTACTAAATTCAGTAAGGCAGTGGATTCAGTCTGGTACAAATTAAAATACTGATTGAATGATTCTATTGCATTCACATATTTGCAGGAAAATGTAGTGTGAAAGAAAGCACTTTGCATGTAGCAAAATGAAAACGAGAAGCCAAAATAGTGTT
The DNA here is from genome assembly GCF_949357685.1 of Gobio gobio. Classification (NCBI taxonomy): domain Eukaryota; kingdom Metazoa; phylum Chordata; class Actinopteri; order Cypriniformes; family Gobionidae; genus Gobio; species Gobio gobio. The sequence continues at coordinate 9,081,532 of NC_137105.1, read as the reverse complement.
AAGGTCATGTGTAGAAAAGATTTAAAGTAACTAAACAATGTCTACATATTGCATTTATTGGCAAAAAAAAAAAAACACAAAAGATGATGCCTAGAGTGTTTAGATGAAGAAGGTTTTGTTGGTGGGGCGGGACTGTTTCTCCTTCTCCTTTTGAGGACTTCAGCCCTGTAAAAGCTAGTGGTTCACTCCAGTTTCATCAGCTCCACATCAAATATAAGGGTGGCGTTGGGAGGAATGACACCAGGGTGTCCCGTGGCCCCGTAAGCCATATCGGGTGTGCAGGTGATCTTCGCCCGCTGACCCAAACTCATCTGAAATTAGGTAGAAATATTATAGAGCAAGCACATACTCCACAGAAATATTAGATCCAGAATACATGCAGCACAGTATCAGACTCGATTACCTGTGCTCTTGGTGGTTTTTAGGGTGTTGCTAATTAGTTAATGAATTATTCTATGAAGTTGTAAGGGTGTTTCTATGGTGCTCTTGGTGGTTGTTATGGTTTCTCTAGAGGGTTCTGGGTGCTTTAGAGTATTGCTAGTGTGTTCTAGATGTTTATAGGGTGTTGCTAGGGTCTTCTGAGTGTTTTTAGGGTGTTGCTAGGTGGTTGATAATGTATTCTGGGTAGCTGTTAGGGTGTTGCTAGGGTGTTCTGGATGTTTTAGAGTATTGCTAGGGTGTTTTAGAGTATTGCTAGGGTGTTCTGGGTGTTTCTATGGTGTTGCTAGAGTGTTCTGGATGTTTTAGAGTATTGCTAGGGTGTTCTGGGTGTTTTAGAGTATTGTTAGGGTGTTCTGGGTGTTTCTAGGGTGTTGCTAGGGTCTTCTGAGTGTTTTTTAGGGTGGTGCTAGGTGGTTGATAATGTGTTCTGGGTGGTTGTTAGGATGCTGCTACTAGGGTGCTCTTGGTGGTTGTTCTGGTCTTACTAGAATATTCTGGATATTTTAGAGTATTGCTAGGGTTTTCTTTGTGTTTCTAGGGTGTTGCTATGGTCTTCTGAGTGGTTTTTAGGGTGTTGCTAGGTGGTTGATAATGTGTTCTGGATAGTTTTTAGGGTGGTGCTTGGGTGTCCTGCATGTTTTAGAGTATTGCTAGGGTGTTCTGCGTGTTTCTAGGGTGTTGCTAGGGTCTTTTGAGGGGTTTTTAGGGAGTTGCTAGTTGGATGATAATGTGTTCTGGGTAGTTGTAAGGGTGTTGCTACTGGGGTGCTCTTGGTGGTTGTTCAGGTCTTACCAGAATGTTCTGGATGTTAAGAGTATTGCTAGGGTATTCTGGGTGTTTCTAGGGTGTTGCTATGGTCTTCTGAGTGTTTTTTAGGGTGGTGCTAGGTGGTTGATAATGTGTTCTGTGTGGTTGTTAGGGTGCTGCTAGAGTGTTCTGGATGTTTTAGAGTATTGCTAGGGTGTTCTGGGTGTTTCTAGGGTGTTGCTATGGTCTTCTGAGTGTTTTTTAGGGTGTTTCTAGGTGGTTGATAATATGTTCTGTGTAGTTGTTAGGTTCTTGCTAGAGTGTTCTGGATGTTTTAGAGTATTGATGGGGTGTTCTGGGTGTTGCTAAGTTCTTCTGGGTGGTTTTTACTGTGTTGCTAGGTAGATGCTAATGTGTTCTGGCCTGGGTAGTTGTTACTCATCTGAGAATACATGCAGCACAGCATCAGATTCAATTACCTGTGCAACTCCTTCCTCCCAGCCCTTAATGACTTCCTGTCGGCCGATCTTGAATTTGAAGGGCTTGTTTCTGTCTCGTGACGAGTCAAATTTCTTTCCGTTCTGCAGCATCCCTGCAATTAAATAGCAAAACAGTTAAATACCCAAGTATCATCATCATCATCATTACAACAAACAACCTTTTTTTATTTACTCAGTTGCTAGGGTGTTCTGGGTGCTTCCCACTGTTCATAATGCAAAAATCTAATCCTAAAATGAAGGAGAAAATGATAACAAATCTAACAGCAGATAAGCAGTTGATGAAGAAACATGCACTGATTGTAGTTCCCGGGCTCACAGGAGACAGTAATTGCAGCTCTGGACCAAGCGCTCGACAGATTCAATCAGCACAACATCCTCAAGCGTCCATTTAACTGCAGATTCAGATTGTGCAACATGGTGGAAAAAACCGACAGCACAATACTGGCCCCAAAACAACAGCTGGTGAAACAGACACATCAACCATCCATCACCTGTGGAGTGGCCACACAAACAGATCGAATTATCCCAGCTGTTTGCACTGACGTCATACCCAGGAATAAGAATGGCGACTAGATTTGTACATTTTCTCAAGCAACTGGGGCTGTGAAGCTAGGGTGTTCAAGGGGGTTGCTAGGGTGTTCAGGATGTTTCTAGGGTGTTGCTAGGGTCTTCTGGGTGGTTTTTAAGGTGTTGCTAGTTGGTTGCTAATGCGTTCTGGGTAGTTGTTAGGTGTTGCTAGGTGGTTGCTAATATGTTCTGGTTAGTTTTTATGGTGTTGCTAGGGGGTAGTTAGGGTGTTGCTAGAGTCTCTTGGATGTTTTTAGAGTTTTACAAGGGTTTTCTGGATATTTCTATGGTGTTGCTAGGGTCTTCTGGGTGATTTTTAGGGTGTTGCCAGGTGGTTGCTAATGTGTTCTGGGTAGTTGTTGGAGTGTTTCTAGGTAGTTGTTAGTGTGTTCCAGGTGGTTGCTAGGGTGTTGCTAGGGTGTTCTGTATGTTGTTAGGGTGGTCTTGGTGGTTGTTAGGGTGTTGCTAGAGTGTTCTGGGTATTTTAGAGTATTGCTAGGGTGTTCTTGATGTTTCTAGGCTGTTGCTATGGTCTTCTGGGTGACTTTTAGGGTGTTGCTAGGTGGCTGCTAATGTGTTCTGTGTAGTTATTAGGGTGTTGCTAGCGTGCTCTAGATGGTTGTTAGGGTGTTGCTAGAGTTTTCTGGATGGTTTTAGAGTATTTATAGGGTGTTCTGGATATTTTTAGAGTGTCGCTGGGGTCTTCTGAGTGTGTTTTAGGGTGTGGTTAAGTGGTTGCTAATGTGTGAGTTGTTAGGGTGTTGCTAGAGTGTTTTGGTGGTTGTTAGGGTGCTGCTAGAGTCTTCTGTATGATTTTTGAGTATTGCTAGGGTCTTCTGTGTGGTTTTTAGGGTGTTGCTAATGTGTTCTGGGTAGTTGTTAGGCTATTGCTTGGTTGTTAGTGTGTTCCGGGTGGTTGTTGGGATGTTGCTAGGTGGCTGCTCGGTTGTTCTGGATGTTGTTAGGGTGTTTTGGATGTTTTTATGGTGTTCTGTGTGGCCTCAAGTCTCTGTGATATTCTGTCTCCAGATATGGCTTAGTTTTTTGCCATGTAAGAATCCATTGGTTAATCGTTTAGAAAAGTAAGAGAAAATCTGTAATAAACAGATTGATGCTAAATTAATTTCTCTTTAGTTGACTCCTTCAGGGGTCTGCAGGGTGCCTTCAGTCAAACAGGTTTTAAAATCAGGCATGGTCCACTAACACACAGCTGACCCAACAGAAGGAGCGCTTCTGCGCTTATCAAAATCTCCTGCAGAATCTGAGCACTTGTGATCTAAATGAACAAAAAGAATGAAATATGAAACACTGGCCTAATTCACCGGATTATTCAACCAGTTTAAGTAGGTCACCTTTTGCCTCTGTCTATCAAAGGAAGAAAAAGAGAAAGGGGGAGGAAGATACACACAGTAATAATCTGGTCCTCCGTTATTATAGTATAAGCATGCATATATAAGAATAGATCTAGAGTCAAAAACGGTGTGAAAATTAAAACTAAAGCATATTAAAAGTTTGTATATGTAATATACATATATACATATATAGATATATAGATATATATATAGATATATGTAATATTTAGCAACAAAAGCTGCCTAGTTTTGTCAGATGTTCAGTACTTAAATAAGAACTGTAAAAAAAATAATAAATAAATAATGCAGTTTTTATCCGTTTTCTCCTATTTATCCATGCATAATTTAACTAGGGCTGTTCATCAAAATTTAAATACAATTGAAAAGAATTTTCAACTAAAATATTAATTATGAATTAATTGTATGACATGATGATTAATATTAATCAGCATAGTTATATTTAAATATTTCTATTGGTTTTAACCACCTTCAATTGATTTTTTTATTAATCATCAAATTACCATAATAAATTGACATCACCAATTTTAACAAAAAAATTACAATAATCTTAATATAATCTATAACATTAAAAATAAATCAACACCTAAATCTTAATCAGAACTTAAAATAAAATATTCATATTACAAAATATTCATATTATTTGATGTTTTTTTAAACAAAATCTATTTTTTTTTATGTCACAAAAAACCCCCACACAAACAATAAGGAATTATACAACATTAATATGGTTATGAAAGTGTACTAGACATGTTACTACAAGTTACTAGAAAATTGTTTCCGCCTTTTTTAACAGCAATAAACAATATAATATTAAGCTAAATCCTTTTAACTGATTATATATATATATATAATCATTTACATTTGCTACCCCATACAATACCTTTACAGCACAAAACAGCAGCAGACTATACCAGAGAAAATTTATGAGCTGTCCCACGAGCCTACAATTTATTTTGAAAGATGAGATATTTTGAAAAAGCGAGTTCAATAATATCACAATGGTAAATCAGAGTCTGACACATCCATGCTGAGGGAGATAAAAAGGTTCCTTATGCTGAGAGATGGTTCTCTTACAGTACAGTAAAGTATTAACTTTCACTCGCCCCTGGAATTTCGCTGGGACTTCCAGGAAGGTCCTTGTGCCAAGATATGAGTGGGCTCCAATCCCAAACCAGACAGTATATTATATTAGAAGCTTGTACTACAAGGACGAACTAAAGCTTATTTATGAATGAACTAAACTGACTGAATTTATCCAGTGTTGCTCTAACAAACCATTGTAACTTTTATCAATCTGTACAATGACCATTTATAAACTTGATTTTTACATTTTCAGAATGTGAATACTAGTGTTTGCCAGAGCAAAAGTTTTTTGCATGTTGATAAATTCTTCCTAGGGTGTTCTGTTATAATTGTCCATCAATTTAAAAACACTCCAAAACAATAAGTATGAATCAAGTCATATTATTTGTACATATACTGCATATACAGTAGTCGCCAAAAGTGATTTTGCAAGCATATTGCGCAGCTGTAGCCTGGCTCCGCCCACGTACTTCCGCTCAATTTTCATTTTCCTTCAGTACTCCGTCTGGGATTGCGGTATATTCTCTGGTTTTCTCCGGTCAAATTTTAACCGGTCCAATCAGCGAACAGAGGGAGTGGCTGAGAACGATGACATTGATGACGTGCGCTAGTTTGAGATGACATACGTCACGACCAAACGTTAGCGATTGGTTATGGCAGATCCAGAGCGGCTCCGGGCAGATCCAATAGTTTTAAACTTCAACAGAGTTCCCGCCTTCAAGGAAGTTAACGCTTGTCAATGGAGAGTGGCCAGACTCCCTGTACAAATAAAATGTACGAGAGTCTGGTAGGACCAGGCTATCGCAGCTGTGCTTGTCAATACAAAAAAAAATTATGAACACATGCAAAAACAATTAAGAACCAACAAGATATTAATAAATGATTGTTTTGTAGTCATGTACGCTTTTCCTGTGAGCTTATTGTTTTTCTATGCTCTTTTGCCAAAAAATGTTGTCTTTGATAATTACCTTAACCAAGTTTAATGTTTTGTTAATTTAAAATATTTATAAATTGTAATATTTTCCTCATATTTTGATTGTTTAATCGAACTTGAAGGGTAATTAAAAACAAATATCACCACTTTTTGTCACTTCTGTATGTAACAATTCTTTTTTTTTTATGGAATATTCCAGCATTTATTATAAATGATTTATCCATGCACATTTTTAAAAATCTTTCATCAAAATAACTTCCCCTCCCTCTTGCAGCGTCATCTCTTCTCTGATGATGTATTTACTGGTGTGAGGGTGGGACAACCTGTCACTCACATGAGATCCACCAATAGCAAACCACAACAATCCAACCATCCAATGAAACCCCATGAGCAAAATCAAGTCCCGCCCTACATTTTTCTTGTTCGAAAAGACTGGGTAAGCCCAGCCTGGTCTGACGGCGATTTGATTTCGCCCTGTAGCTCAGGCTGGAAACCTGTAAATTCATTTATCCTGCTTCTGTCACACTTTTGCGGGAACCAATCACAGACTGGCTTTTCCACCTGACGCACTATTGGCGGGTTTAAAACGATGACGGATAGAGAAGCGATGGGTCGTTGCCTGTTGATCAGGCCTCTTGTGGTCTGATTGGTTGAAGGACTATCCAATTGCATAGAGTCATTTGATTTATGCTCATTTATTTATTGTGCAGTAGAAAATACAGAGCAGACTCCCCAGACCAATGTTCAATCTTAAATTGAGCTTGGTCTGGTGATGGCCAGACAAATATAAGTCACAATATAGGGAAGAAAAAACTATTGCAACTTCTGTTTCATGCTGACTTTAACAGAGATTTTTATGTCACTAGCTTTGTCGCAGCTTGTACTATCAGCTCCACTGTAACTCATTTCCCATGATTACAATCAGCGGTAATGTTGGGTGGGAGCTTTTCTTTGTCCGATGGATGTAGACAAGTGGACGCGGACCTGATCTACTGACTGCCTTCACTTGAAAAAAAACCTCAAGTCAATCTTGGTTCATGATCCTGTGCGTGAGAGATCGGTGGGAAAGAGTGTGAACCAGTTCAGCAGGCGGAGGCCAGGGTGGCTATTTTTACCACAGCTTACAGTATCCTTCTACCAGAGCCGGCAGCCGGTTTCTCTCAGTCAGCGTCAAATGTAATCAGATGCACACGCTGTACCTGAATGCAACTGCCACTTATAGATTTGTTGGCACCTTTCAACTCGAAAACATGTCAGCAGAAAACCACGTGGCATGACAAACTCATGGGTTGGTGTATCATTAAACAAGAGTGTTCTAGCGGAAAAGTCAGGTGCAGCGAGAGAGAATGTGCTATCGGTTGGCGCTGGATGATGGTTAAGACAAACTACTTGGTAATCCAATACAATGATGGCGTTAATGATTTTTTAATGCTCCCATTTTATATACTGTATATAGTATATTGTGTGTATATGTAACGATCAGGCATAACATTATGACCACTGACAGGTGAAGTGAATAACACTGATTCATCACGGCACCTGTTAGTGGGTGGGATATATTGGGCACCAAGTGAACATTTTGTCCTCAAAGTTGATGTGTTAGAAGCAGGAAAAATGGGAAAGCGTAAGGATTTGAACGAGTTTGACTAGGGCAAAATTGTGATGGCTAGACGACTGGGTCAGAGCATCTTCAAAACTGCAGCTTTTGTGGTCAGTATCTATTAAAAACTGGTACAGGGAAGGAACAGTGGTGAACCGGCAACAGGGTCATGGGCGGCCAAGTCTCATTGATGCACGTGGGGAGCGAAGGCTGGCCCGTGTGGTCCGATCAAACAGACGAGCTATTGGAGCTCAAATTGCTCAAGAATGGGGCTGCATAGCCGCAGACCAGTCAGGGTGCCCATGCTAACCCCTGTCCACTGCCGAAAGCGCCAACATCACGCTTTTACATCACATGGATGGCCGGGTGTGTGTGCATTGCTTATCTGGAGAACACATGGCACCAGGATTCAATATGGGAAGGCAAGCCGATGGAGACAGTTTGATGCTTTGGGCAATGTTCTGCTGGGAAACCTTGGGTCCTGCCATCCATGTGGATGTTACTTTGACGCGTACCACCTACCTAAGCATTGTTGCAGACCATGTACACCCTTTCATGGAAACGGTATTCCCAGGTGACTGTGGCTCTTTCAGCAGGATAATGTGTCCTGCCACAGAGCAAAAATGGTTCAGGAATGGTTTGAGGAGCACAACAACGAGTTTGAGGTGTTGACTTGGCCTCCAAATTCCCCAGATCTCAATCTGGTCGAGCATCTGTGGGATGTGCTGAACAAACAAGCCCGATCCATGGAGGCCCCACCTTGCAACGTACAGGACTTAAAGGATCTGCTGCTAACATCTTGGTGCCAGATACAACAGCACACCTTCAGGGGTCTAGTGGAGCCCATGCCTTGATGAGTCAGGGCAATTTTAGGAATTGGTCATAATGTTATGCCTGATCATGTGTATATATATATATTCCAAAATGTAATTTATTCCAGTGATCAAAGCAGAATTTTCAGCATCATTACTCCAGTCTTTAGTGTCACATGATCCTTCAGAAAGGATTATTTGATGAATAGAAATGTTCATAAGAGCAGCAGTTTATTTGACAGATAATTTTTATAACAATATATCTTTACTGTCACTTTTGATCAATTTAATGCATCTTTGCTGAATAAAAGTATTAATTTCTTGTAAAAAAAATGACTTTTAAATGGTCTTTCCCCCCCAAATAATCTCCATGCTTAGTCAATCTCATATTACAGCCTGCTGAGTAGTGACCCGTACAACTCATTACCAGAACTTGAAACCCTGGCTGCATCCCAATTTCCAGACTATCCATTCAGTACAGAATGCCAAAATATCCCAGCATCTTGAATCATAGTTAAGTTGGAAAAAAGGAAAGCTAAATGTGCCCAAATGGTACACTATTTCCAGTGGGGATTCAAGGCCTGTTTTTCAACTAACATTACCAACAAGCTCTTGCACTTTGGATGAGAAGCAATTTGCTGCGGATGAGACCATAAATGTAATTTGTACTGTATAAACAAAGAGCAGCTTGGACATTAAAACATCTGGAAAACATTTTCTTTTTGTGATCCATGCAAGAAAGTATGGTAGCACTTTATTTTACATTCATGTTCCCCATGTACATATGTACTTATTATAGCCATTTCAATACTAACCCTGAACCTACCTCTAAGCCTAACCTTCACCCATATAGCTATTTACCCAGTACTTTCTTAGGTAAGTACATTTAAGTGCACATACTTTAAAATAAAGTTCAACCGAAAGTATATATATATATGTTTGCAGTGCTGGGTAGACACTTACAAAGTTATTACTGAATACAAAATACATGATGAAAATACACATTTTAGGTAATATAATCTGACTATTTCATTACTCTTGACTTTACTTTTAGCATTTACTTGGTTAACACTTTATTTTAAGGCGACGCAGTTACACATTATTACATGTACTTACTGTAGTAATAACAGTAAATTATGCATAATCACAAGTAACTGACTCTAAATCAATCCCTAACCCTAACTCTATAGTAAGTACATGTAGTTAATTAATATTACTAAAAATTACCTTAAAATAAAGTGGAACCTTAACTTGTTTATCAAATAGATTTGAATAGGATAATTTTGTACTATAGTGATATAAAAATACAAAGATAAAATTGTGTATCAACAAAATTAAGTGTATTAAACATTTCATTATGTAGTAGGTGAGAATAACAAATAATTTTTGTATTAGGGTCAATTATTCCTTTAATAAAAAGGTTAAAAAAGTAAAACATTGAGCACTGAACTGTGGCTTGCACATAGGGAAGTGTGTTCTAAAATCAAGAGAAGGGAACGTACCCATAATTGCACATGACATCACTACTTTACTGCCTCTGGATTCCTGGTCAGGGTTCAGGAAACTGGACACCTATAGTGGGTTTCTCTGCATTGCCATTGCCATTACAGTACCCTAATCCTGGAGCCACCACCAATCACACGCGTGCCTCTTCAGAGCGTGCATATATATATATATATATATATATATATATATATATATATATATATATATATATATAGTATATATATAAAGAACTCAGTTTAGTACTTACACATTGTATGAACAGCAGCTGTGTGTCTGCACTCAGAACGATAGAGATGATAGTCCAAAATCTTTACCAGCTGACACATTTCTACCAGTTTATCACGGTTTATCACTCACCCCTATATTTATATTACACTCAATAGTTACTCAGTCACAGCCATGATCGTGACACATATTGGTATAGATTATTCAGTACTGTTTGTGTACACATATATATATTTATTAGTAGGCGTGTAACAGTATACAGAAGTTACGGTTCGGTATGTACTTTGGTTGTGGGGTCACGGTTTGATACGAGTTCGGTACATTACATGTCCAGCACCCCCAGATTCCTGATTGCTGTTTCAAAATGATTTTCCTTGGCAAAGAAATTACACCTACTGATTTATGGTGACTCAAGTTAAAAATAGTTGTGAATTATTACCTATATTTTTCAGAAAAAACTAATGTACAGTGTTTAATAAATAAATGAAATAAGACAGTATTCTTATTTCACTGTGGAATGATACCATTAAAAGGTATATTTATTACATCATGTAGAGATTAAGACAGATGGCAGGAGTTAAAATGGATTCAGGTCTTCGGGGAGTGACATTCTCAGAGACAGTGGATGTCTGAGAAGCAGTAGCTGTATCATATCCAGTGGCAGTGACAGAACCTGAGAGGCGGCAGTATCAACCTGAGAGGCAGCGTCAACCAGAGAGGTAGCGTTGTCAACCAGAGAGGCGGCAGTATCAACCTGAGAGTCAGCGTCGTCAACCAGAGAGGCGGCATCGTCAACCTGAGAGGCGGCATCGTCAACCTGAGAGGCGGCATCGTCAACCTGAGAGGCGGCATCGTCAACCTGAGAGGCGGCATCGTCAACCAGAGAGGCAGCGTTGTCAACCTGAGATGCGGCGTCGTCAACCTGAGTGGCGGCATCGTCAACCATAGAGGCAGCAGCATCAAATAGAGAGGCAATGTCACCCTGAGAGGCAGCATCAACCAGAAAGGAGGCAGCGTCAACCAGAGAGCCGACAGTGTAAAATAGAGAGGCAGCGTCACCCTGAGCGGCAGCTTCAACCAGAGAGTGGGCAGCTTCAGCCAGAGAGGCGGCAGCTTTAACCAGAGAGGTGGCGTTGTTAACCGAAGAGGTGGCGTCAACCTGAGAGGCGGCAGCGTCAACCAGAAAGCCGGCAGCGTCACCCTGAGCGGCAGCTTCAACCAGAGAGGCGGCAGCTTCAGCCACAGAGGTGGCGTTGTCAACCAGAGAGGCGGCGGCGTCGTCATCCTGAGAGGCAGCTTCAACCTGAGTGGCAGCGGCAGCGTCAACCTGAGTGGCAGCGTCAACCTGAGTGGCAGCGGCAGCGTCAACCTGAGTGGCAGCGTCAACCTGAGTGGCAGCGGCAGCGTCAACCTGAGTGGCAGCGTCAACCTGAGTGGCAGCGTCAACCTGAGTGGCAGCGTCAACCTGAGTGGCAGCGGCAGCGTCAACCTGAGTGGCAGCGTCAACCTGAGTGGCAGCGGCAGCGTCAACCTGAGTGGCAGCGTCAACCTGAGTGGCAGCGTCAACCTGAGTGGCAGCGGCAGCGTCAACCTGAGTGGCAGCGTCAACCTGAGTGGCAGCGGCAGCATCAACCTGAGTGGCAGCGGCAGCGTCAACCTGAGTGGCAGCGTCAACCTGAGTGGCAGCTTCAACCTGAGTGGCAGCGGCAGCCTGAGTGGCAGCGTCAACCTGAGTGGCAGTGGCAGCGTCAATCCGAAAGTCAGTGGTAGGCTCAGACTCTGTAGCAAAAGAAGAAAGCAGAAACTATTATACTTTTAAATTTACTTAATTTTTATCAGTATAATGGTTACTGTGATGATTAAAGATGTTCATATTTTTTTGATTGCACTGTTGGGAAAAAGTAATTCAGCCATCTTTAAATCCTCTTTGTAAATTAGCTGTAAAGGCTGTCACTCCAGTCCAGCAGGTGGTGCTGATACCAGCGCAACAGTCATTGACTGCAAGATAAGTGTGGAGGAAAAAATGCTAAAAAGATTTTGCTTAAAACATCTGTGATTCTTATATGTTTCAACAGAAAATTGTAAGGATCATATTTGCTGCAAAAAAACACATATACAAATTGTTCAATATTAACATATTTTCAATAGTATATGTCCTACACTGTGAGTTTTATGCTGGGTTGTGTTAAATACACCCCCTGCAAATCAGTTAGATTTTGCTTTAGTATATTAATTAGCAAGTAAAATAAATAAAAATGGGTACACCCTTACGCACCCTTAAAAGAAAATATATTTCCATATATGAATGATAAATATATAAAATTATTTAACAGTAAGTTATATTGAAAATATACAGGATAAATACATTAAAATATTTTAATAATACATGAGGAATTACTGCTTTTCATATATTGAAAAATATGTGACAATATATTTACTAATATATCAATGTATGTAATTTTATATTCAGTAATACACTTCATAACATATAGATGTGCATGTGATAAGACACTGCAAAATATATTGAACATATATTTACTCATGCAGATGTAACCCCCCTTTGTAACCGTCAACATTTTCACAAGTAACTGTAATTTAATGACACATTTTTTTCTTAGTAACTGCAACAGTTTTACAGTGGTTTATTTTGTAATTCAATTACATAACGCTGTTACATTTAACTAGTTACTCCCCAACACGGTATGTATGTGTGTGTATATATATACACTGTACTCACATGGACTGATTTAAATATGTTTTTAGTACATTAATGGATCTTGAGAGTGTAAATTGCTTTGCTCCCTATGGAGGACTCACTGTATATATATATATATATATATATATATATATATATATATATATATATATATATATATATATATATATATATATATATATATATATATATATATATATATATATATATATATATATATATATATATATATATATATATATATATATATATATATATGTATGCAATTATGTACAAAAATTATGTAATTGCATTTAATTGCAGTAAATTTCCATATATTTTTTGTTTCGTAATGGCATTCAACCTACACGACCTATTTGTTAACAGTAATATCTGCAACACTAAAAAATTATGAAACGCCCACAAATATTAGCTTTGTAATAGCAAATTGCGCATGCGTCAATGCGCCCACCGCCCAGGCGGAAATCAATCGCGGGGTTCATCGCCTTCCAGCGGGACCGGGAAGTGTCGAGCTCCAGGTAAGATTTGTGTTTGTCATGCCATTCTCAATGCGAAGGTTAACTTATTTAATGGTAAGATTTCCCAAAATATTAGTAATTTGCTCGCTTCTGTTATCTTGTCTGTCACAGGGGCGTAGTTTATGGGGGGGGATGGGGGGAGGTAACCCCCTCAATATTCAAATCCATCGGTTACAACCCCCCTAATATTTCACATGAAAATCACAGCAGATCAAATGAAAAATATGTAGAATTCGTTTATTTTGTAACAATAATTTTGTTCCTAATCAAATATGAGTTTGTCATAAAAAATCAGACAAAAAATACTCCCCCTCCCACTACACCGATTGGTAACGCCCAACCAACGAGTCGCACTTTCACCAAAACAACGCGAGTTCTGTTTGAATGGGAGAGCACGAGGGTAACGTTAGCGCCAAATGAAGAGAAGCACTGCACAGCGGACTATATTTAACTGCTGGTCAGAGAGGGATGCAAAAAAAGCATGTACTGAGAAGAATGAGGTATGAGAATATTGTGTAATAGCTAAGTACACACTAACACACCACATATATTTTAGCTAGCTAATCCATTGCAATGTATTTAGCTATAACTATCAGTATAACAAGTTACCAAAGCAGCCTTCTGTTTTGCTAGTTCATTTTTCAATAGTGTCTGTAATTAAACAATGATTTACAGTTGTTCAAGAGCCGATGTGTTTCCCTTTCAAAAATTAAAATGCATTAAGGTGGAATGTAAAAATCTTAACCCCCGGCCCCATCCTACCCAAAAGCGTGTCATATACACTCCATAAAGTGCGTATCATATACGCAAAAAAACTGCCTAGCATATGGTATACATTCCACGAGATTGCACACTCGTACTATTGATACGCATTGTCATGAGATCGTGTTGGAGCGATAGATAGATAGATAGATAGATAGATAGATAGATAGATAGATAGATAGATAGATAGATAGATAGATAGATAGATAGATAGATATGAATAAAAACATTATCCAATAACAATAATACACATAAAAAATAACAGGCAGCATATCAACGTTCAATCCCCCCAATGTTCAAACCAAATCTACGCCCTTGTGTCTGTGCCACAAGTCTAAGTGGTAATGTTAGGTACCGGTAACGTTAATCATAATAAAGCTGCACACGCGCAAAATTTTAACAATTAAAATATAAAGTATGTACAATATTATGATCAGAATATAGTAATAGAAAGTACTGTATAAGATACTGGAAAACATTTTATTGAAAAGTGTTTCTAATATTCTGTCCATATTCATTTATGTAATGGAGTGGTCAAGATATTAGAAGCACCTCTAACAGTCCAGTTCTGCACCACTGCAAACTAGGGTAAACGTACCTATTAAGCTCAAGTACCCATTAAGCACACTATTATCTTTTGAGTTCAGATTATAAAAAGAAAGAAATATAATCATCCTACTTGATGTCTTAACCAATTGATGTTTTTTTTACTATATATCTCCTGTAATTTCAAGCTGATCAGACCATTGCACACTGATATATGTGTATTCATGTGTTCACACTGTCTACAGACTTTGCTCTGTCTACAGATGAAGTGTATCACCTCTCAAAGCTGGACTCGCCCTGAACAAAGCATCTTCCTCCTCATCAAGTATGGCTTCAAGGCCTAGAGCAGCAAATACAACATAAAAATTTAAATTGTGCACACATCAAAGCACATTTGATGGAGATAATTTACTGCATAAATAAGAATTTACTTGAATACATGCTCAGATGGACAAATGGTACAATGAAAATGTGCTTACCTTGATGTTTTGCAGAATGATCTTTGGTGCCTTCCGACTGCATTGAATCCGGTGGATGTTTCTTCACCTTGCCGAAGCAATAATGCATCAGCACCAGACTAACAGTGAATATCATGGCTTAGTTTTTAAGAGCCAGCTAAATCAACTAAATTAAAATAAAGTTTAGTTTAGTCTTGCAAATTGAAAGTAGAATTGAGTAGAATGAAACTTGTAAAGTGAATATTTTAACCCAGAACGAATCTCGAAATAAAGCAAACGGACTATTCGGTAAAGCAGTAATGAGTAATAATGAAGAGACAAGCAGACCGAGTGTTATAGAAAATGAACATTCTAATGTTCTAAGCTGTGATGTCACAGTGAACATTCTATGCAGCTGTGCTGCAGCAGACATTCTTGTTCACTCAGAGTTAAAGTAAAGACTTCTAGCCCATCTAGGCCTTTGTTTTCTCTAATTCTCTCCTTTAAAGGGATCCCCTGGTGTTATACTTGTATGGCTTAATATAACAAATTATGTCTCTTACTGAAATATAGAAAACCCATGAAAGATCCACGTTATTTAAAAATCCATTACATA
Source organism: Gobio gobio (assembly GCF_949357685.1). NCBI lineage: Eukaryota > Metazoa > Chordata > Actinopteri > Cypriniformes > Gobionidae > Gobio > Gobio gobio. The sequence goes on along the minus strand of NC_137105.1, from coordinate 9,066,149 downwards.
TTTGTGCCACAAGTTAAGGTCATTTAAGAAGGATAAAATACTAATAGATTGAAAAGTTAAAAGTCATAAGTTCTCCTAAAAAGAAATGTTTTTAGTCCTTTTTTAAAAGTCTCTTTACCTATAATCTAGAAACATGCATGTACATTTCATAGGTAACACTATGCAAATCCCTATGCAACAAGGATGTATAGGCTTGCATGAACTATATGCATAAATTTTTACAGCATGTATTAATATGAGCAATACAATTGTACCTTGATCATTCATGTTAGTTCATAGTGCATTAACCAAGGTTAACAGATAAAAATTCAAACAATTTAATGTTGAAATTAACATACTAACGATGAACAATACTTCCACAGCATTTATTAACCTTAGTCAATGTTACAAATGGAATCTTATTGTAGTGTTACCATTTCATACAAATCCAAACAGTCTGCTTTTTTAGAAGGAAATTATCTAAAAAAAAACGAATGCGCTTCTGATTTATTTATGTTTCTGTCGGCAGCATGACGATACAGTTTGCTTTCTCACATCACTAATTTTATATGGGCAACATTTGGGTCGGACTTGCGTGTGTTTTTATCGCATTGTTTTAACTGCTTGGTACTGCTAATTGTTAGCGTTCTCTAACCCTAATCGACAAACATACACCAGGGCTCCAGACTAACTTTTTTCACTAGGAGCACAGTGACCCCCAACTTAAAATTTTAGGGGCACAACCAGAAAATTTAGGGGCGCACACCGTAAATCAACATGCTAACCAAATCTACTAATTTCCACTGTATTACTAATAGGGATGGGTATCGTTAAGGTTTTAACAGTATTACTACTCTTAAGGCCAATTTATACTTCTGCGTCGAGTGTACGCCGTAAGCTACGCGCGTAGCCGACGCCGTCGTGAGCATTTATACTTCTGCGCTGTTGTCTGCGTCAATGTGCAATTACACATGCAGACGCTAGTAGGCAGTGTCCACAGGCATGTTGGTGTAATCAAGACAACAGCCGAAGAAGAAGCACCTTGTTGTGTTGCATTCTGTACATTCATGTCGGAATATCAGCAGCAGTGAGAGAGCGGCTTTTCTTGCAGCTTGAGTTGTTGTATCTAATACAAATTAAGCATCTGTAGTTGATTAGTAAAGTTAAATAAGGCGTTCTGGCGCTGGAATGTGTTTGTGAAACCATGCGGAGCTCGTGGCCGCTGTTTTCAGCAGCGGTGGCTCGAGCAATCGATTGCTGTTGCGGAGACTTAATTCACGAAATATACCCTAATGTGTCCCTGTTCTTGATATACAATTACTGATTAACATCTTTGGTTTTAATGAGAAAATAAATAAACTATATTCAGCGGATCTATGTATTTATTTACTACCATAAAGAATCGCTGGACTGCAAAATATTGTGTTATAGCAGACGTAAGGAACTATCATCCAATTTCTGGACACACACACTCCTATCGCAGATTTTTTATTTATTTATTGACCTGAGGGAAGGGTTCTGGCAGACCAATCACAGCGCTTGCGGTCCGCGTAGAATTGACGCGTTGTTACCATAGACTGTAAAAAAATATGGACGTAGTGTCCGTGACGTCACCCATAGGATTCTGATGAGCCGTTCTGAAGCGCAAAGTAGGGACGAGCCATCTTGGCAGCACGTCATCGCGCGTCACTCCCGGATAACAGAAAATGGGCAAAAAGGCAGGACGTGGGCGGAGCTTAAGTGACGCGATGACTAACAGACAGCAGATAAATGGCTATCCACCTGTCACTCGAAATGGCCACGCCCTTAATTATGCAGAATTTTAAGGCTTTATATAATGTAAACGAATGAGTTATAAAAAAATTCACCCCCCTCACAGTTGTCATGAAGGGCAAAATGAGCCGTATAGACCAAAAGCACAATTTGTACCAGGCTGTAAACATGTTTTATTCTGCTCTAAAGTTGGCCATTTTAACATGGGGCTCAATGAGATTCTGCTCCCTTCTGGATCCTGTCCCTAGCGGCCAGTCGATGAATTGCAGTTTGAGGCACTTCCGTATTGGCTTCAAGAGAAACTGCGGGAGGTTGCCGCTTGGTTGTTACATTTTTGGAGAGGTGCGCGTCAGGGTACAGCGTATCCAACGTGTCTATGCGTAGGGTACGCCGTACCCTCTGCGTGCACTCGACGCAGAAGTATAAATTGGCCTTAACCAATACTGCTTATCGATCCGGTACTTTAACGGTATTCTTATTGGTTCTTTTTATTATACTGTATTTTTTACTTTTTTTTTTTTTTTTATGGAGAAAAAAAAAAAAAAGCATAATTAAGAACATAATTAACATGGCTTTATAAAAAAGTAAAATATCTATAGCAAAAGAAACAGCAATGTTTGAACAAAAATATAAAACATCTATTTGTAAATGGACCAGTGTGCAGGCATTCGGAAGGTCTGCTAACATTAATATGACTTAGAAAGAACAAACCTACAAAGAAATCTAATAAAGTAATGAAATGTAAAATAACACTGCAGAGTTTTCACTGTATAAATTGATAGATTAATGCTTATAAAAGCTAAAGTTATTCATGCAAGAGATGTGAATATTATCTCTTTGCCTTTTGTTCGTTTTCAAATTAATGGCTCAATCGTCAGCAGGTTTATTAGATGCTGCCCCGTTAAGACCGAACGCAGAACTAATAATATCATATTCTCCTGTTTCTCCAAACTATTTACGCCCATTTAAGATATAAACTGTTAAAGTAACTACTCTCTAATCCGGTCATTTTGACACAGGCTATTTGTTGTTTATTTGATGGTTTAGACGCACGCGCACACAAAGCCTAAAATATAAAGTGCAAGCCGGTCCATTTTGCAGCACACACACATAAACCGCCTTGAAGTTGGAAACAGCGTCTCTTGCGCGAATTATTGTGCATTTAATATCTCTTTATTATCAAACACATCCCGCAGTTTAGCAACAGTAGAGACTGCAGTTTACAACAATCACTGATTCTGACGTTAAGTTTAGGTTTAGGGAGAAATGACAGCGCAAGGCTGGGAAGGGAAGGAAGTCGCGCTCAACGGGAATAGATTATATAGGAATAGTTTTACCTCATATAATCTTTTTATAATTATTGGAAGCCAAAATCGAAAATAAAATTAGATTTATATCACAGCACATCCCTAGCAGACTAAACTTTTGTGTAGTTCTCTTGGCCATCGTCACTCATTAAAGCTGACTGTGGTGTTGTGTGCCTGTAGCTCCACGTGAGAGCTCGCTCGCTTTTTCTCTCTTCTGGATTGCGAGTAGCAAAAATGCATCACGGACAAATGGTTTAATATTATATCTCATATAGAAACGGCTGGGAAAGATAGAATTTGACAGATATAATGTCTATCAATTATAAATAGTAAGTGTATTTTCTTAATTTCTCCAGTACCGACAGCAGGCAAATTTACTGGTCGCACACGTGCGACTGGATGTAAAATTCAGTCGCACACTCTCAAATTTTTGTCGCAAAATGCCACCATTTGGTCGCAGTCTGGAGCCCTGTACACACTGCTGTTATTTACCTGTTAATGCAGCATCTAGTCAAGAAATTAATTACTTTATAATGATTTGGCAACAATTGCTGTAGTGCTCTGTATTCATACCGTTTCACTGACGTGCTTTAAACATCTGAAGTGTCAGTGCTCTCCGTTCAGCGCGCAGCCTCACGTGGTAATGTAAACAACACACGTGAGTTTTTTTTCGCCTCTAGAGGCCGCTCTCGTGCTATATAAATGCCAACAGACCCTTCTCAGAGCTCTTGTACTGTAATAACAGCGCACACGTCTCAGCCGCTCCAGCAACGGGCAACATGGGAAAACTATCGGTGGGGATTTTTGTCGATAACCGATTGTTCCACCAATCAACTATCGGTGCCAAATCAGTTGACCTCTAAGTTGTGCATTGCTTTTGGAGCTGCATGCGCTGAAGCTGATCACCGGCACACTTCACTACTGCATTAATTCTTAACCAGATGCATCCTAAATGAGATTCAAAAATCAGCTATAGGTAGGCCCAGACAAAATAAACACAATATTACAACTTACACTTGCACAAACCAAAAGGTTGCGATTGCACATGCAAACTTGTAGTCAAGATGAAGGTGTAACTCTAGCTGTAAAATGGTCCAAAACAGAGTTCCGGCGCGCTTGCATCATTATTCCTCGTGTCTGATTTACATGTTTCGCGGTTTTATCATTACGCACACGCATGACCCTGATTAGTCGTTGATCGATAGGTTTTATGGATTAAATGTATTATCGACAATTAATCGATCAACGATTAATCATTAACATCCCTAGTTTCGACCGCAGGAACCGGGGTCTAAATGAAGTTTCGGATAAAAATCTCCCCCTCCGAAAGTCCCTGCTTGCGAGGTAGTACTTTTTCAAAGTTCAGGACCTTTTGGGGGTGGGACTTGGGCGCTGAACATGCTGATTGGTTGAGCTCATGCAGCATTTATTTCAACCAGCAGTTTTAAAAGTCTTTTGCGAGGATCGTTCTGCGTTCAGTAAATATCAGTCTTGCTCTTTCTGTCTGATGGTGCGCGTTCGTCTGAGCAATCTCACGGTCAATGTCCGCAATAGCTGATAATAACATACGTTGTATTATTTTAAATCTAGCTTTACAAGCTTTCAGAATACGCTTTAGTATCAGTGCTCGTCTCTTTTCCGCAGTTTTGTTAATGACCTCTTTAGTAAACCAATACATAACCAGCAAAAGCAGCACAGCTTGAATCTCAGCCGCGCGCAGTCCTACGTCACCGAAATAATTTGCCTAATCTTCACGGTACTTTAGACCGCAGTGGAAACGCAGACAGTAGCAGGTCTGGGGGAAAAAAGTTCCTGTAAAAAAATTTCCTGGTACAAATTGTTCCGGGTAATTTTGTTGGAAACGGGGCTTAAGACTAAATCACAAACAATCCTAATGGATGTTCTCGCAATCCACCCAAAGACACTATACAACATTGAGGCAATATTGATAATAAATGTATCTTTAATTTTTTTAAAAACAATGTCAGATTACTTGTGGCAGTTGTTTAGACTGTTCACACTTACAAATGTTAGAATAGATTAAAAATATATAAATTAGGCACACTGTCCGAGGAGGTTGAGGGCCCAGAGCTATATGTCTCTTTCACCTTAGAAAACCGAACTTTCATGTCCTGTCAGCCGTTATACTGTGCTCGTAGCGCACACACTTCAACTGCACGGGCAAACGTGAAGCCAATGTATAAAGTTAATAAAGATAAAATTAATAAGTTCAATTATTGTTGCTGTTATTATTAGGTTAAAAGTGAATCTAGTGTTATTATTGCTGGTGCCCTGCCATGAACCCTGACCCACAGCAAACAGAACCGAACCGAACCGTGGCTCCAAAACCGTGATGTGAACCGAACCGTGGCATTGGTGTATCGTTACACCCCTACCATTTGAACGTGCTCCTCACAAACTTTGTTTATAAAACATAATTTTCGCTTGAATTCTGCAATCTCTTGAGATGAAGACATATAAGAGGCTGACAATTAGCTGAACATATACTAGTTTAATTAGTGACACTTCGCCTACTTTTTAAAATCTTTATTTGAATATGGAAACATTCTTATTTTAAAGATGCTATTTGAATATAGCAACATGAAACCTTCAAGAGAAACTGAGGGAGGTCTCCACTTGATCTTCACTTAATAAAAGTGTTTTTTGTTTTTTTTCTTATGTGAAAACAAGTTTTTTTTTTTTTGTAACTTTCTTCTTTTTGACACAGTAATAAAAGATTAATTTCTTTGAAATAAATTGCATCAGTTCACAGAAATTCAATTTGGCCAACTAAAAAATGTAGATGTGATCAGTCACTAGAAAATTTTCAATTGGAGATCTGATTTTTTTTTTTTTTTTTACAGTGTGGAGTATACACTCACCTAAAGGATTATTAGGAACACCTGTTCAATTTCTCATTAATGCAATTATCTAATCAACCAATCACATGGCAGTTGCTTCAATGCATTTAGGGGTGTGGTCCTGGTCAAGACAATCTCCTGAACTCCAAACTGAATGTCAGAATGGGAAAGAAAGGGGATTTAAGCAATTTTGAGCGTGGCATGGTTGTTGGTGCCAGACGGGCCAGTCTGAGTATTTCACAATCTGCTCAGTTACTGGGATTTTCACGCACAACCATTTCTAGGGTTTACAAAGAATGGTGTGAAAAGGGAAAAACATCCAGTATGCGGCAGTCCTGTGGGCGAAAATGCCTTGTTGATGCTAGAGGTCAGAGGAGAATGGGCCGACTGATTCAAGCTGATAGAAGAGCAACTTTGACTGAAATAACCACTCGTTACAACCGAGGTATGCAGCAAAGCATTTGTGAAGCCGCAACACGCACAACCTTGAGGCGGATGGGCTACAACAGCAGAAGACCCCACCGGGTACCTCTCATCTCCACTACAAATAGGAAAAAGAGGCTACAATTTGCACAAGCTCACCAAAATTGGACAGTTGAAGACTGGAAAAATGTTGCCTGGTCTGATGAGTCTCGATTTCTGTTGAGACATTCAGATGGTAGAGTCAGAATTTGGCGTAAACATAATGAGAACATGGATTCATCATGCCTTGTTACCACTGTGCAGGCTGGTGGTGGTGGTGTAATGGTGTGGGGGATGTTGTCTTGGCACACTTTAGGCCCCTTAGTGCCAATTGGGCATCGGTTAAATGCCACGGCCTAGCTGAGCATTGTTTCTGACCATGTCCATCCCTTTATGACCACCATGTACCCATCATCTGATGGCTACTTCCAGCAGGATAATGCACCATGTCACAAAGCTTGAATCATTTCAAATTGGTTTCTTGAACATGACAATGAGTTCACTGTACTAAAATGGCCCCCACAGTCTCCAGATCTCAACCCAATAGAGCATCTTTGGGATGTGGTGGAACGGGAGCTTCGTGCCCTGGATGTGCATCCCACAAATCTCCATCAACTGCAAGATGCTATCCTATCAATATGGACCAACATTTCTAAAGAATGCTTTCAGCACCTTGTTGAATCAATGCCACGTAGAATTAAGGCAGTTCTGAAGGCGAAAGGGGGTCAAACACAGTATTAGTATGGTGTTCCTAATAATCCTTTAGGTGAGTGTAGAGTTATGTTGGTGAGTGATAATATAGTCATAATTTAGATAAAGAGAAAATGAAATTAAATGGTTAGTGGTGGGCCGTTATCGGCGTTAACGTGCTGCGTTAACGTGAGACTCTTATCGGGCAATTAAAAAAAATATTGCCGTTAATCTATTCTCAAAGTTGGGTTGGGAGCTGGGTCTATACTACGCAAGCTATGATGACTTTCACCTTGATATTTTGGCGCGTATGTATACCTAGCCGATTTGCACTGTAGGGGGCGAGAGAACGAGTCTTCGAACCTGTGTGTATGCCTACTTGTGTTGTCAAAAATATCGATATTTCGATATATGTATCGATACTGAAATATCTGAAATGATACGATACTCATTTTCTACAGTATTGATTCCAGCTGCGCTCTCCTCTCCGACCGACAGCGAGTTGACACGCACCCGCCTCCTCTCATTCAGTCCGGTTAACCCTCTGAACATGGCGAACGGGTGTTCTGTTGGATTTTTCCTCATGACAGCGTGCTAGTATTGGTGTGACCGGTCTGAATTGTCTACTCATTCCCGCAGATTTCGCGCTCGCATCTGAAGCGCACACACACATACCGTAATAAAGCCGCCTCTGACATACAAGTGCAAAAATGAGCTCCTTTTTCCAGCTTATTAATGGTCAAATACACTCAAAAATGTCTCAATCCCCATCTTGGTGAGTTTTAACGTAAACACAATCGTAACCAGCTCACAGGAACAGTAGGTGCGTTTACATGGAGCACCTGTAATCGGTTTAAAAGTCCAATCCGAATAAAAATACTCCATATAAACACCTCAATCGGAATAAAAATGGCCAAACCGAATGAAATTGTAATCGGTTTGAGAGGGGTGGGATAAACCTTTTCATGAACCGATCAAACGAAAAATTCCACCATGTAAACGACCTGATCCGATTACTTTGAGTGCATGTCTTTCTGTGAAGTGATATACAGCGCGCGCCTCCTCAACTGAGGACTCAACACCAGGCTAATGTTGACAAGAGAGGAAAGTTAATTTTTCTGAGGTATTAAACTTTTTATTTCGTAACATGTTATGAACATGATGTTTGAATAATGACACAGACATAGCCTGGCTACACCATCTCATCTTGACAGCGTTTGTCCTATAGGCTTCAACTGCGCCTGACAGAATAATTTATTTTTCTGAGGTGATTCTTACACTTTACGACAAATAATAAATAGCTTAACTGTACAAAACTGTACAAGTCCTGGTGGCCGTTGAGAGCTGCCATTTCAACGGGGAACATTCAAGCTGCTCTCTGTTTCTCGTTAGTTAAGTTAGCTATAAAAAAAAAATTCAACAACTGCTTCATATTGGTTAAGTAACATTACCCACAGTCTACTTTAATTACTTTTGTTAATATTTATACCTTTGTGATTATGGTATCTTTCCTTAATCATTTGAAATATATATGTTTAGTACTACTAGTAATGATGCTGAGCACGTCTTGAATGCTTCATTCATGTTTCACCGTATATCCTATGTTTTTATTAATAATTTGAGTGCATTTTATTGTTAATTTTGTGTTTTTCAAAATAAATGAATTGAATTCATTTTTGATTCCGCATTCATCATTCACAGCTGTTGAAATAGCCATTGTATAGGACATAAATTAGGTTAAACTGCTGCATGTCCGCCCACAGAAAAATAAATAAATATAAAAATTACCAACACAGAACTATAGATCCACGATACGTAACGAATCTGAGGCGGCAGACAAACTGTGTGCGCATGTCACAAAATGATTCCTACAGAAAGTCAGCACATGTAAACACCAGATCGGTTTAGATAACGTCTCATGTAAACAGTCCACCGAATCTTTCAATTGGAATGATTTTAATCGGAATGACAAAAAATTGCGCATGTAAACCTTGGCTAGTGTTTGGGATCCATGCATGCATCAGGTCTTAAAGGGACAGAAGTTATTTATTATTCAAACTACAAAAAGACAAACGATCACTTACGAGCACACATAATTCTGAATTGGCAGAATTCAAATGAGCTATTTTAATCTAGATTAATTCCAAAATTACAGTGAGATTAATCTAGATTAAAAAAATGTATCTATGCCCACCACTAATATTTATACATAGAGTTGCCATTGTTATTAATAGAGCCGCCAGTCACAGGAGGTCTGATGGCTTCCTGTGCTCTAATAATAAACCCCAGGGGACCCAGCGGGACTGGGCTAATTGAGTTGTTCTGCCCGGCTGGGTCAGAGAAAGGTAGGTGTGCAACGGGGTGGGGGTCTCTGCTAATTCAGGCATGAGCCCATGAAAAATTCCATCCTGTTTCGCTTTGCATGCAACCATGACTGCTGATAATATACATTACAACCTGCCCAGTTAACAGGGAATGTTTTCAGAACGTTCTGGCAAGGTTCTCTCAAAGTTATGAACAAATTTCTTCCAGTAACATCGCTAGAATGTTCGTTCAAAGTTATTCCGTTTTTAAGAGAACATGCTAAAGTAACATTCCCATAATGTTTGCAAAATTACAAGATGGAATGTCGCTTTACATCCATATAACCAAGATTTTTTTTATTTTATGTTTTCAACATTGATAATAATAAATCAACAAATCATTATAAAGATTTCTGAAGATGTGACACTGAAGACGAGTAATAATGCTGAAATTTCATCTTTGCAATCACAGGAATAAATTACATTTTAGCATATAGTAAAATTTTAAATAAATAATAAATTGTAATAATATTTCACAATATTACTGCTTTTCCTGTATTTTGGATCAAATAAACGCAGCCTTGATGAGGATATAAGATAATTATTTCAGAAACATTAAAAATCTTATAAACCCCAAACTTTTAAAATGCAGTGTAAATTGACTTTATTCAGAGATTAAATAAATTACAATTTGATTGGATTGAATTGCGAGAGCTATACAGTAGTCAAACTAACATGTAAGTGTCATAAGTGAGTTTTAAAGGTGGGGTAAGTGCTTTCTGGTAACCGATGTTGATTTCAAATCACCAAAACAAACACGCCCCTATTTTGATAGCTCCGCCCCACACATACGTAACCCAGGCAACGAATATGCTGGAATCTGCTGTGCCAGCCAACTGAGGCTATGATGTCATCAAAAAAGTGAAGGCAATGTGTATTACTATGGTAATCCAGGTCGAATGTTCAGTGAAAAAGTCATCCCTTACATCCCAAAAACAAACACAGTTCTCCTGAACAACTCGATAGCACGAGCACGACAGTCCAACTAACGAACATATTACAATTATGACAAGATTAGAGGGTTATAACGATCACGAAAAGTGGAACCAAAGGAAACAAACACATATTCGGTGTATATTATCTTACTTTTCGGACACACTGTGGGAGCTGACGCTTGTGGGTAAGTGCTTTCTGGTAACCTCGTGTACATTTCAGATGTATTTCGGAACTCAAGTTCGAAGGCAGAGGTTGCTTTATTTCTCGCCCCTTACTGCTGATTGGCTATAAGTTTGTTTTGGTACTCGGCCCGAGACACTTTTATAAAGCAGTTTTGAAACCACTTACCCCACCTTTAAAGGGTTAGTTCACCCAAAAATGAAAATGCTGTCATTAATTACTTACCCTCATGTCGTTCGACACCCGTAAGACCTCCGTTGATCTTCGGAACACAAATGAAGATATTTTAGTTGAAATCTGATGGCTCTGAAAGGCCTCCATTGGCACAATGCACGGTTCACTATCAAGACCCTTAAAAGGTACTAAAGACGTCGTTACAAAGTCCATCTCACTACAGTGGTTCTAAAATAACTTTATGAATCGGCGACAATAGTTTTTGTGCGCAAAAAACCCTAAATAACGAATTACATAGTGATGACGATTTCAAAACAAAGCATCATGAAGCTTCGAAGCGTTATGAATCACTGAGTCGATTCAGCGGTTTGAATCGGTAAATTTCAGCAGTTTGGCGGTTTGACACGCGATCCGAATCATGATTCGGCTCACTGATTCATAACGCTTCGAAGCTTCATGATGCCTTGTTTTGAAATTGTCATCACTATGTAATTCGTTATTTAGGGTTTTTTTGCGCACAAAAACTATTGTCGCCGATTCATAGTTATTTTAGAACCACTGTAGTGAGATGGACTTTGTAACGACGTCTCTAGTACCTTTTAAGGGTCTTGAGAGTGAACGGTGCCATTGAGCCAATGGAGGACTTTTAGAGCCATCAGATTTCAACTAAAATATCTTCATTCCTGTTCCGAAGATGAACGGAGGTCTGACGGGTGTCGAACGACATGAGGGTAAGTAATTAATGACAGAATTTTCATTTTTGGGTGAACTAACCCTTTAACCATGCAGCATTATAGTTAGTGTCTCTGTGTAACAACACCAATCATAAAAACGAATATTGCAGAAGTAGATGTACATATATTCATCACAGTTGTGCCTCTTTACTCTGGTTTATATGAAAAGAAGCTTTTATTGTCACTTCGTTGTGTCGCATTAGAACACATGACAGTCACAAAGTTTTTCTTTTAGTCAGCCATTTGCATTTCTTCGATTTAATTCTCTGATATGAGCTAAACAAATAAATGGCCTAGAAAGCGCTTTCTGTTGCTTATGGCCTCTGACTCCAATTTCAAATGTCTTGCTTATTTTTACTTGTTTTTACTTATTTTTACCCAAATGTCCCTCCTGCTCCACATTCCAAACATTTGCTCTATTGCATTTGTCCATTTCAGCCAAAAAGAGTGATGACTTGTCTGTCTCTGGTGGTAGTGCTGTATCTGGTTCACTCCAGGGCTCGAGGGCTCTCAGCAAAGGCCCTGCGGTGCTATATTAAGTACTGCAGAAGGGCTGTATTGATGTCTGCAGTGAGTCTGACCCTGTTTGCTGCTCTGAGTGCTAATGACCACCAGAAGCTCATCTCACAGTCAGTGCTGCCTGAATCTCAATCTAGCTTATAATAACAGTGACAGTTCTGCCTCAAACTATCAATCCTAGTGCAGATATCTCTGACAAGACAGGAAAGAACCATGTTTTGGGCTTTTTTGTCAGTATTGAAACTATTCTTGTTTAAAGACGAGTAATTTTTTGAACTTTCTATTCATCAAAGAATCCTGTAAAAAGGTTTATCTTTGTTTGCTTTGGTTGGGGGGGGGGGGGGTTGTTCATGTTTAGTTTCCTAGGTTTTCATCAGTTTCTATGGGTTTTCATTGTTTGATTGATTGGCACACCTGGTATTCATTGCATTGATTGGTTTGGTCTATGGCTGAATCCAAAATTGCCCCCTATACCCTTAAATAGGGCACTATTTGAGGGGACAGCCATTTGTAGTGGTGTCCAAAACCATAGTGGACGTTATTGAGTTCACTCATTCAATCCCACATTGCACCGCAATAACGAGTGTACAGCCGATGTACACACAACGGCTGTCCGAGTTCACCCACTCACTCGTAATTGAGGGTTTAGGCACAGATGAATCTAATGTTTTGAGGACTATGTGCGGCTTGCTGTCAGTCACCGCTCTGGTGTGGATACTGTACTTCAGAATCACAGATTCTACGTCTTGGAAGTACGACCAAAATAAGAATTTTCACCGGAAAATGTCATCTGAACAAGTAAGTAAAATGTCTGCCGCTTTAGTAGCCAATCCGCAGTCCGAAGTCTTGACTACGGGTGAATCTTCAGTTTTCACTGATGATTGTCGTTTGGATTACAATCCGCCATCAAAATGATAAGTTTAATTATTCAAGCTGCTGTGAGGAAAAGGCTATAAATGATCCGCCACCTGCAGCATCCTCAAATGCGATACTATTACTAGTATTAATGATTTTTGTAGCCAACTCATAAGTTAAAATCCCAATAGGATTTTTCCATTGGATTATTGCAGAAAATAAGGTCTGAGACTGTGACTAACAAAAGCTTATGATTATTACACATTTCCTTCATCGTGATTTTATGAATTTTGAAGCCTAAATACAATCGGCAGAGGTCAAAAGCCAAACATAGGCTACAAAAGTACAATGTCACCACCAATAAGCTTCTTAACTTAACCGTAACTCTTAAAAAAGTTCTAGTTATAATAGTTTGCAAGAGAGTGATTATAAACATGAGAAAGTGGACTAGTAAGATGAGTTACTTCACCGTCTCGGTTAACTATATCATGTAAGCAAAGTCATCAGTGATTATAAGGTGTTTGGTTTCATTTCTTTGGTTAGACTTCCATTCAATTTTCACCGACAGCCTAAATTTTTAGCCTAGACGTCAGAGCTATGTTTGGATGGCTATTAGACGTCTTTTAAATGCAAAATTGCTTGCTGGGTACCGGTTCGGCTGATGATGTTTAATGTCGCCAACAGTGTTGGGGGTAACACATTAAAAGTAACACAAGTTACCTAATCAGATTAATATTTCAAGTAACTAGTAAATGAAAGCATTACTTTTGAATTTACAATAAAATATCCAAGTTACATTTTCAAATAAGCAATGCAAGTTACTTTGTTTTCCCATTTATTGTTGACACCGATCCTGTCCGCATATTGAGAGATATAATTCGTTATTAAAAAACAAAAGCAAGCTCAGCCCAGGTGAAAAAAGTAATGCTAAAGTAATGTAATGCATTACTTTCCATAAAAAGTAACTAATGTAATATTTTAACACATTACTTTAAATAAATTAACTTTGCACAACACTGGTTGCCAACAACCTCTGTAGTCCCAATTAGCCACTTGTTAGCAAGACAAGTAAAAGTTTTAAAAGAATCACAAGAGGGTATTACTGATGTATTTTATGTCGTAAATTAAAATGTGAGAATACCTTATTTGAATCACAGACCTTATTTCAAGCATTTTACCAAAAACCCACTGACTTCAGGAAAGTGGAATTGGAAGGGCTAAAATACAAAATACATCATCCTTGGGACAAAAATACTCTACAAGTAAAAAAGTACTTGTACTTTTAAAAGTAAAAGTACTTTTGTACTTTTTTGCACAAAAAGTACAAAATACTCTATAAATTACATTTTAAAATTGTAATAATATTTCACAATATTGCTGTATTATAAATGCAGCATTTGTGAGCATAAGAGACTTCTTTCAAAAACATTTAAAAAAACATTAGTGTATGTTTAAAATACTGTATATACATTACAAGAAGCAGTTTCATGGCCGATAAAAGTATTTTTTAAATATATATTTATGTTATATCACCTGCCACTGGCAAACAAGGCAAATGTGTTATCTGGATTGAGGGCCAAATATTTCTATGCAGTGAAGTACAACACTCTGAAAACACATAGAGAAAAAAATCTAAAATGTTATTGAATTTTGGAACAATTAAAGACATCAAATAATGTAAAATGAAGTAGAAATATTTCACATTTTGCACTACTAATCTTGGTAACATGGATCATGTGACTCCTTTGTACAGGCCATCAGATGTTCTGGCTCCCATTGAAGCACAAGCTCTTTGGAGCATCTCACGTCATGCTGGAGACCTTAATCATCAGGCTTGAGATTTAAGCTGATAATATAATTAGTAAGGAAACAATATGTAGTAAATTATAAACTGGATTGGAAATTAAATCCTTTTCACTAGTGGTCTCAGACTTTTGGACTCCACCGTATTTTATAGACGAGCATTATGAGTGGAAAAGCCATATATTTTCTGATCTAGTTCGCAACATACTGTATATCATGCACAATAGTAAAGGTCCAGAGTTCAAACAATACTTTTAAGGGCTTATTTTGTAGTTGAGGACCAAGCAATTCAATACAGGGAACTGCAACACTTATCAAGTTCTACCTGCATGTGTTTTCAAAGAGAAGCACTGGGATACTGAGAGGAAAGAAACCATTAAATAAGAGGAGACAGAATGTTGTTATCGACATCCTGTTTCCTCTCTGTCGGAGCTGTTAGTCTGCAGGGCGCACCAGCCGTCTGAGCGAAACCTCCAACAAACAACATATGTGAACATTTACATCAGCAAGATTGTTTACCTATGTAATGCACAACGCATGTCTGTCCTTTCTTCGGAAAGGTTCTTCCTGTGAAGAAAGAAGAAAATGAGAAGGTTAGTGCAAAGATTCATAGCATGTAAACCTTACACTGTTAAAAAATAAAGGTTTCAAAAGAGGCGATGCCATAGAAGAACCAATTTTGGTTCCCCAAAGAACCAATTTAGTGACATTTTTTTTAAAAGAACCATTTTTTCTTAGTATGAAGAACATTTTTATAATCTAAAGAACTTTTTCCACTGTAAAAAACTGTAACCATGTTAAAGGCTCTGGGAAGAAGGAGGAGGGAACCGGCCAACAGTAAATGTAACCAGCGCGGCAGAACCCCACCAAAATAATCATCCAAACATAGACCTCTATATACACTGAATTAATAATAATAAATTATAAATGTGTTCAGTATTCGGCAACAAATATTTTTCAGATTTTTGAGAATATTTTAAGTTGAAATGTAGCGCATTGATTCGGCAGGCATATAGAGAGGGTATGCATCAACGTCACTTTCCCGCCGAAACACGCACCTCAGCCGGACTGAATGGCAGAAGAGCTGCTGCTTGACTGGATTTAATAGGGGAAAACACGAGTAAAACAAATGGTTATGAGTTTAAAGGAACACGCCGACCTTTTGGGACTTTAGCTTATTCACCGTATCCCCCAGAGTTAGGCAAGTCCATACATACCATTCTCATCTCTGTGCGTTCCATAACTCTGTCTGACGCACACACCGCTAGCCTAGCTTAGCACAAAGACTGGAGGTAAATGGCTCCAGCTAGCCTACTGCTCAATAAGTGCCAACAGTTTCCTATTTACATGTTGTGATCTGTATAGTTACATCATGTACTAAGACCGACGGAAAAATGAAAAGTTGCGATTTTCTAGGCCGAACTATTCTCTCATTCCTGCGTAGTAATCAAGGAACTGATATTACACAGCACCTGAAAATAGGCTAACTTCTGTCAACATAACCAACATAACAACCTGTTTGCACAGAGAGCGTGCTGGGGACTATGGGTGCGTCAGACAGAGTTATGGCACGCACGGAGATGAGAATGGTATGGATTTATCTAACAATAAGCGTCATTAATAAAACAGAATCTTACAAATTGTCATGCAATTATTAAAGTGAATGAATGGTACTCCACATCACATCATCATCACTATTGTACACCCCAATTCATGTGACGTGATACGAAATTAAATGCTAATTATTTCAAAACACGTGCTGTAAAATAATGAATTGTGATAGGTAATTTCTCATCCAAACAGCTATTTAAATTGGATTTTTTTGTGGGCGCCTTTAATCCCACTCTTTAAACTAGTTTTTCCAATTCCCTGGTGATGTTCTCGATCTCCACGTTAGAGAAGTTTCGCTTCTTTGCCGTCTTCCGTATGTCCATGGCGTAAAATGAGGGCGCGGAGGAGGCAGAGACTTGAATATATAGGGGCGTGTTACTCTAATGACAATCGTTTTCAGCCGCGGCATTTATCAAGGGCAGGTTTTGCATACGCCTGGATTTCAGAGGTGCGCACAGCTTCATAAATCAGGCGGTGAGAGGAGTGTAAGCATAATCTTACGCCAACATATACGCCCGTTTCTACACAAGATTGATAAATGAGGGCCATTAGGCCTAAATACAACCCCAAATCAGAAAAAGTTGGGACAGTATGGAAAACGCAAATAAAAAAAGAAAGAAGTGATTTCTAAATTTACTTTGACTTATATTTCATTGCAGACAATATGAACATATTTCATGTTTTGTCTGGTCAACTTCATGTCATTTGTAAATATGCATCCTTTCCTGTCATTCAGACCTGCAACACATTTCAAAAAAAGTTGGGATAGTAAAGCATTTACCACTTTGTAATGTTGCCATTCCTTTTCACAACACTTAAAAGACGTTTAGGGACTGAAGACACCAAGTGATGAAGTGTTTCAGGTGTAATTTTGTCCCATTCTTCCTGCAAACAAGTCTTAAGGTGGGCAACAGTACGGGGTCTTCGTTGTCGCATTTTGCGCTTCAAAATGTGCCACACATTCTCTATTGGAGACAGGTCGGGACAGTCAAGTACCCGTACCCTCTTCCTCCGCAGCCAGGACTTTGTAATGTGTGCAGAATGTGGTTTTGCATTGTCTTGTTGAAATATGCATGGACGTCCCTGGAAAAGAGGTCTTCTTGAAGGCAGCATATTATGCTCCAAAATCTCTATGTACTTTTCAGCATTAATGGTGCCTTCACAGAAGTGCAAGTTACCTTTGCCAAGGGCACTGACACAACCCCATACCATGACAGACCCTGGCCTTTGGACTTGTTGCTGGTAACAGTCTGGATGATCCTTTTCTTCTTTGGTCCGGAACACACGGCGTCCATTCCTCCCAAAAAATACCTGAAATACTGATTCATCTGACCACAGTACACGTTTCCACTGTGTGATGGTCCATCCCAGATGCCTCCAAGCCCAGAGAAGTCGACGGCACTTCTGGACACTGTTAACATAGGGCTTCCTTTTGGCACAGTACAGTTTTAACTGGCATTTGTGGATATTACTACATATTGTGGTACTTGACAAAGGTTTGCCAAAGTAGTCCTGAGCCCATGTGGTGATATCGCTTATAGATGAATGACGATTCTTGATGCAGTGCCGCCTGATCTTTGCTCCTAAAGGATTAGACCTTTCTTGGATGCTGCTTTTGTCCCAAATCATAATTACAATCACCTGTTGACATCACCTGTTTCAAATCACATCATTATTTAACCATTTTACCTCATTACTAGCCCTAAATTGCTCCTGTCCCAACTTTTTTTGAAATGTGTTGCAGGTCTGAATGACAGGAAAGGATGCATATTTACAAATGAAATGAAGTTGACCAGACAAAACATGAAATATTTGTGTCCATATTGTCTGCAATGAAATACAAGTCAAAGTAAATTTAGAAATCACTTCTTTTTTTTCTTTTTTTTGCGTTTTCCATACTGTCCCAACTTTTTCTGATTTGGGGTTGTACATTATGGCAATTATGGCAAGTTTGTCGTGTATCCTCAAGTCTGTCAATCCTCTTAGAGCGCCACCCTCAGGCTGAATAACGCAAGGACATTAGAATTCTGCCAAAAGTGTGTCTGATGTGTTCAGCGATTAGGATAGCTTACAAAATGTTTATCATAAGCTAGCGATAAGACCCAGAATCTGCCCTAACTACATTTATGGCCAGGAGCCGCTACTGAATGTAACATTAATCACAAAATAATCATAAACAACTAATTGAAATTAAAGCAGCAGCCCCTCACGGACTAAACTAAAACAAAACACCAACAAGTCCAGGCCTGGTCCTCTCTTGTCCTTCACAGTTGTCATTTTATTTCCTTTTATTCTTCTGGAGCACTCGAGACCATTGTGGCACACAGGAGACACTCAATAACACTCGCTCCCTGCCCTGCTTGCCACATGAGGAGGGACAGAGGTGAGAGAAGGGAAAGAGGAAAATAAAAATAGTTTTCCGGTTTCCCAAACACACTGCCACTCGGTCCTCAATCAGCTGAGAGGCCCTCACTTGTGGTGCCTTGAAAGTATGTATGAATGTGTGTTGTGTGAATGTAATCCGGACGTACTACATTCACCATGTTGTCATCATCATGTGGCCTCCTGTGGCCTCATGTGATAGTAAAGTGTCCATCATAAGCACACTTCAGAATCTCCCCGGAAGTTGTGAATCATATTGGTGCTTTTTGCCTGCCTATAATGAGCACTGTGAATTCAACATGCTTATTTTGTCAAAAACTGTTTTTTCACCTACTATACAGTAGTAAAGTTAGCTATTTTGGATGCAGACATAGAGTTTGTCTGAAATAGATACCACAAATAATAGACCACAGAAGAAAACATAATTGTGGAAATAGCTTGCTGCCCTAATTTAATCCACAAACCCCAAGGGGATCAATAAAATCACTTCTAAGTCCATGAAGCAGCTCCTACAGTCATGGGACTTGAGTATGGTCAGTCCAAGGCAGATCAGAAAGTGTGTGTGTGTGTGTGTGTGTGTGTGTGTGTGTGTGTGTGTGTGTGTGTGTGTGTGTGTGTGTGTGTGTGTGTGTGTGTGTGTGTGTGTGTGTGTGTGTGTGTGTGTGTGTGTGTGTGTGTGTGTGTGTGTGTGTGTGTGCGTGTGTGTTTGTACCTGGTATTCCCTACATTATGGGGTCCAAATGTCACCACAAAGATAGTAATACCAGTAAATGTTGACCATATGGGGGCATTTTCTTTGGTCCCCATGAGGAAAACAGCTTATAAATGATACTAAATTAAGCATTTTGAAAAATTAAAAATCTATGATGGGTAGGTTTAGGGGTAGTGTTAGTTTAGGGGGATACAGTTTAAAAATAATTTTGTCTATAGGAAGTCCCCATAAAACAAGGAAAAACGTGTGTGTGTGGAGGTGGTGTCTGATTAATGTTTGGGAGCTGGACAGGAATGTGAGCCACATGACAGCAGGCTGGTGGGGGTCAGATAGGATGTCAGTCGAGAGCGGCCCACAGACGCAAGAGAGCAGAGCAGAGCGAGAAAAATGAAAGCGCAGTTACATCTCGTTCATTCCTGACACTGGTGACCCCAGCAGGCAGTTCTCCAGTTTGACGCCAAGAATTTTACGTCTGAAAGGTGTCAAAATCACATGAGCTCATGGTCACCCCAGCACTTATTTACAGCTTAATGATCATGTCATAATAATGCTCAATATTATGAATCACTGACCTCTTACTGGTCCATTCAAACTTATAAAGGAATAATCAGACTCTCAGCCCCAAATTATGATAGAGCTCCTGTCTAAAGATAAATATATATATACATACATACACACACACACACACACACACACACACACACACACATACATAGACTTTTACATTGTTACAACAAAATCTACTTCACATAAATGCCGTTCTTTTTTTAGAAAAAAATTATCACGGTTTCCACAAAAATATTAACTGTATTCAGCATTGACAATAATAAGAAATAAGAGTTTCTTGAGCAACCAATCATCATAGAATGATTTCTGAAGGATCATGTGACACTGAAGACTGGAGTAATGATGCTGAAAATTCAGCTTGCCTTTGACAATGAAGAAATATATTACATTTTAAATATAGGGGAAAAAATTATTTTAAATTGTAATCATATTTCACAATATTACTGTTTTACTGCAGTACTGATCAAATAAATGCAGGCTTGGTGGCATAAAAATCTAACCGACCACACATTTTTGAACGGTTTCACGATTCGATATTATTGCGATACTCCAAGACATGGTAAAAGGTTAACAAAAAAAATGTACTGTTGATTAAAATGCTAAATTTGGTATTACATTGGCGGTGGAAATGAATAGGCTAGGACTGGGAGCTGGTAACCCAATACACAGGACAATGGTGACACCAGAATACAAATATTCATGATTCTGAAGCTGAAAATACAGAATTATTTTAGATGAATATGCTTGCACGGTCACTGACTAGATATGTTTAAAAAAATGTAGGCCACTATTTACTGGTAACATAAGACATTTGGCATTATCAGGACCCACAAATATTCTCCCATTCCATTATTATACATTCTATTCAACATAGTAGTTGAATGTAGTCATAACACTAAAACTGTAAACTTTTCATTTTGTGTGAACTATACAATACAGATTGTCACTGTCCACGATACATATTCTTGCATTTTTGTATTGCGATATACTGTCACACTATATATCGTTACACCCCTTCTATATAAAGTATTGTGTGGTCCCAGTGCTGTTAGTAATACTCTATATCAGTTTGGCCAATCAGATACGAGATACTGTATTCATTCATATATAAATGTCAACTTGAATTGTGTCAATGAAAGAGCCATCATGGCCAAACGGTCAGTTTGTTGCCTATAGCCTACCTGTAAACAGGTAATGCAACAAGTGGCACACATAACAGCACCTCACTGTGCCATTAGATAAAACCAGGTCTCAGAATCCCAGTGACTCTGCCAACTGTGCAAAATTACCTCACAAAGCCTCCTCGGATTAACATCAAAGCTCATGTCTAGCCAGGGCAAGAATGCTGCCATCTGAGACATACACGACCAACAGCATCTATATGCATTTTATGAGGAAAATCACGCTACAAGCATGTTGTAGAGGAAATCCTGAAGGCATATTTCCGACAGCTGCAGTGAGGAATCATAATGAGAAGAGTTGGCACGCATGGCACATATACTGGGCACAGGCACACGTTAAATCCCTGACTAGACAGTGAGCGGGAAACATCCTCATAGCGATGGATATTTCGTTGAATTTGTCCTATTGTTGACTCCTTTACGCAAATAATATGCAATGAAAAATTCAATAATGTAAATAGATTATGTAATTAGAGCGACAATGTTCCCGCAATAACGCCTTTACCGATACAATGTATCAAAACAACATTCAAATTCGCAATGTTTTCGAATTTTAAATGCGAACTTATTAGATCATAGCGTCTTACCGTCTCCTGGAGATATTGTTTCAATCTCAACACCCATGTTCGCGCGGATAGATCCTACAGTAGTGAGACAGTGAGAGAGAGAGAGACAGACTGCACTGTGCGAGACAGCAGCGCTACTGCACTCCGCCCACTGTCACATCGGTCTAACTGTATGTATGTGCGATGGTCACCCGTGGTGAAATATTAGACAACATTCCGTTCTGATGACCTCAATTTTTATGAGATTCTGGAATAGGAAATCTATTAAAAACGACACTTATAAAATATGTTATTTTTTATGTTGTATATATATATATCATATTTGCAGTTCTGAATGTACATTGACTTTGTTTGTTTGAAGTTTAATAATAAAAAGTGTATCGTTATATCGACCATATTTGAACTAGCCCTTTAAAGTGAACCGTTCGAAAGAATCGATTCGCGGAAATGAATCATACTTCCCATCGCGAGTTTGAACGTGTGTGAACTACAACTCCCAGAATGCCCGGGTCATTCTCTTTCCGTCTGTCCATGACTTCAAATGTCTCCGCGGGGAAATGCGGACACCGCTTTAAGTTTACGGGATTTTCTCTCTGTGGAGTTGCCATGGTTTCCTCAGTGTTGTCAATAGCACAATGGTATGTTTGTAATATTACCTTCTGAAAATGCAGATTTGCTATTTATATTTTCGCTGTTATTTTCTGGATTGTTCTATATGTTATTCACGTGCTAGCATGTGGGATTCCGGCAATACATGTGAATAAAATAGTTTCGCGAACGCATCCTACAGATAAATTATTAGTCATATCATAGTTGTTTTTGCCAGAGTATGATAATTATTGTTACTACTATAAACTTCAACTTCAAACAATGCAATAAGCTTTTAGAACTATGCTTAACATGGTAACTTTTAGTAAGGGTTTATTTTGTGGTATCGATGCCCAATGTTTAAAGTGACATTTATGTGATTCTACTTTATTTATATCTGTTGTAGTAAACTGACTTCCCATTACAAAATTAACCATAAATATATATATATATATTTTTTTATATAGGTTTTAATACAGTTGTTTTTACTACAAGTATCATTAATTAATTAATCATTGATTTATTGATTACCATGCTGGCTAATTCAAAGCCACCACCGTTTTATTGTAGTCTATAATAGCTGTAGTAACTTACCATAGTAATGTTTTTTTTTAAGGGGCTGGTTTTGATATCAGCATACATTTTCCAGTGACATTTCTGTGATGTTCAGTGTTTGCATATGTCTTGCCTTACACATATTTTTGTGTATTTCAGGCCTGTGGCAGAAAAAAAAGACGTAGCATCCAAAACTCCAAGGGTTTTATGACGTCGGGGGTCGTGTCAGCCTAATCTGGTCATCCTTGAGTGGAGCCTCACTCTGGCCAATAGGATTAGAGAGTGAGGGAAGAGGCTTTACCTATTCTTGGAGTGATGGCAGTCTTCACATACTGAAGCACAGAGTTACATCTATCTCTCAATTCTGACTCAAAAACCCTTTCCTGTATGACCAGTAACATCATTTTCCTTTCCATTGGAGAAACTGAGCCAAGCATGGAGCTAGGAAAAGCCAAGCTTCTGAGAACAGGGTTAAACACCCTGCACCAAGCCATTCACCCGGTGCACGGAATAGCCTGGACGGACGGTAAGCAGGTCTGTCTCACGTCAGTGTTTTCTGTCGATGGTGAGCCGAAATTTGGTGACACCAATGTCATTGGACAATTCGAACATGTCTTGGGACTCTTCTGGGGGCCGTTGTGTTGCTCCGGGTCCCCGGCGTTGCTTGCCGTGCAGCATAAGAAGCACATCACGGTCTGGCAACTTCAGCTGAGCGCTTTGGAACAAAACAAACTCTTGTGCACGCAGACCTGCGAAATGAGCGAGCCGTTCCCACTGCTGTCACAAGGATGTGTCTGGCATCCCAAAATGGACATCTTAGCTGTTTTGACCAAGCGGGACGCCTCGGTTTTGTTTTCCGTGCGGGTCGATAACCGCCGCGTGAAGGCCGACATCAAGGGCAGCGGTTTGATCCATTGTGCCTGCTGGACTAAGGACGGGACACGCCTGGTGGTCGCAATCGGTAGCGCATTGCACTCGTACATCTGGAACGACATCCAAAAAAGCCTGGTGGCATGTTCCTTCTGCCCTGTTTTCGATGTAGGCGGGTATATCTGCGCCATCGAGTCCACCGACGAGGCTCAAGTGGCTGTGGCAACTGAGCTTCCGCTTGATAAAATTTGTGGGCTCAATGCAGGCATCGCCTTCGACCTGCCAAATGAGTCAGAGGCATCGACTTGTCGCCCTTCTCCCGTTTTGACAGTGGACACAGACTATTTTTTGGACTCTAGACGGAGATCATGTGATTCTGAACGCACGGGACACGCCTCTTCATCCGGACCCATAGATCTAACGCACATTCTCGCCAAACACAGGAAATCAGACCCGAGCCCTCTCATTCACTTGCGGCGGCGGGATACTTTGTTGGGATCCGGTCAGGACTCCTCACATTTGATTCTAGTGACGTACGAACGCAAGGTCACCACTACAAGGAAGGTCAGCATCCCTGGCATCTTGGTCCCTGACATCATTGCCTTCGATCCGAGCGGGAGCATGATGGCCGTGGCGTCGAACACGTGCAACATGATCCTGGTTTACTGTATCACAGATTCTTCCATGCCCAACGTGCAGCAGATCCAGCTGCAAAAGAACGAGAGACCCAAAGGGGTGTGCTTTTTCACCAACAAGATGTTGCTCTTTATGATTGGCCGGCAGAAGTCCAATGATCCTGCTTTTCTCCCCTCCTCCAACACGGACAAGTACATCTTGAGGCTAGTAGCCAAGGAGCTGGTATTCGACGAGGAAGGTCCCACCGCAGTGGTTCCCAAGTCCGAGCCGCCAAGCCAACATCATGGGATTAGACGTCATTCTGAGAACTTTTCTAAAGAGGACCGTCTATCAATTAAGGATCTAATTCTTCCTGGAGGCTCTGTAATTGTTTCTCCATCCAGTCGGAGAAAACTAATCGAGGAGGTACGCAGCTCAGAGTTGAGCCCCGTGGCAAGCTCCACCGACTTCTCGGATCGAGCCTCCAGCACCTCCTCTATTACTCTAGAAAACTACGACATGGACCACATCAGCCGCATGGCCACGCTCGCAGTAGCCGGACAGGCCAGCCGGGATTCCAGTCGGCCGTGTTCGCCCAGGTACGAGGCCTCGGAAAAAATGTACTCCGATGCCACTCCGCCAAAGAACAGCTTTCAGTCCAAAGAGAAGAACCTGGAGCAGCTGACGCAGAACATGGAGAGGATTTTCACCCGATTCGCTGACGTCCAGCAGTGCCTCTCAGAAATCAGAGACTTCACCCAGAACGGCAAGAAGGTCGCATGCAGTTATCCGTCCGCTTATGAGCCCCAATACGTGCACATTACGTGTCAGGTATGAAATGATTTTCTTTCGAATCTTACGGTGAAGTCTAAACTTCAGCAAGGAAAGTCTGCAGTCTGCTGTGGTAGAAAAATGAAGGGTGCGAATCTGTTGATTTTATTTTAGGTTTAGGGTCCAATTCTCACTATTAACTAGTTGCTTATTAGCATGCATATTACTAGAATATTGGCAGTTTATTAGTACTTATAAAGCACATATTAATGCCTTATTCTGGGTGACCATATTCTAAATCCCTTATCCTACCCAATACCTAAACTTAACAACTACCTTACTAACTATTAATAAGCAGAAATTAGGAGTTTATTGAGTAGTAATAGTACCTAATCTAAAGTGTGACCTTCTATTTGCAGTTTTGTATTGAAAAAAACTCTCTACATATTGTGAATAATTTAGATATTAAATATACTATTATACTATATATACTATATACTATTACATGTAATAATAATTATTTAATGTAATAATACTATGCATTCTATAATTTATAAATTATATAAGTGATAACAATATGTATTATTATTAATTTATTTCTAATCATTTCCATTACAAAAATTAATTAAGTAAATGTAAACATTACAATATAAAAGCACAGACGCTAATAATTAATGATGGTATTTTTTTTTGTCAGCAATTTTCATTGTTATCTATTTATTATTATCGAATTAGTTACATTAGTTTTATTGATTTTTATGCATCAGTTGCATTAGTAGTTCTTCTGCTTATTGAATTTATAAGTAGAGTTTCTTCCTTTTCCAAAGCTGAAGATCCATGGTGCTTTATGGGTCAAGGACGGACTGTTTTGGAGACCTCAACAGGTCAAATATCCTCTACCTTTAGAGGACCTTCTTAGACGTTCACATACTTTTAATGTTAAATGGAATAAAAACCCCACAAAATAAATGATTACTTGATTAGATGCTTTGCTTCTGGAGCTAATGCTGCCTTCACATGCTATCGAAATTATCGTAAACACTTAAATTAAATTGGACACCCTCTCAAGTCCAAATTTGCTGAATGCGACAAACTCGTAATTACGACTTCAGAAGTGGGAAGTCCGAAATGTCCGATTGCATGTGAAGCCAGCATAAATCTTAATCCAAACCAAGGCTCTACAAAGCCCATTTTACTCTTAGTCAGACCATCAGGCATTGTAAAGCATCACGCCAACTCATAATTCCTCTCACTGTTGTCGGTACAACTCTTTGTCAGCAGATGTCAGATTGAAGTGATTCTGTTGACTGGCATAACTTGTCTTAGGGGAATCATCACTTAATCCATGACCACATGACCAGGTCTGTTGTGAATGATGCTCCCTTAAAGCGACTCATGGTGTTTTTGCACTTTGTACTTGTCTTTTCCTCCAGAAACAGTTGTCTGAGAACGTGTATACGGATGAGAGAAGGCCGTTGCTGCTGTGTGGGGGGCGGATCTGCCTGCGGGTGGTACAGGAACTCTTCGGCCTGACAGTCGTGGAGATGATGCATGGTACGTCTGGAAGATATCGAGACCTTGCAAAATGGTTCAATAAGTCAAGATGTATATTATTGCGTTGATAAACGGAACCATTGCACGCTGAAAGAAGCACCTGAACGTTTCTGAGATCTTGGCATTTCAATGAGCAGATGGGATCTAGTAATGAGGCCGTGCAAAGCATCGAATCCTTTGTTGAAGACAGATTGTTCAGTGTGCTTTGGCTTCGTTTAATTGGCAATGACTAAAATAGGGAGTGATTAGGTGGCGCAATCGGATTTAAGGGTTTAAGGTTGAAACAGCTTACAGCCTTTGTGCTGTGCATCTCTAGCACTGATGTCTGCTCGAACCACAGTCACGTATGCTAAGACTGCAAAGGAAAGTGCAGAAATTTCTTATTAAAGGATTAGTTCACCTCAAAATTAAAATTTCCCGATAATTTACCCCAATGCCATCCTAGCCTGGCTCCGCCCTCTTACGTACTTCCGCTCAATTTTAATTTTCCTTCAGTACTTCGTCTGGGACTGCAGATTTTCTCCGAACAAATTTTAACCGGTCCAATCAGCGAACAGAGGGAGTGGCTGAGAACGATGACGTTGATGTTGTGCGCTAGTTTGAGTTGTAGTTCAGTAATGGCGGTGGAGAAAGATGCAAGTGAAGCCATTCATTCCGTTGTGGCACCGGTGCCGAATATCCAGAAGTTAAAGGAACACTCCACTTTTTTTGAAAATAGGCTCATTTTACAAGTCCCCTAGAGTTAAATAGTTGAGTTTTACCGTTTTTGAATCCATTCAGCCGATCTTTGTATCTGGCGGTAGCACTTTTAGCATTGCTTAGCATGCATCATTGATTCTGATCAGTCCATTAGCATCTCATTCAAAAAATGACCAAAGACACTTTCAATATTTTTCCTATTTAAAACTTGACTCTTCTACAGTTACATCGTGTGCTAAGACCGACTGAAAATGAAAAGTTGCGATTTTCTACACCTATATGGCTAGGAACTACTTTCTCATTTCTGCGTAATAGTCGCAGATCTTCGCGGCCGTACCATGGCTGCAGCGGCGCAATGATTCGTTGGTATTCTGTGAAACATGGTGGTAGTATACACCTTCGACTTACTATCACAGCCCTTTACAACACACAGAACCATGGCTAATCACACAGGTAAATCCACAACACAATTTGTCGGCTGCAAGCCTGAAACTTTCTCTGCAACTACACGAACTTAGTGCCGGTCACATTGAAAGTTACCTAGCTTGGGGCTACTTTCAGACGCTGCGTAATATCATTGTGCTGCTGCAGCCATGGTACGGCCGCGAAGATCTGCGACTATTACGCAGGAATGAGAAAGTAGTTCCTAGCCATATAGGTGTAGAAAATCGCAACTTTTCATTTTCAGTTGGTCTTAGCACACAATGTAACTGTAGAAGAGTCAAGTTTTAATTAGGAAAAATATTGAAAGTGTCTTTGGTCATTTTTTGAATGAGATGCTAATGGACTGATCAGAATCAATGATGTATGCTAAGCTATGCTAAAAGTGCTACCGCCAGAAACTCATACGCCTTTTCCACCAAGGCAGTGCTAGAGCTAGTTCAGAGCCAGCTAGTCCTAGTTCATAGTTGGTTCGACTGAGGAGCCTTCTAAGAACCGTTTGCTTTTCCACGGGCTTAGAGCCACAACAGAGCCATGTCTTACGTCACTGTATACGTCTCATCTCTCTCAGCAACGCTAGCGAGGTGTTGCCAAGTCTGCGGTTTTGCCGCGGGCTGTTTTTTTCATGTCCGCGGGTTGAAGCGACCCCAATTGTGTGATATTTAGCCCCGGCAATGCGAATTTTAGTAGGCAACCATGCCAAAAAACAAATTTTACCCCCAAATGTGATTTTTACTGGTTAAGCCCCCCTGAAACGCGATTGGGCGTGTTTTGAGTAGCAATTGGGCGGGTTTTGTTGTGAAAACCTGGCAACCCTGGGCAGCGGGAAACACAAACACACCAGGCTTGTTAGAGATGCATCGGCGCTGCGCAGACCGATCCACGTATGATATATAAAAAAAAAAACGCATGAGTGTATCAAAAGCATAAGGAGTCATATGCTCTCTCTGGACTCGTTGTCATTGTCATACGGCGATCGGCCTGCACATCTGCGAACAAGCCTTCCATCAACAATGCAAACGTTGCGTTACTATTGATTCACATGGCTTTACGATCCTACATCGGCATCAAAACAACGAAAACACAGCGAATCCAACGTATTCGTGCAGCTCGCCGTCATTTGTATAGACGGAGATTACAAACGAGCAGCAGCTGTTAGCTCCATTAGCTGCTATTTCAACAATGGCGGATCTCAAGTTTGTGTTGGTCTTGTTGACCCCGCCCCCAGCGCCTGACGTAATCGGTTCTTACTTCTAGCCCTGTTCTAGCCCAGCAATGTTTTGGTGCCACTTTTCCTGGCTCGGAGCTGGGGCTTTGGGTGTGGAAACACAAAGAACCGATTTGAAACTAGGCTCTTGCTCCGATCTAGCTCTAGCACTGCCTTGGTGGAAAAGGGGTAAAAGATCGGCTGAATGGATTCAAAAACGGTAAAACTCAACTATTTAACTCTAGGGGACTTGTAAAATGAGCCTATTTTCAAAAAAAGTGGAGTGTTCCTTTAAAGCTGGAGCAAGAACAATCTTTGCTGAGGTTAGTGGCCATGATGTTGTGGCCCTCCTCCCCACACAGTTCGGGAAAAGTTTGATTTTCCAGCTCGCTCCGTTAGTGGTGAAGGAGTTGGCTAAAGCCCTATTCGGACGGTAATTGTTTCTCATGCGATCGGAAGGTATTATCATCATTTAAAGGGGCTAGTCAGTGATTTTATTGCCGTCCGTCTCCCACCACCCGTGTAAAAATCCCTGTCCGAATTACCTACTGCTTTTGACAAACACCAAGGTCGTGTGGTAATTTAATTGCTGTCCGAATCCACATCTCTGAGTTTTCAAGAATATATCACTTCAAAATTCACTGTTTATATCCTTTTTGACCACTGCAGAGCACCGTACGGTTGCGCTTCGCTGTAATTTGGATGCATTTCTAGACTTGTATTTCTTTAAATGTTGGCAAGTATTTACAAGAGCAATATATTTCATCATGGCTCAAAAAAGAAAAAAAAGAAAAGCACGTAAACATTTGAATTGGGCCGTTATTTACGGCAGTATTTATACTTATACCAAGCATATGACATTTTATGTACTGCATACAATCATGTTACGGACCACGTGAGCAGCTCGTTCCCGATCACAAAACTCTCCCCTAAATCACAATCCGAATGCACAAGTTTTAGGTTTTATCACTGAGGTGGTTATTTTTACGGACTTCCATGTGAGAAACAGAGGCGAACGGCGCATGACATACGTCACAACCAAACATTAGCGATTGGTTATGGCAGATCCAGAGTGGCTCTTGGCAGATCCAATAGTTTTAAACTTCAACAGAGTACCCGCCTTCAAGGAAGTTAATGCTTGTCAATGGAGAGAGGCCAGACTCTCTGTACAAATGAAATGTACAAGAGTCTGGTAAGACCAGGCTAATGCTGTCCAAGATGTCCATGTCTTTCTTTCCAAGTTTTTTAAGGAAAACATTTCAGGATTTTTCTCCACACAATGGACTTCAATTGCAACCAAAATGTTGAACGTCCACATCAATGCAGTTTCAAAGGGCTTTGAAGTGCTTCAAATGGTACTGCGCGATCCCAGCTGAGGAATAGGGTCTTATCTAGCGAAAACATCGGTCATTTTCTAAAGAAAAAAATCAAATGTATATACTTTTTGACCACAATTGATCGCCTTGTGCTGGTCTGCAACGAGCCAGGCATTACGTAACGTACGTTGAAAAGGTCACGCCCCATTGTTTACAAAGCGAACAAACGAAGACTCATACAATAACATTTTAACGATCCTCCTTTTCCACACTTTTAAACAATGGGGCGGTACTTCCACCCACGTTCGGCGTGACCTTTTCGACGTACCATACGTAATGCCTGGCTTTTAATTCTGGTTAAAAAAGTATATACATTTGAATTTTTTTTAGAAAATGACCAGTCGTTCCGCTAGATAAGACCCTATTTCTCAGCTGGGATCACACAGTACCATTTGAAGCACTTTGAAACTGCATTGATGTGGACGTTCAACATTTTGGTTGCAATTGAAGTCCATTGTGTGGAGAAAAATCCTGAAATGTTTTCCTTAAAAAACTTAAATTTCTTTTCCACTGAAGAAAGAAAGAAATGGACATCTTGGATGGTATCGGGGTGAGTAAATTATCAGGAAATTTTCATTTTGAGTTGTACTAATCCTTGAAGTACTTTGTGTTCTTCTCACAGGTCCCATGTGGATTGTCTTGGTGGCTGATGCAGATGGTTTCGTTCCGCTCACGTTTAAACACAAGGATGAGCTCACGATCAGGAGCGCCAGAAGGAAATCTCCTGTAAGACCCCCGAGTGGCGCAGATGTATTTCCTCCTGAAAGCCCACTGTCTCCCAATGCAGACAAATGAAGCCCATATCATAGCAAGAGGACTTGTTAGAATTTTTTTTTTTATAACATTTGTCTTTTGTTAGCTGGATATTTGTGGCTAACACAGGAGTATTCCAAAATTTGGAATTCAGGGATTTTTCCTGCTGACATATTCGCCACTTTGATATTTAATGGATGATGGTAGATATGTGTAATGTGACCGTTGCAAAGGGCAGAACAATTTTTGTTTATTTTTCAGAAGAAATACTTGAGTGCCTGCTTGATTATTTTTGCTAAAATAGTTTCTATTTTGTCCCATACAACAAAATGAAGATATATGTGATGTGGTATTAAAACTCATAGTGAAATTTCATAGTGATAGTTCTTTTATGTTTCATAAAATGACTTCATAAGCTGTAAATGAATCACACAATAGCACCGTAATACCTTTTTGCATTACCTGCATTTTGCATTAACAATGTACTGTACACACACACACACACACACACACACACACACACACACACACACACACACACACACACACACACATGCATGAACTACAATATTCAATACTTTTATTATCATTATTCTATATTTCATTTTTTATTGAAGCATCATTGAAATATGCTTGCTGAAGCTACGTGAACCAGCACAATTTATTTTTATTAATCCTGGAATCAAGTCATTTAAATCATATTTACAATCACTATAACAACTTAATATATTATCAGTATATTTTCCCTCAGGAAATCCTCATATATAATGATATATAGTCCATTCATGTATATAAATTAGATATATGTGACTATATGTTCATGTGAAAATACAGAAACAGACTGAATACAGAAACAAACCGAGATGTTTACATTAAAACATATTAAATATCTCACACAGTGTAATATACACTAACACAACTCATCCCAGCACTGGGCTAGAATATCAGGATCTGCTGTTTCAGGACATTACGCGCTGCTCAGATCAGCTCTGAGAGATTTGCAGGAAATGCTCTGCTTTCTGAAAAATAAAGTCAATATATACATTTTATTATATATAATATATGCTAAATATAATCAATATAAATATACATTATAAATGTAAAAATATTTTATATAATTTGTAAAATATAAATGTGTGTACGTATTCACTATATTCGCAAAAGTATTGGGACACCCCTCCAAATCATTGAATTCAGGTGTTCCAATCCATGGCCACAGGTGTATAAAATCAAGCACTAGGCCTGCAGACGCTTCTACAAACATTTGCGAAAGAATGGGCCACTCTCAGTGAATTCAAGCGTGGTACCGTAATAGGTTTGTGACATTTCCTCACTACTAAATATTCCACGGTCAACATTTAGCGGTATTATAACAAAGTGGAAGCAATTGGGAACAACAGCAACTCAGCCACGGAGTGGTAGGCCACGTAAAATCACAGTGCGGGGTCAGCGCATGCTTTCTGCAGAGTCAATAGCTACAGACCTCCAAACTTCATGTGGCCTTCAGATTAGCTCAAGAACAGTGCGTAGAGAGCTTCATGGAATGGGTTTCCATGGCCGAGCAGCTCATCCAAGCCTTACATCACCAAGGGCAATGCAAAGCGTGGGATGCAGTGGTGTAAAGCACACCGCCACTGGACTCTAGAGCAGTGGAGACGTGTTCTCTGGAGTGACCAATCACGCTTCTCTGTTTGGCAATCCGATGGATGAGTCTGGGTTTGGCGGTTGCCAGGAGAACGGTACTTGCCTGACAGCATTGTGCCAAATGTAAAGTTTGGTGGAGGGGGGATTATGGTGTGGGTTGTTTTTCAGGGGTTGGGCTTGGCCCCTTCATTCCAGTGAAAGGAACTCTTAATGCTTCAGCATACCAAGACATTTTGGACAATTTCATGCTCCCAACTTTGTGGGAACAGTTTGGGGACGGCCCCTTCCTGTTCCAACATGACTGCGCACCAGTGCACAAAGCAAGGTCCATAAAGACATGGATGAGCGAGTTTGGTGTGGAGGAACTGGACTGGCCTACACCTCAACCATATAGAACACCTTTGGGATAAATTAGAGCAGAGACGGCGAGCCAGGCCTTCTCGCCCAACATCAGTGCCTGTTACAGCTGCAAAAGTTGGGCCAACTCCATATTAAACCCTACGGATTAAGAATGGGATGTCATTCAAGCTCACGTGCATGTAAAGGCAGGCGTCCCAAAACTTTTGGCAATATAGTGTACATATATACACACACTGCTTTATATTTTAGTGGAAATATATATATATATTATATATACTTTATTTTTACTTTTCATAAACTGTGAACCACTGTTAGCAGTAACAATATGTTGTACTATTATAAATGTCAGAAACTGATGAATAGAAAGTTTAAAAGAACAGCATTTATTTGAAATAGACATTTTTTCGTAAAATTATGAATATCTTTACGCTCACTTTTGATCCAGTTTAATGTGACTTTGCTGAATAAAAACATATAGACCCCAAACTTTTGTAATATATATATATATATATATATATATAATTATACTATTACAAAAGTTTGGGGTCTGCATGTTTTGTTTTAAACAAGGTGGATTACCTGAGCTCTTCCAGGGCAAGTTTGTTTCGTAATCTGACGTCCTCGCTGATCGGGTACACCACAAGGATCATGAGGCCTGTGGTGATACAGGCCACCGGGGCGGCACCGATGAGCAGTTTCAGCGTGTAGACCACTGGAGGGGGCTGTCTGCACGCTCCTGTGTCATAACCAGCAAACCTGCAACACCAACAACTATGCATTCAGCTTTCATAGGAGATGCTGCACAAAAATAAAAGGTCTTCATTTACTGACTGCTTTCCAAATGTCGACAGACAAAAGGAAACATCAAATTGTCAATATTGCAGTGTTTACGATTTATGATTCATTATTTCCAGAGTAATGAAAGAGTGATCTCACTGTAGACAGAGCGTGGACACTCCAAGAGAAATGCCTGCAGCAAACTTTGTGAAGAAAGCATATAGGGAGTAGAAGATTGCCTCGTGTCCCTTTGAGTTGCGGTTTGCCAGTCTGAAGTCATCCACTACATCTGGTAACATTGACCTGAGCAACAGGAAACACAACACGGCAGAGGAATCATTCATCATCTCGTATTAAACATTGACATTGGTACCATAAAGCCAAATCCTCTTTGTAGACGGCACATAAAAACTGCAATTTACTCAATTGGGGCCTTTCCAATCAAGCAGACTCTATCTTTAAAAACCAAAAAATAGCATGACCCTGCAATGAAGCCTGTTATTTGGAGATTGCTGGTTATTAAACCTATATATGAATGTTAAAGCTTGGCCGGTTAAAATAAACAAAGTTATAATACGCTCTTTATGGATCACTTTGAGCGTACTTCCCTTAGTCTACTAAGGGAACCACTTGAGGGTGAGTAAATATTGACAGAATTTTCATTTTTGGGTGAACTATCCCTTTAAATACATGACATAAACTATATTTATACTACACTTTGAAGAAAAACTGATCTACACAAAGTATTGGATGCACACTCTTTGTTTATGCGTAATGCAGTATTATATGTCGGTTTGGAAGACTCACCATGGTAACAAGAGAGAAGCGGCCACACTAAGCCCAGACGATACGGCCACAACATATGCCACTATCAGATTAGGGATGAACACCAGCATCACCGTGAATGGCATGATCCACTGCACAGATGACAATTTAAAAGACGACATTGAATGTTAGCCAACGTACATAGGCATTAAACCATTCAAAGATGCAATAAGTATGCTTTTGACCTCCAGAAATGAATAATGCATATGATAAACATTTTAAAATGACTCCAGACATATCACTGGTCAGTGGTCTAGAAAAGTCCATTCTTGGAGACATGGTGGCTGCAATGCTGAGATCACATGACCAGCTGAATACTATTGATTTAGCTTAGGCCACTATTATCAGACACTTTCAGAGTAGGCTAATGTGGTTTAATGTGATCTAATGCAAAGTTGCTAATGTTGTATTTCTACATTGACATCAGTGTCAAAGGGTTTATGTATAGAGTTCATGATCACTGAACGATCTGGAACAACTAGATCTTAATCAACCAATCAGATTTGAGGGACAAGTTTAAAGTTTATGTCTAGTCTAGGCTTACAACCAGGGTTAGGTGCTTCTACATCAGTGTTATTCACCTATTAGTTCCCTCTGATTTTGGAGAAAAGTTATGGGTAAAGATAGGACTACATTATTGGACAGGAATTTTGTTCCAGGATCAACTAAATATGGTGACACAGGAACATTAGTTAGAAAATCATGGTGACCCTTTTGTATCAGCCACTGAAATGAAGTCTGTGCTCAGAATGCTAGTTATACATGTTAGTTTATATGGTTTACTCTTTAAAAGTGAAGCGGTACACACTACTACATTTTGGCAAATCATGTAGTCATTCTGTGCACAAAATACGGTAACACTTTACAATAGGGTTTCATTGGTTTAAGGTGCACTATGTAACTTTTCCGTCCACTAGAGGTCGCCTGTTCAAAACAAAGGCGTAGTTTGATCACACCGCGTTTGAGCGCAGAGTCTTGGGATGTGGTCTTCACCTCACAGCCGGTGGAAAAGAATCGGGATAGGACTCGGGCAGAAATCAGGTTCATGGATGCGATTATTAACGTTACTGTAGTATGAAGCAGAGCAGGACCGAGTGTTGTGGAGCTGAGCAAGGCCGCTGGAGCGATTGTTAATAAGATGAAGGCAACACACACCTCGCGAGCAGCGGGACTTTTATTATGCCACAGTCACCGGCGCCATTTCCACTTTTCCGGTCATGAGTATGAGGTAACGCAGCTCTGATTATTATATTAGATACATCTGAGTGTGTTGAAAATGATGTTATGACGTTACTCTGTGCGTTCGCACGGCGGCTGCTATGACACTTGTTGCACACTGCAGTGAGAGTAAAGCATTTCTGCAAAATAAAACCGAGGGTAACGCAGCAATGACGCAATCGACAGGCGACTCCCTCACACGTCCCGGTTCCTTGTTTAAAATAGCAATTTCTCACGATTTACAAATATTTGGAAACATTTGGGATATTGTAAGTACTCATCTGAACAAAATATATAACACTGGCATAGTGGTTTTTGGATATTTTACTGAATTTTTTTTACATTGTGCACCTTTAATATTAGTTAATGTATTAACTAACATGAACTAACCATGAGCAATACATTTGTTACTGTATTTGTTAATCTTTGTTAACGTAAGTTAATAAAAATACAGCTGTTCATGGTTTGTTCGTGTTAGTTCACAGTGTGTTAACTAATGTTAACAATATTTGAATAATGTATAAGTAAATGTTGAAATTAACATTAACAAAGATAAATAAATGCTTTGTAAGTGCAGTTCATTATTAGTTCATGTTAAAGGTGGGGTAAGTGCTTTCTGGTAACCGATGTTGATATTTCAAATCACCAAAACAAACACGCCCCTACCCCAAAAGGGTCTAGCCCCTATTTTGATAGCTCCACGCCACACTTAAGTACACAATGCAGGCAACGACTATGGCGAAATCTGCTGTGCCACCCGGCCGAGGGTGTGATGCCATCATTAAGTGAAAGCAATGTGTGTTACTATGGTCATCCAGGTCGAATGTTCAATGAAAAAGTCATCCCTTCCATCCCAAAAACACAAACACAACTTCACAGTGTTAAACAGGAAAATAATGCAAACAGAATTTGATTTGGCTGTACAGCCGCTCTGGAGAAAACGGTGATGTCATCAGCTCATTTAAATTATCATATAGTGACAATGTGGGCAGATCAGTAATTTAGTTGAAAATGTATTTGAATATTTAGTTGAAAATTTATGAGCAAGCCAAGCCAAAGGCGATAGTGGCAAGGAACCAAAACTCCATCAGGTGGCATAATGGAGAAAAATAAACCTTGGGAGAAACCAGGCTCAGTCGGGGCACCAGTTCTCCTCTGGCCATCATGCTGTGTCGGTGAGGCAATTATTAGATAGGAATATTCGAAAGATCGGAGTCATCATGCCGGCGGGTTTATTGAGGATGCCGTGTTGGTGAGGCAATTATTAGCAGGGCTTTGAACCGGTTCAAGGAACGAAAACGAAAACCGGAAACGAACGAAATTTTAAGAGGAACAAAAACGGAAACGAAATCAAAATCAATTTGAATCGTTCTGAACGGAAACGTTAATTTGAAATGACCATTAACCGGTTAATAACGTTATTTTATCGTTATCTTTAATATTTTAATTTGGCAGTGACCAATAATGAATAGAGTAGTACGGCATGTGACGTTGACGGATCAAGCGTGAGTGAAATGCACCAGTCATCTATGAATCTACCGGTAACGCAAGTCAGTATAGAGCGCATTTACATGCCTCAAGTACATCTCTTTCCCCGCTGAGGTCTACAATGAAAGCGCAGGTATTGGAGGACATTCTTTTCGTACGTTTAAATAAGCAGTACGGACTTTAAGCTCAAATAGTCTGATTTAGGCTAGTTTATGGATTTTGTTTAAGCCTATCAAAGTAGGCTACTAGCATCTATCAAACATTTTTCCTATAGTCTTTCAGATTGCCAATACAGGACAGGTCAATGTTTTCTATATAGACGGTTGATGCTTCGTATTAAATGGTATGTTATATTGCATTAAATGATCAAGCTTTATTAGCTAACTGAATTTGATTATGTGATGCAAGGACGTGTTGCGCAGTGTTTGCTTTGAAATTAGCAGTTGACGGTGCATTAAAAGAGCAATGGTTATCCAGTTTATTTATTCTTTATTCATGCAATTTTTAAAACAAGTCGTGTTGAAAAAAAGTTATGTACAAAGAATGTTATCACTCTTCTGAAAATAATTCGGCATAAGAGGGCCACTTTAGATTGTCTGAGGCTCCATTAAAACAGGTCCGCTGTTTATGCTTTGTAATTAATGCATGTATTTCTGGTTTTAAAAATGTTATGAAATAAATATTCAAGTTTAATTACCATGCGTTATATTATTATTGAGTGAAAATAAGTCTATTTATACATATTTGTTTAAAGTATAGGCTAAATTAAAATAACGTTATTAACCGGTATTTTTTCATATCAAACCGTTTTCGGAACAGTAATGTTTATTGAGGAACGCAAAAACGGAAACGCTATAATATCGATTCTGCGTGAACCGATTGATATTTTTTTCCGTTTTTAAGCCCTGATTATTAGATAGGAATATTCTAAAAGATTGGAGTCATCATGCCGGGGACGGCGGGTTTATTGAGGATGCCGTGTTGGTGAGGCAATTATTACATAGGAATATTCTAAAAGATCGGAGTCTTCACGCCGGAGACGGCGGGTTTATTGATGATGCCGTGTTGGTGAGGCAATTATTAGATATTAATATTCTAAAAGATCGGAGTCTTCACGCCAGAGACGGCGGGTTTATTGATGATGCCGTGTTGGTGAGGCAATTATTAGATAGGAATATTCTAAGAGATCGTAGTCATCATGCCGGGGACGGGTTTATTGAGGATGCCGTGTTGGTGAGGCAATTTCAGGGGGGAGTCTAACAAACAAGCGAACATGACACACGTGCATATTCAAGGAAAAGCCAGCATATTAGTTCTGTGAAACAAAACAAAATCACTTTGGAAAGCTGATACTTCTTGCCTGATCGTAAGCCTTCTTTTGTTCCACAGACATCTTCCACATGTGTTTTTTATCTGCCAACTCTCTCTTTCTGTCGTCGCTCGGCTAATGTCTGTCGTGTATTTTGAATAATGACGTGCACTGAGCGCTCTCTTCCCCGTGTCATTAGTAGACACGCCCCTTACTGCTGATTGGCTACAAGTTTGTTTTGGTACTCGGCCCGAGACACATTTACTAAAGCATTTTTGAAATACCACTTACCCCACCGTCTACTAATGTAGTTAACTAATGAACCTTATTGTAAA
The DNA here is from genome assembly GCF_949357685.1 of Gobio gobio. Classification (NCBI taxonomy): domain Eukaryota; kingdom Metazoa; phylum Chordata; class Actinopteri; order Cypriniformes; family Gobionidae; genus Gobio; species Gobio gobio. Next base: position 9,027,109 of record NC_137105.1, on the reverse strand, counting down.
GTGTTACCCAAAATACATACAATGCAGAAACATAGAGCTAAAGAAAAATACTTTTATATCTGCACCAGATAAGTTAAAAACTGATTGAAATTGAATTTTTTAAATATATAAACCAGTGTTGTTTTAACATTATTGATATACTTTCTAGTATTTCATATTTTTAATTATATTTCAGAAATTGTGCTTTTTTCTTTTCATTTTTTCTTTCTTTTCAATATATTTTTATTTCACTATTACTTTTAGTACTTCAACTTAGATTTATTTCAATTACTTGCTAAGGCAACATTTCTCATTTTGATTTTTTAAGTTGAAGTTTTTAATCTAATAATTATGTTTTATCTTATTACCGGAAACCCTTTTTACTAGTTTAGTTTTAATGAACAATAAAAACACTGCTGTACGACACACTGTATAATTTATAATATGGCAGTATCCTTTGATCATGTATAATACTATTGAAGCTGAAGATCTACTGAATAAAGAATCTGATTAAGTAAAAGCACTTGATAAAGTAACAATTACTGTTATGCCGCAGAACGCTGCTGTCTTCTTCCCGAACTTCTCAAGGAACCACTGCCAGAATGGGATACTCACTGCTGCCGACATCTGGGAAGATGTAGAAATTCAGTCACACGTTAGAGAATTATACGGATCTTTCAATCTTTCAAATTTCAATGTCAGATAAAGTAGCTAAACAAACCAACCGATGACAGGTCTATTGACATGGATATGGCATCAACAATATCTGTTTATTGAATAAAGTTCATAGTGCTGTCAGCTTTTCATGTCTTCATCAGATACTCACCAGGATTGTCAAAACAATGTTCTGAAAGTGATCTCGAAGCTCCACCGCATACGTGCAGAACAGCACAAAGTTACTTTGGATCAACTGCAAAAAGAAGACAGCGGCAAATGGAAATATAATATGGTTATAATGATGTCCTTAATTAATCCAGCCCAAAACACTGTGATTAAAGGAATAGCTCACCCAAAGATTAACGTTTTTTACTTTCATGTTCCACCGGAAAAATAGCCTACGGTTTTGGAACGACATGAGGGCGAGTAAATAATGACTGAATTTTCATTTTTGGGTGAACTATCCTTTTAAGAAAAACTGAAGGCTACATTCTGGTAATTTATTCAAACATAATGAAACTGTATATGCTGCTAATAAATATAATTCATTTCTTTCACACAATGAACACATTGTGCACACTAAATGAACTATTCTAGAATGAAATTCTGGAGGGAAAGCATGTTACCTGGATGGCCACAGATATGAAAAGGAAAGCTGCCGTCAGAGTGAGGTAAGACCCGTGCTTCATGACCAAAACAAAGCCCTTATGGAAAGGAATGGCTTTGTCCGTTTTAGAAGCGTAGGGATCTAATGCAGACAGAAAAGCGGAAAAACACAAAGGTTAGACATGTTTTCTGAGGTAAAGTGTGACACTATTACACAGAGAAAAAGGGTGTCAAAATTGTACCTTTAAGGGTACAACAGCTTGTCGCTGGGGCAGTACCCTTAAAAGGACATCTTTGTACTTTTTGTTTTACCACAAAAAGGTTCATAGTAGTACCTTAAGGTACATATTTGTACTATTTGTACTATTTGTAAGGTACTAATAAGCACCTATTAGGAGTAAAAAAGGTACAACGATTTCCTTTTAAGGGTACAGCCCAAGTGACAAGCTGTTGTACCCCAAAAGGTACAATTTTGACACCCTCTGTGTATGACACATTTAAAGGAAAAGCCCAAAAAAATATATTTTAGACACAATAATAATGCTGCAGTTTTTCATATAATTAAAGATGGAAATACACTACCAAGCTAAGAAAAAAGTGCAATCGAATAAGTATCCTGAAGCCACTGTGTGTAAGTTAGTATTCTAATATATATATATATATATATATATATATATATATATATATATATATATATATATATATATATATATATATATATATATATATATATATATATATATATATATATATATATATATATATATATATATATATATATATATATATATATATATATGTAATTCGCACTGGCATGTATTAAAACTTGGCACATATGCCACATTTCAATATAAGTGAATGGATTTTTTTATGTTTTGTTCAGACAAAGCTATCATTTACACTAATTTAAAAAATGTGGGGCCAATATGGATGCAACAACAAGGATGCATTAAACTGATCATGTGACAGTTAAGAATTTTAAATGTATACATAAGATTTATTCATCAAAGGATTAAGAAAATGCATCATGGTTTCCACAAAAAGCAGCATAATTGCTTTTAAAAAGAATAATAATAAGGAATGTTTCTTGAGCAGCAAATCAGCATATTAGAATGATTTCTAAAGGATCATGTGACACTGAAGACTGGAGGAATGATGCTGAAAATTCAGCTTTGATATAAACATTTAATATTATATTTTAATATAAATATATTCAAATACAAAAGTTCAATCTAATAATATTTCACACTTTATTTTTTATCAAATGAATGCAGTCTTGGTGAGAATGAGAGACTTATTTAAAAAAAATAAAATTAAAAAAACTTAAAAGCTTAAAAGTCATAGAGACATATGATAACTCCAAACTCTTAGACTTATTCCACAGAAGAAAGTCATTCTGCAATGTTAATTTTTTGAGGTGAACTAAGCAAACTTTTCCGTTCGGATGCAGTGGCAAATCAAATGTATGCCACATGATTACTGCACATGCTCACCATCTCTCTCTTTGACTCCCAGAAACATGACCACCGTACAAACCAGAAACAGCCCACCGATCACTCCAGCAGCTATCATGTACACTTCCTTCTGTAAAGAGAAACAGACCATGAGAAGCGATGGAAAACGTCTGTCAACACATTTCATTCTGTCTTTAATACATCTTAATCTTTGGTTGTAGTTTTATTCCAGTGCATGGATGTCACGTTCCAAATTCATTATTTTGCTGCTTCAGACTTCGTACTGTAAGGTCTTGTAAATTTTAGCGAGCTCAAATTAGGTGCAAGCCCAGAAAAGAGGAACTTTTCAATCTAATTCCCCTAAACAGGAACTGCTCTGCCCTAAACAACCTCAGGATTGTTTGCTATTTTTCCACGGACCGCGGCAAGCACTTCATTATTGTTCCAGATCAAAAGAGCCGTTTCAGAGGAGTCGGTTGGCGCACCCAGCTATCCCACCGGCTTTCGGCCCGGCCACAGAAGAATGCGCAATGACACGGTGCGTGGTGGATTCAGCCCGGCCGCTACAGAGAGCTTTAACCAGAGAGACGCTCTGCAGTCCAGCTCCAAATAGCTGTGGCCCTTCATGGTTCTCCATCATGGGTTTCCACTATGGAACCCTCAGCCACATCCTCAAGCCAAGTCTGTCGGTTCACTCACAAGTCGGTTTTGACTGACATGGAGCTCAAAATAGAGTTATACAGCCCCCTAAACAAGCACATTTATTTATTGATTCTGAGGACTCTGATGAATATAAATGGTTCCCCAGAAGGTCAAGCTCTAGAAATCCACACCTAATTAGGTTTTGGAGGGTTTATGGTTCGATGATACTTGATGTTTTCAGGGGGAAATACTTTTTTTTTCTTACTGCAAAGCAGTTTTCTGTCCATGTTGAAACACAATATCAAAACATATTATGTTATATTACATTCTATGATATTTGAATGTCTGAAAACATATGTTTTAATGAATATATATACAGTGCTGTGCCAAAGTCTTAGGCACAATAGTATCTTTGAAAAAATTATGGGTTAATTACATTTTTTGGGTGAACTAACCCTTTAAGTGCAGCGGTTCACAGGTGTACTTTTAGCTCAGTTTTAGGGTGTGTTCACACTTGTAGTTTGGTTCGCTTGGTTGGTCCGGACCAAAAAAGAATTCTGCTTAGTGTTCAGATTGCCATTTTTCTCACTAAACCTAAAGATACCGAACCTAAAGGCACAGGGATATGTTCACAACCTTATTGGTCGGCTTTTATAATGTATATTTTGCGACGGAACTTAAAACAGTGCCGTGTGCTGGGCTAAATGCGCTCGTTGTATGTGCATAGCCTACATATGATGGTATTTTGACCAGATGAGAACTCGTGAAAGGCTTATAAATGTGTAAAGGAGTCAAAACAGCGTCAGGAATCCCTCCGTCACACACACAAATGAAGATCTGCTGTGAGGAGACGCGGTTCTGATGCCTGTACCTAACTGTGATGGGGCAACATCACGACTATGACGAGAAAAAACAGGTATGCTCGAGCATTCGACCTGTTTAGGGTCGCATCTTGTGACATCATGTGCCGTTTTTGTCTTTGGTCCGTGTTGCGTTCATATATAATTCAGAGTTCATTTGGAAGCGGGCCGAGACCGCTGAAATGATGGGTCTCGGTCCGCTTCCAAATGAACTCTGGAACTCTTGTTAATTAGTGCGCACCAGGGTTCGGTTCGCACTTATTCAAATGAACCGCACTAACAGAGCAATCGCACCAGGGTTCGTTTTAATCGAACCAAACATGCCAAGTGTGAACACACCCTTAAACAACTGTGACTGTGAACACCTACCGCATGAAACAGGAAGTCCTGTGATAGCGCCAGGGATCTGATGACCTCTGTGCCACTGCTGTTTCCCAGGTGACCAGTCGTCAGGTTCCGATGCGGACAGTGCTTCAGAGTGTGTGCGCTCGCTACAATCTGACCCTGAATGGCGGCGCCGACCAGCGTACCAAGCACCTCCACAGTCATACCTGCACATATACATGCAGAAAATGATTAAATCATTTACATTTGAAACCATTTCCAAGCATAAACAGTTCTCAACATAAGCACTTGGCACGCATTTGTTTAAGGATTATTGGAGCACAATGAAATCAGCTGTTGTTAATATTCTAGAACAATCCAAACATGGGTTTAAGGATGAACACTGTTGTCTGTGTGTTTAGCTGTAAGCTTACGGTAAGCTGTAGCAGAGTCTCTCTCTCGCTGGTCGGTGCTCAGGAACATGGTCAGGGCGGAATAAGGCACATGGAAACACTGCAAGAAAGATTAAGAATGGAATTAAAGATGGAGATTTCAAACATAATATAGGCGTGTTTGACTTGAAGCGGGGCTGCGCAGACCGATCGGTGTATGACATAAAAGCAGAGGTGGACAGTAACTAAGTACATTTACTTGAGTACTGTACTTAAGTACACTTTTTGAGTATCTGTACTTTCCTTGAGTAGTATTGTTTCTGGAAACATATGACTTTTACTTCACTACATTTGAAAGACAAATATCGTACTTTTTACTCCACTACATTTCTATCAAGGCCCTCGAAGTAGAAAGTCGTAGCCACTTTGAAACTCAGTGGATGATTTTTTTTCTTCTTTAAAACGGGATTTGTTTTTTTTTGCAGACAGCCTATCAGTAATCACTCTTGTAGGATCACATGAAGTTCAATGATTTCCAAGTATTTTTTGAACACCAATCAATTGATGGCAAAATAGAAGGCGGCAGTTCCGAGACGCAGTGTGCACAACCATAGTCATTCTTAAAATTTTAAATTCAGAAGAGCAGACGTGGATAAGTCCGAAAAAGTGCGACAACACGGAAGTAGACACAGAAAGCTGCCTCTCAGACGCCAAACCACAAGTACTGAATTTTAGTCTATTGAATCTACTAAAATCTTATTATAGTCAATTTAAACTAGACTAAAACTAAAACAATTCAGATGCCTAAAAATGTTGTAGTCAAAAGACTAACTAAAACTAAATCAAAATTTGCTGTGGTATGAAGTATGGTCGGTCAAATGATTTTTATAGATTTGCCCGCCAAGTTGCCATAGCCTTGTGGATACAGCGCTAACGCATAGTGTTCGACAATGATGTTAGTTAGCATGCAAAAACTACGTAGTTGGACTAATAATGTTAACTGAAGTCCTTTCAGAAATATGTTTTTACATAATCCTGTCAAATAAACACAATGTAGAAACCTTTCTTTTCTTTGATAAGAGCTTTGTAACTTTTAAACAAGTATTTAAATGAGTTCAAGGTATGCTAGCATGTCAGATGGAGCATGACTGGCTTAAACCACCATGATGGAACAGCGTGCATTCATACAACAATGCAACGATAATAAAATAATGTGTTTACTTTTACTTTTGATACTTAAGTACTTTTAAAAGCAAGTACTTCTGTACTTTAACTTAAGTAAAAATCTATCTTTACAACTTTCACTTGTAATGGAGTAATATTTAACCCATAGTACTTTTACTTTTACTCAAGAAATGGAGTTGGGTACTTTGTCCACCTCTGCATAAAAAAAGTACAGCGAGAGCGATTAGAGAGCGAGCCTGGCTCCGCCCTCCTACGTACTTCCGCTCAATTTTCATTTTCCTTCAGTACACCGTCTGGGATTGCAGTATATTCTCTGGTTTTCTCATTTTAACCGGTCCAATCAGCGAATAGAGGGAGTGACTGAGAACGATGACATTGATGTTGTGCGCTAGTTTGAGATGACATACGTCACGCCCAAAGGTTAGCGATTGGTTATGGCAGATCCAGAGTGTCTCTGGGCAGATCCAATAGTTTTAAACTTCAACAGAGTTCCGGCCTTTAAGGAAGTTAATGCTTGTCAATGGAGAGAGGCCAGACTCTCTGTACAAATGAAATGTACGAGAGTCTGGTAATGCTTTTGAATGCTTTTGTCACACTCCGATATATTGATATACAGTCAAACCAAAATGTATTATTCACTATAGTTTAGAAAATGATAATAAAATATGACAAGAACTCAGAGTTAAACTGTCAAAACAAATTCATCTTGATAATGTCAGATAACTTTGATAGAAAGGGATGTAATGGATTACAGTCAACCAATCAGCTGTCAGCATTTTAAATTAAAGTACACAATCATATAATACCAATTTAATGCTTCATTTTGTTCAGTCTGTGGTGTCAAAGGTCGCATTAGCAATTCAAGAAAAAACACTTCAGCAAAACATGGTCAGGTCAAAGTGTCTGAAATATTTTGCTCCCAAATTTTTATCAATTTTACTCGTAGTCCACTGTATGAAGAATTTCTGGGTATAATATGTCACAGTTTACTTTATTTTGCTGTCCTCACTTACATAAATGAACTATAGTGTCCTGGCACCCGCTAGTAAAAAATTATATCTGGTGTCTGAATCATTTTCGGTTTGACTGTATATGCGAACTCTTACTCTATTTTTTGCCATAGAAAATTCGGTAAAGTACTGCGTAAGTAAAGAGAATTTACAGCATAATATTCGGTAATTATAGAGTACCTATAAAGTGAGTATGTGTAGGTATAAGGGAACAATATGTAATATTGGGGGAATAAAGGGGTAACTATCAGGAAAATTAATACATTATTTATACTGTAAGTATTTTTTATTTAAGGGGTAATTATCCATGTAGTTACGGGTAAGTATGAATCTATGGGCTGTAAATTAAAGTGGTTCTTGTTCCCCTCTTGTTTCGTGTAGTTACAGGGTAAGTGAAAATTCTACCGAAATACAGAAAATTCTATGCAATATAATATTAAATGACAACAACACAAATGTAAAAAAAATACATTTATTATTATTAAGTCAAAATAATTTGTTTAATGTTTGCAATTGTCTTCAGTGTCTGTTTTATAACACTGAAATAAATGCAATAAATTATTGTGCAATAAAATAAAATAAACAAAAATTTGCTTAATGTGAAAAAATCTCAATATTAAACCAGAGAATAAACAAACAAATTATTTAGTGTAGACTTTCGTAAAAGTTTTTGCAGCACTTTAGGTTGAGCAAAGATACATTTTTAGCTGTATTAGCTTCTTCAGACCAGTGTTTTGGTTTCTAGGTTTTTTAAAGCAGCAGAGCATTATGGTTTTTTATAAAGAACAAGATAATAAAAAGATCTCATGAAAGTTAAATAAATGCCTATGGTTCAGGCAATAAAATTATTTTTGGTTCTAATTGGAAGCTTAAATAAATGATGGAGCGTTCTGTACGCTCTCATAAGTGATGATCTAAAAAAGGCAAGCAAAATGATGAGCGATCCAAAATGTTGAGCATGTACATTTATCAGTGGTTTCATAACCACTCATCTTTCCCATTTACATTATGTTGTATTATAAACCTCAATAAGAGACAACCTACAAGCTCATAAATCAGTGCTATTCATTTTAAGAACAACATGTTCTGTGTACTTATAAATGTGCGGTACAAAATCAATATTTTAAGTACAGCAAACCTTCCTTGAACTTGCTTGCATATTGCATTGCATGCGTACTATAAGTGTGCACTACTGTCAGCTATAGCTTTTCTAATTCTCACGAAAGCCAAGTCAGCACTGCGGCAGACCAAGAGCCTGAACGGCTACCAAAATAAATCTAACTACAGAGCGCTTCTCCAGCGGTGCTTCTGTTTCTGAAGAGCTCCCCATATTGTCCATTTGACTTCCATTAAGGGTTTTGATTCTGAGTAGCTGGAGGATTCGTTTATTTAAACATAAACCAAAGCCTAATTATGAAAAACGGACTAATTAGAATCATGTAAACTACCGGTACTACAATCTTATACATACACACTGGAAGCAGCTGGTGTTTCTCAGCTTTGTGCTTACAGACAATGAAGAACGCTAAAAGAGGAAAGCAGCATTTATCCTCTCTGGTGGTTTCGGGCAGGTTGTACCA